>NC_043709.1:114329469-114597434 GCF_006229205.1 Suricata suricatta
TTTCTTAATGTAGATACATTGCAATAAACTTCCCTTTTAGAACTGCTTTTGTTGTTTCCCATAAGCATAGGTTATGTTGTATTTTCACTTAAATTTGTCTGTAGATATGTTTTTTGAGAGCAAGCATATGGGAGAGGGGCAGGGGCAGAGGGACAGGGAGAGAGAGAATCCCAAGCAGGGTCCATGTCTAGATCAGAGCCCAGTGCAGGGTCAATCCCACAACTTTAAGCCAAAATCAGGAGTTGGATGCTTAACCGAGACACCTAGGCGCCCCTGTCTGTAGATACTCTAACATTTCTCTTGATTTCTTCTTGGACCCATTGGTTGTTCAGAAGCATGTTCTATAACCTCCATGTATTTGTTATTTTTCTAATATTTTCTTATATTTGATTTCTGGTTTCATACCATTGTGGTCAGCAAAGATACTTGATAGGATTTCAGTCTTCCTAAATTTATTAAGACTTCTTTTGTGGCCTAATGTACGACCTATATTGCATTATTTCTTACTGTGCTTGAGAAGAGAATGCATTTTGTTGCTTTTGGATGAAATGTTCTGGAAATATGTAAGTCCATCTGGCCTAAGATTCAGTCCAGTGTTTCCTTATTGATTTTCCATCTTGATGATTGTTGGAAGTAGAGTATTGAAGTCCACAGCTATTACTGTATTACTGCCTATTTTTTTTCAGGTTTGTTGTATCTGCTTAATATATTTAAGGGCTCCTATGTTGCATGAAAAAATATATAGAAATATAAATATGTAATATAAAAATATATAACTACAATATAGTATATAATGTATATAATTATACATAAAATACACATATATAATTACATATAAGACACATAAATATATAGTTATATAATATTATAATACAAATATTTACAAATGTTATGCCCTCTCATTGGATTGACCCCTTTATCATTGTATAATGACCCTCTTTGTCTCGTTACAATCCTTGAAAGTCTATTTTACCTGATGGAAGTATAGCTACTGTTACCATTTTGTAGTTATTTTCTGGCTGTTTTACAATTCCTTTATTCCTTCTTCTCTCAGTCTCTTCCTTTGGAACTGGACAAAGTTACTGTAGTGAGATGCTTAGATTCCTCTCTTTCTACCTTTTGTGTATCTGTTCCAGGTTTTTGCTTTGTGATGACCGTGCAACTTATAAAAAAACATCTTGTTTTAAGCTGATAACAATTTAGAATGGTTCATTTTCATGGACTGAAGGGGGAGGGGGAGGGACGGAGGAGGTGATGGTCATGGTAGGGGGCACTTGTGGGGAGAAGCACTGGGTGTTATATGGAAACCAATTTAACACTAAACTATTATTAAAAAAAACAATTTAGAATGATTAGTCAGGTTTACATTTTTGCCCTCCTCCATGTTTTATGTTTCCATGTCACAGTATAAATCATTTTATGTTGTGTTCCCTGTAGCAAATTATGTAGGTATAGTTATTTTTAATAGTTTTGTCTTTTTAACCTTCATGTCAGGTTAATATGTTACTTACCCACCAAGATGACATTAGAGTATTCTAAATTTATGTTGATCTTTACCAATGTGATTTACACTTTCATATGTGTTCTTCTTACTAATTAGCATCCTTTTATTTCAACTTGAAGAAGTCCTTTTACTATCTCTTACAAGGCCAGCCTAGTGGTGATGAACTTGTTTCATTTGTCTGAAAAACCTTATCTTTCCTTAAATTATGAAGGACAGCTTTTCTTGGTAGAGTATTCTTAGTTGGAATATTTTTCTTTCAGCACTTTGAATTGTGCTACACCCTTCAGCATATGGGGGTTCCTTTAGATGTAACAAGTTGTTTTCGTCTTACTATCTTAGAGATTCTCTCCTTGTCTTTAACTTCTGCAAGTTCATTACCTGTGTCTCTCTGTATTCATCTTAACTGGAACATTCAGGCTTCCTGGTTATGGATCCCCTGGTTAGGGATGTTTTCAGCTTTTTGCCCTTATTCTGTGACTCCTGTAATGCAAACACTAGTCTGCTTGATGCTGTTCTGTAAGTCCTTTAATCTACACTTTTTTTTCATTCTTTTTTCTTTTAGCTCTTCTATTTGGGGGAATTTCATTGACCCATGTATGAGTTCAAAGATCCCTTTCTTCCTCTTCATCTTTTCTGCTGTTGAACCCCATTTCTTGAGCTTTCAGTTCAGCTCTTGTATTCTTCAGCTCTGTGATTGTGTTTGGTACTTGCTTCTGTCTCTCTGTTGACATTCTCACCCTATTCATGCATTATGCTCCCGTGGTCACTGAGCATCTTTGTGACCATTATTTTGAACTCTTTATCAGGTGAGTCACTTTTCTCCATTTCATTAAGGTCGATTTCTTGAGTTTTATCTTTTTCTTTTGTTTGCAGCATATTGCTCTGTTTCTTTATTTTTCCGTTTCTCTCATTGTAGTTTCTATGTATTAGATAAAATGGTAACCACTCCCAGCCTTGAGAGAGTGTTCTCCTGTAGGATGTGAACCTTATCATTCAGCCCTGCACTAGTTCCCTAGCTCTCGGTTTTTCCTCTGAACGTTGTGATTGTGGCTCCCAGTAGTTGAGGGTGTGACAAGCCTTTTTAGTGTCCAAAAGGGTCAGGGTCTAAACACTTAGATACAAACTAATTAGAAGCTGGGCTGTAGGCAGCACCTCCTTTAAAAAAGTTTTTTTTTTTTTTAAATTCAGGTATAGTTGATACGCAATGTTAGATTTAGTTTCTTTACAACATAATGATTTGACAAGTTTATATGTTATGCTGTGCTCACCCCAAGTGTAGACACCATCTGTCACTACGCAGCACCCTTATCATATCCTTGACTGTATTTTCTATGCTGTGCCTTTTATTCCCAGGACTTGTTCATTCCATAACTGGAAGCCTGATCACCCACTCCTCCTCGTTCATTTTGTCCATCCCATCACACCTCTGGCCTTCCGCAACCCTCAGTTTGTTTTCTGTATTTATGGGTCTGATTCAGCTTTTTTGGTTGTTGTTGTTTATTCTTTTTTTTTTTTTTTTTTTTTTTTTAGATTCCACATGGGAGTGAAATCACTGGGACTTGTCTTTCTCAGTCAGACCTATTTCGCTTAGCATAATGTCCTCTGGGCCCATCCATGTTGTCACTAATGGCACGGTCTCATCCTTTCTTGTGACTGCATAATATTCCATTGTGTGTGTATATTTGCACATTTTCTTTATCCACTTGTATATTGATGGAGGTCATGGCATGCATCTTTTCTGACCACAAAGGTATGAAACTAGAAACAAATCATGAGGGAAAAAAGGGAAAATACAAACATGTGGAGGCTCAACAGCATGGTACTAAATAACCAATGGGTAACAAAGCAATCAAAGAAAAAATTTTTTAAAAAGCACATGGAAACAGATAAAAATGAAAACACAATGGTCGCACATCTCTAGGACACAGCAAAAGCAGTTCCAAGAGGGAAACAGATAGCAATAGGCAACAACTTTCAAAGTTTACAAGTAGAGTTCTCTCAGGGAAGGCCTGGGAGATAGGTATTTCTGTCTGCTCCCTCTGTGCTGAGCGCTGGGGGGATAGCTGGTTTTTTGTTTGTTACAGTCCCTTGGGATAAAATGCTTTGTCCCGTGGGTGGCAGCTGCAAAACCTGCTTTATAGACACTGAACTGGAGCCGAGCACAAAGATAGTGTCCACCGACCTCCCCAGTTCTGGAGAAGCTTGCAGTCAGTGCCTAGCTTTGTATTGATTTGGAAGTCTGAACCTCAGGCTGAAGCCTTTAAGAGGAGCAGGTAGGCCTTTTTCATGGAAAGACTAAGAGAAAGGCGTTTCAGTGTGCTCCCTCTGTGCTGAGTCCCCTGTGCCCCGGGAGGACAGCCACAGTGACTCCTTGTGATAGGGCTCACTTACTATAGCCATGTGGGTCTGATGCACCCAGGCACCATTGGCTCTCAGAGTTAGGTGTTTTGGGGGCCCATCTCTCAGGTGGAAGTCTTAAAAACTGAGGCACTAGATGTTCAATCCAACCTTTCACTTCTAAGAGAGAAGCTGGGATTTGTGAGTTCCTTCCCAAGGGCTTGTTGGGGCGCCTGGGTGGTTCAGTCAGTTAAGCCTCCGGCTTCGGCTCAGGTCAGATCTCACATCTGTGGGTTCAAGCCCCGCATCAGGCTCTATGCTGACAGCTAGCTCAGAGCCTGGAGCCTGCTTCCGGTTCTGTGTCTCCTTCTCTCTCTGCCCCTCCCCCTCTCATGCTCTGTCTCTCTCTGTATCAAAAATAAATAAAACATTAAAAAATAATAAATAAGCCCAAGGGTAGGAGTTACTCAGTTTCTGGATTTCTTTCAAACAGAGTTGTGTCATACATAGTGGTAGATATGCTGTGTTCAGGGAAGGAGAAGGCTCCTGTTTCTGCATCTTAAACTGGATTCCTCACTAGGACTCTTCTAGTTTCACATGCATTTGCATGTGTTTTACTAGGTGTGAGGTAGGAACATAACTAATATTTTTCCTCAACTGGATACATGTTGACACACAAATAATCCATTGAAATACTGCATCTGAAACACACATGTATGTGTGTTTGTGCACTTATGAGCTCATTTCTGCAAGTTCTGTTTGGCTACATTCATCTCTCTGCTGCTGAGTCTGCATCACACTATTTTAGTTATTGTAGTTCTTTTTTTTAATGTTTATTTATTTATTTTGAGGGAGAGAGTGAGAGTGTGAGGGGCGAGGGCGAAAGAGAGAAACTGAAGCAGTGTCCATGCTCAGTGTGGAGGCGGACCTCAAGAATCATGAAATCATGACGTGAGCTGAAATCAAGAGTTTGATGATTAACCCACAGAGCCACCCATGTGCCCCTCAGTATCATATTTCTATTATGAGGACAGATGGGCAGAAGAAGTGTTCATTAATCCTAACTCTAATGTAGGAAATCGGAGAGTAAATATGCATTGTTAGCCATGAAAGACGTTTTCCAGCTCAACTCTGGTTTATTGTGTTCAGTGGGAGGAATACTGTGTATTTCGAGACGTGTGTTGATGTTTTACAGTTCCCATAGAGACAGACTGCGGAGACCCACAGTGAGGTTTTACCTTGCGGGGTTCTTAATAGAAGTAACATAACTTTTAGCCTCATTCTGTTTTATTGCTGCACAGCACAAGAGTGTCTGATTTTTCTGGTGTTCTCTCACAATGAGCTGAGATACTTTTCTCTTTCCTCCTTCTCTTCCTCCCTTTCCTTCTTTTTCTTTCTTTCTCCCTTTTCTTTCTCTTCTTTCTCTTTCTTTCCTTCTTTTTTTCATTCTTTCATTCTTTCTTTCTCCTTCTTTTTCACCTTCTCCTTCTCATCTTTGTCGTCCTCTTCCTCCTCCTCTTGTAAGCAGTCTTCATGCCCAGTGCAGAGCCCAACACAGGGCTTGAACTCATGACCCTGATATCAAGACCTGAGCTGAGGGGCACCTGAGTGGTACAGTCAGTTGAGCAACTGACTTCAGCTGAGGTCATGATCTCACAGTTCGTGGGTTTGAGCCCCATGTTGGGCTCTATGCTGACACCTTGGAGCCTGGAGCCTGCTTAGGATTCTGTGTCTTCCTCTCTCTCTCTGCCCCTCCCCCACTCATGTTCTCTTTGTGTCTCAAAAATAAATAAACTTTAAAAAAAATTAAAAAGACCTGACTTGAGATGGAGTCGGATTCCTAACCAACTGAGCCACCCACGTGCCCTGTACTTTACTCTTTTTAATTAAGTTCCTGTCTTTCCTGGTTAAATAAGGAAGATTGAAGGGATAGAGAGGCTAGAGCAGCCATAACAAAGCCGTAGGAAAGAAGTAGCTGTAATTGTAAGGGTCTTGCAGAATCTGGAATTTCGGTCCCATTTGGCTCAATAAAGTAATCCATGTTTTCCTTTTTATCTTTAACTATGATATTAACTGTAATTAAAGATAAAAAAGAAAACATCAGTGGGGCTACTTAACTGTAATGATAAATGTCTTTCCTTATTTACTGATGCTGTTAAACACCTCAAACTGATTTTCTCGGTTGGCTCCCTGAGTGTCTCGTTTAAAGCACTGAGAAAAAAGACAAGTGATTCCTCTGCAGATTATAGTGGCTGCAAATTGATTTGTCAACAAAAACATGCTTGGCCTGTTTGCAGTTTGCTTTGTCTGTAAACAAATGATGAACATGGTTTGAAAAATTTATCCGGTTTTAATAAACAGGCTAGTTGTTTGTGGTCTAGTCTTTGAGAATGTATAGCGTGTTTTTTCCCCTTTATAACGTTGCAGCGTTCAAGCAAAGGCATCCAAAAATAGCCAACTGAGAGACAAAGACCTTCTAAATTCAGACTTTCTTGGAACTTATAATCAATTCCATGCATCCTAAGAACTTAATTGAGTTCATAAAGATTGCAGTGAGCAAACGAGCTTTCAAAGTCAAATATAAGTGAAAGATGTAAAACGTGCATCAGGTTGGTCAGTCAGTGCAGACCTTCCAAAATCGGTATACCGTTTGTTCTCAAATTCTGTGGCAACACTCTGCTAGGAGGATGCCACAGACTGAATGTTTCTGTCCCTGTGAAATTTATATGTTGAAACCAAATCTCCAATGAAATATTTGGAGGTGGGGCCTTTGCAGGGATGTTTTGGGCATGAGAGCAGAGCCCTCGTGAGTGAGTGTCCTCATCAAAGAGACCCCACAGAACTGCCTTGCTCCTTCTACCAGGTGAGGACACAGCAGAATGATGGCTGTCTATGAGCCAGGAGGCGAGCTCTTGCTGACCCCGAGTCTGCCAGCACCTTGATCTTGGACTGGCCAGCCTCCCCAGCTGTGACAAATGAATTCTCACCGTTGATAAGCCATTCAACTATAGTGCTTAGTTACAGCAGCCCACATGGACTGAGACATTTCAGTCTCTGACTTGTTTATTTCTTTGTCACATGCACTCTTTAAAAGTTGGGAATTTCTTCTATGATGTCATTTATTCATTTAGCAAGGATTTTTTTAAGTGCCCGAGGTGTGCCAGATACTAGGTGGGCTGATGGAGGTGAATGTCCTTCAAGTTACCACACTTGCATTCCAGAAAGGAAAGACCGACAATAAAAAAATCATAAACCAGCAAAGACCTCACATACTAAATGGTAAAAAGTGGTGTGGAGAAAAGTAATGCAAGGTGAGGGAGATAGCAGATGCTTGGTCAGCAGTTGGTAGGGGGCTGTTAATAATTTATTTAGAGCAGATAGGAAGGCCTCATCAATAATATAGTGTATAAAGATCTAGAGGAAGTGAGAGAGTGAGCTGTGTGGGAATCTCAGGGAAGAGTGTCCCCAGGAGAAAGAACAGGGGTCCCGCAGGCCAGGCCCAGTGGATCTGGAGCACAGGGAAGCAATGTGGATGGATCTGGGGAGGACAGGCTGGGAGGTGAGGCGGGACTGATAGAGGATGAGGGGGCTGTACAGTGTAGAGGACTTCCAGGCTGTGGAAGGATGTTGGTTTTTGTGTGAGTGAGATGGGAAGGCTTTCCGGGATTTAGAGTAGAGACGGGACTTTGGGCTCTGACCTTAACAGGATCCGTCAGCTCCTGTATTGAAAATAGTTCCTAGGAGTGCCTGGGTGACCCAGGTGGTTGAATGTCCAACCCTTGATTTTGGCTTAGGTCGTGATCTCATAGTGGGGAGATCAAAACCTGAGTCAGAGTCTGCTCGGGATTCTTTCTCTCTGTGCACCCCCCTCTCAAATTAAAAAAAAAAAAAAAGAAAGAAAATAGATCCTGAAGAGTTGAGGTCGGGGATGCAGAAGTCCCATTTGGAGGCTTTTGCGATAATCTAGGAAGAAAGTCATGGAGATAGGAAGAAATGATTATCGTCCAGATATATTTTGGAGGCACAGCCAACAGTGTTTGCTCATGAACTGGAGGAGAGGAATGAAGACAGAGGGAAGGCTGTTGGGCTGTACAGCTGGAAGAAGGGAGTTAACCTAAGAAACAATAGCAACCATGCTTATCTCACCGATGTCCCTGGCTGCTGCGACTCTGAGTTTCTTTAACTTTGGGCCACACCACTACCAATTAGAATTTTTTTTTCCAAATTAAACTGAACAGTTTTAGTAGAATTAGGTTAATAATTCAGCAGAAAGCACAGAGATTCCCATATGCTCTCTGCTCCCCATCATGTGCTGTGTCCCTCACTATCAACGCCCCCCACCACCAGGGTGGGACATTTGTTACAATTGATGAACTGACCCATCAGAATCACCTGAAGTCCCTAGTTTATGTTAGGGGTTTGCTCTTGGCATTGTACATTCTGTGGGTCTTGATAAATGTATCCACCATTGCAATATTCTGCAGAATAGTTTCACTACCCTACACATCCTGTATTCTGCCTATTCTTCCCTGCCCGTGAACGCCTGGCAACCATTGACCATTTTACTGTTTCCAGTTTTGCCTTTTCCAAAATGTCCTATAGTTGGAATCCCAAACTGGGTACGTTTTTCAAATTGGCTTCTTATACTCAGCAATAGGCATTTATGTTTCCTCCATGTCTTTTCATGGCTTGACAATTCATTCTCGTTTTTGTGCTGTTAGAATATTCTTTTGTCTAGATGTCCCATGATAAATTTATTCATTCACCTACTAGAGTTATGTTGATTCCTTCCCAGTTTTGGTAATTATGAATAAAGCTTCTATAACATCCCTGTGCAGGTTTTGGGATAGACACAGACCTTTACTTTTTTGGGTAAATACCAAAAAGTGTGATTCCTAGATCATATAGTAAGATGGTGTTTAGTTTTGTAAGAAACTGGCCAAACTATCTTCCAAGGTGACTGTACCATTTTGTGTTCCTGCTTATAATGAAGGAGTTTCTGATGTTCCACCTCCCTGCCAGCATTTGGTATTGTCAGTGGTTTGGGTTTTGCCCATTCTAATAGGTGTTCAGCAGCATCTCATTGTTGCTTTAAGTGATTCCATAGTCAATAGTTGCCAGAAGTCTATTTTTAAAAAATAAACCAGTCTTTTCCAAAGACCTGAGCCTCCTGGCTCACCAAGGCATTTTAGACTTCCTCTCAGATTTGAGGAATGGTTGCTTGGGTCTCAGATTAGACAAACCAACAAACAAGGCTCTATGCCAGGCATTGCTAGCGGCCAAAATCATCTGAGACCCAGAGCCTGTCAGTCACAGCTTCGGTACACTTGGCGCTCTTCCTGGCCATTTGTGTCTGTGAATGGGCCTGTGACTCTCTTTCAGCTTGTCAGTTTCTAAATAAGATCATTCCCTTTGGCATGACTTGCCGTTCGCACTCTCTGCTTAGTCTGTCAGAGCGCATGAACATGTCAGCCATCATTCTGAGGCTAGTAAGTCTTAAGTCTGCTCCTCCAACCCTAACTTCTCACCTAAATTCTAGCTCTGTGTTTCTAGGTACCTAGAGAATACCCCTCTTTCATGTGTCTCTCTCTACTTCCTTCTCTGTGTCTCTGATGTTGTATCTCTCTGGGTGTGCAGCCTATAGTCTTGTGAGTTCATCTCTTTTCCTCACATCCCCCCTTGAATGCATCCGTGGGTCTTCCCCCATCAGTACCCACTGATAGGACACTTCTCATCTCCACTACTTTTACCCTAATCCAATGAGGAGCTCTTACCCAGAGTCCTTCAGTGGCTTCCTAGCTGGTCTCTTGCCCCCTACTTTTGCTCCTTTATGATATACCCCCACAGAGCAGCCAGAGTGACCTATTTTCCCCGGCTTTCTTCAGATGTTATTGACATATTGTATCAGTTTAAGGTGTACAGCATGTTGATTTAACAACAGATTGAATGATCTTTTTTATTTTATCTGTTATTATTATTATTATTATTATTATTATTATTATTTAGAGACAGTATGAGCAGGGGAGAGGGGCAGAGGGATAAAGAGAGAGCATCCTAAGCAGACTCCATGCTGTCAGCACAGAGCCCAATGTGGGGCTTGATTCCATGACCCTGGGATCATGACCTGAGCCAAAACCAAGAGTCGGCCACTCAACTGACTGAGCCACCCAGGCCCCCATGAAAGAGTGGTCTTTTAAATTCAATCCTTTCACTTCCTTGCTTAACATTTTCCAGTGGTACCCCATCACTGTCAGAGAAAAATTCAAATGTTTCACTGTGGCCTGAAACTCTGTTATCTCTCCTCTGCTAACCTTCCCTAAGCTTCCCTAAACTGATCCCCTACCCCTGTCTCTCTGCCAGCTCTCCAGCATGCAAAACTAGTTCCCACCACAGGGCCTTTGCACTTGATGCTCCCTCTTCCTAGATTGCCTTCCCAAGTGCTTCTTCCTTCACTAGCTCATTCTTATCATTCGGCTCTTGGGTTTCCTGACTGTCCAAGGTGATGTGGTTACCACCTCTCAGATCAGTCCCATTTGCTCTCTTCCCCATTTCCTATTTTTATTTCCTATATGACTTTTACAAATTATTTTGGGAAATTATCTTATTTGCCTACGTGTTTGCAGTCTGCCTCTCTCCAGCAGAATGTAAGCTTGCTGAAGACAAAATTCTTAATCTTAACCCCCACCGGGTCTGGAGCTTAGATTAGCCTCTGGCACATCGTGGGAACTCAGAACATAGCTACTGAATAGATAACATTTAAAACGCAACACTTCTCTCCAGTAATTCCTCAGCTGATTTCTTCCATCTGATTCCAAGTGATTTTCTTCTTCAAGTTGCATTTTCCCAATCCTCTACATGAAAATTTTGAAGTCTTCTTCATTGCCTCCCTTTCACATCCCAACAACCTTCAAAGCATGTCCTGTAGATCTTTCTTTTCTGTGATTTATTTTTCAGTTTCCTTCTTCCTTTTCCTAGTCATGGCCATATCATCGATCTGTTTTCCATGTTTGGTCTTTCTATATTTTCCTAACATTCTGGAGAGTCATGCCAGACATGTTTCTAAAAATTTGTTTTTAAATGTTATGCCCAAATAGGGTACATTCCTTTTAGGAGTTGGAGGCACATACAAAAATATCACTCTGCACAATTGTTGCTAAGGAGAAGCATAAAGAAGCATATGTGATTAGCTATTAGGGTAATGAATCAACTGGGAGCTGTTATGCATGTATGTTGCTGGTGAAACCGGTATCCTTGAATTTTATCCAGAAACCCCCCATTTAAATTTAACCTAGTGGATGTGTCCTTGGTAATCTGGTGGTATTTAATCCTGAACTAATAACTGCACAAGCCAATATTAAGTCTTTAAAGTAGAAATTTTAAGGAGTGAAATCTGGTTTCTCTCTCTAGCATTGCCCGTGGGGCTCATTGCTTTGACTCTAATGACCAGTTCCAGTGACTGAGATGAAAATATTCTTTGACTTGGAGAATGATAGCACTAGGTATTATTAGCTTGCTATAATGTCCCTTTGGCAAGGCAGAATTTTTATTTGTTTATTTTTTTTTGCTGACTACTTGCTTCTCAAGTGATCAGATGTTTGATCTCCTATTTATCCCTCACAAGGACATATTGGCCATATACAGATGGTACTGAGTTTCAATACAGGCAGATTTCCCAAGAAAAATGAAGGAATTGACATAATCACTTATAAATCAGGCACTTGTGACGTTGGCTTATGTGAAATGCTCTCCCACATGAGTTCATACTCGGATTAAGTGGTCCATTTGAGATGCTGGGTGTTCAGTCTGTATCTGGTCCAGACACTTGCTGAGGTGGCTGTGAGAAAGTGCACCTTTGGCTGCTCCCAATGGCCCACACTCCCCAACACTCATGTCCTGATATAGCCACCTCGCTCACTGTCCTTGCACTTGGCTTTGTGTCTAACCTTGGCCGTTGTAACACCAGCTAATGACACATGAGTGGAGACTTGCTTGGCACTAACATTCTGAGAGTTGTCCTCTTGGGACACTCCTTTCTAGAGTCCAGCTCCTGTGTCGTGCAGAAGCTTAAGCTGCTATGTGGAGAGGCCCACGTGCAAAAGAACTGAGGGCCCAGCACACAACCCCAGGTGAACTCCTGGTGCCCAGCCAGCAGCAGCTCAGCCATAGGGGCAAGGCCACTGGGGATTGCCCCCTATCCCAGGATCCCAGCCCTGAGACATAGTTTTCCCTTCTTGAGATACCTTTGGCCTTGCTACCCTGATTTCAGTGGCATGTCCTTGACATACAAATAATAATAAGCATAACACAACCTTCATGCAGCGTTTGCTATGCACCAAGCACAGAGATAACTGGTTTATGATGTGTGATAACAATTCTGGGGTAGTATAAATGTCAAAGGTTTTTATTTTTTAAGTTTATTTATTAAGAGAGAGAGAGGGAGAGGGAGAGGGAGGGAGCGTGCATGCAAGCGATCAGGGGAGGGACAGAAAGAAGGGGAGAGAGAGAATCCCAAACAGGCTCAGAGCCTGACATGGAGCTCCAACTCACGAACTGTGAGATCATGACCTGAGCTGAAATCAAGAGTCAGTCACTTAACTGACTGAGCCACCCAGACGCCCCCAATATCAAAAGGTTTTATCTTTTTTCCCCCAACCAGTCACCGACTTCAACCATAATTTGCCGAATGTTCCTTTCCCATCCTTCCACAAAGTCTTGGTTACAGTAATTCATTCAGCAAGTGCTTACTGAGTTCCCAGTGTGTGTTAAACACTGGTGATGCAGTCGTGCACAAAACAATCAAACATCCTTGTTCTCATGGAGCCTACATTCTAATGGGAAAACACAGATAATAAAACAAGTATAAAAGTTGGCTTACAGTTAGTTATGTGATGGTAACAACCTTCAAAAACAATGACAACGTTTACATTGTATGGCCTTTATAGGTTGGCTGCTGTTTCTGTGAGGCTTGGGATATATGGGCAAAGAGAATTTCAGAAGGGAAACAAGTGCAAAGGTCCTGAGGCAGGAATGTGCATGGTAATTTGAAAACAACCAAGAGGCCAGTTGTGGCTGGAACAGATGAGTGTCTCTGTAGGGGGGTTATGGGAATAAGATCAGAGAGGAAATGGTGGGTTGTGGATACAGATCATATCTGGCAATATTCGCCGGATTAAAGATGGAAACTTTGATTCTGAACTAGAAGGGCAACCCTTGGAGGGCTTTGAATGGGAGATTGACATGATCTGAACTGCATTTTAATAGGATTGTTCTGCCTGCTGTGTTAAAAATAAGCTGCAGCAGGGCAAGGTTGGGAACCAGGATAAAAGGGTGGAGGCTTTTTGGAATAATCTAGGAAAAAGAGCATGCTGGATTGTACCTAGAATGAAAACTGTGGTGGTGAGTCATTGGATTATGGACACATTTTGAAGATAAAACTGACAGTCTCCTTTGTTGGTTTGATTGTGTGTGTGTGTGTGTGTGTGTGTGTGTGTGTGTGGTGGCGGGGAGGTGGTGGAGATTAAGAATAATGTTAACAGTCTTTAACTTTCAGCTCACTTAAAGTTAGGAAATGAGTCTAGTCCAAAGCTTGAATTTCAAACTCAGTATCAATCTCACCTCCCTCCAGTCCCCGACCTCACTGGGACTCTGCCTACTGGGAATGAGGGGTGAAGGCAGTGCTGGGGGTGCTCCTGCAGAGTGCGGGCAAGGAGGGAATGAGGGGAAGGGAGGGAGCCAGCAGGTGCTGCAGCCTCTCTTGGCCAGTGGTGCTCCTCTCCTGCTGTTGATCCTCCCAATGGTGCGTTCTCAAGGTGGGGGACTCTGATGACCACTTGACAGTGCGCTCTGAGGCTCCCTTCTGCAGTTTCCTGACGTGTGAGATGCCCGACTGCCTGGGCTGCTGTCCAAGCTGGGCCACCTGGAGAGAATTCCAGCACAGCTTTCCCCCCAGGGCCCCTCTTCAGGAGAAATGAAAGTGATTCCAGTACGGGTCACAGCTTCCCCACTGCCTAGGAAATGCCCTCTAGACTTGAACTCCCAGAAGGAAGACCATCCCAGGGACCCTCTCTGCTCCTCCTCTTCCTCTCGTTTTCTTTCACAAAGAACGTAGGTTGGTGGTGGGAAGTGGCCAGTGAACCAGGGCAGCATTGCCAGAGTAGGAAAACCAGTACTAGACTATTTTAGGTCAAAGTGGCAGAGGATTGATTACAGATGGGAGGGGGCTAATTGGCTTGACCCCGCCCCCCGTCCCTGGAGACCACAGACTCCATGCTTCTCAGTCTAGCTGGCCTCTGGCTTGCGGACAGGTAGGTCCTGATACTCAAAGAGTTGCATTTGAGCTCCTGCTCTGTGACCTTAGGCCTCAGTGTCTAGTTGCTTTTTCATCTGTGTAGGAGGGATGTAACAGGAACTCTACCAGACAGACCTCTGTCTGTCTTTCTGGAGAGCCCTCCTGCCTGCTGTTCGGAAAGAACTCCCCCATCTTGGATTTCACTCCTTTGGGTGAAAAATCAATTCATGAAATTTTCCTTACTCAAGTGGGTGATGATTAGAATGGATTACAAATGAGTATTGTATTGAATTATGATTCGACACACCACGGTTGAGTTTGTTCATGAAGGTGTTATTAGAACTACAGAGGTAAATGAAATTTGGTTGCTACCTCTTGGAAGCCAGAAACTTACTGCAGTGACCCAAACTGTGACCGTATTCCACAAGAAGTTGGTTTGTTTGGGAGCTTGAATATTTTAAACGTAGTTTTTATTTTATAGATTTGTGCACCATCTTCTTTAGAAAAAGAGTATTTTTGGTTGGTCAGGATATGGAATCATTAGTTGGCAAATCAGTAACCTCAAAATCAACAATAAAGATTATAATACCCACCACTTACTGAGTTTGTATTTTGAGCCAGAAAATTCATGCAAAATATTTAGAATTCCCATAACAACCCATTTCACAGATGAAGAAAACAAGACAGAAACAAAGCGGCTTATTCAAGGATGCGTAGCCACTGAGTGGGTCTACAGAGTAGACCTGTGCCAGGGGTCTACTCTGACCTCAGAAACGTCCACTAGTCTAACTTCTGGCTTCAACATCTGGCAAGAATGTATATTTCAATTAGGATTCTGGAACTCTGCCACATGGGAAAAAAGTGGTACCAACCTTCTTGAAATTATAAAAACAGGTAGATAAGAAGTATGACAGTAATTAAATAAGACTCTATAGGAAATATAGTACATGAAAAAAATTCACAATTTCTTTTGTTTGTTTGGAGCAGTGTGACTTTGACATTACACATTTCTCCTATTAAATTTTTACATGATCATATGTGCGTTTATGTGACAAAATGTTTTAATTTAATTCTGCAAGACAGCTAGCAATTGCTTGCATTTGCTTTCTTGCTCAGAATATTTGTTTGGAATTAGTCACTTGGTTTAATATGGAACACCAGTTAGTGTGAACACGAAAAACAGTGCATTGACAGGGAGGAAAATATTATTGCATAATATAACCACTGTGTTGATCGAATGAGTTAGTGTTCTTCAGTAGAGATGTTTAGCATTAATTCTGATTTGGGACTTGGTGAAAAAAATACTTGTACTCTGAGTCTTCTACTCCAAATACTTTTCCTAGCCAGACATTTTTTTCATGCTTAGAAAATTGTTTTAAATTACATACCCTGATATGATACATACTGTGTTTATGTGCCAGTTAATCATGTGATGGATTTTTTTCCCCTCCAATGAGTTATTTTTACAAATTCAGGACTGGTGTAAATTTGGTGTATAGTAGAAAGTGTTTCCAAGGTCTATATGGTAATTCCGCAATTTTCACATTCCATCTTCATGAAGAAGAGGTGAGCAGAGAAGAAAAACCATCCATTGATCATCCAGTACGTGCTGGAATGCTTTATCTTTGATGTTTAGTATATGTAGCAGCGATCGCTAAGTCCTTATGAATGAAGATGAATATCCTTTTAAACCTCATTTTACATATGAAATATGTATAAAAAGTATTTACGTAAGTTGCCCAAATCCATACTAGGAGCCAATGTTCAGAGATGAACCAGGCTTTTTTTTTTTTTTTTTTTTTTTCCGGTATCTCATGGTACTGAGCTCTGCAAAACTGCCCTATCTTTGAAAGCATGGGTGGCATTGACTGTTTTCTGGACTCAGGGCCACCATGGCTCACTGGCGTTTAGGGGCAGGGTAAAGGAGACAAGGAAAGACAAACCAGCCTAGCATCTTAGCCTTGGTATGTTCTGATCATGTAGTTATGTCTGTAACTTCATCTCTAAACTTTAGGTACTATGCTTATAAGATGGGAAATTTTATATCCTAGAGTTGCTGAGAAGTCTTAGGACAAGCTTAGTGGCTGACGCAGACATCATAAAAATGTTATCTGTAATTATAATTGAAAGACATTGAAAAAGTAATACTCAACACACTGTAGGAACTAATGCTGACCTTGACCCGCAGTGTGGGTCATGTTTTTTCTAGCTGGCCTCTTATTTTTCTCATTATGATCAAGAATCTTTATGCTAAGGAATTAAGCAAGAGACCATGTTTTTAATGGGCTAATATTGAGTGTAAATGAGAGTTGAGAACAATCACAGCTTGAGTCATTTAACTTTGGTAACCACTGTGTGAGGCAGGCATAATTATTCCCATTTGACAACAGAGGAATTAGAATTCAAACATCAAGTGAAGTAGCCAGCACACTGCCTTGTGCCTAGCACCTAGTTGACACATATTTGGGAAATGAGAGGGGCGCCTGGGTGGCTCAGTCATTTGAGCGTCTGACTTCGGCTCAGGTCATGATCTCACGGTTCATGGGTTCGAGCCCTACATCAGGCTCTGTACTGACAGCTCAGAACCTGGAGCCTGCTTCAGATTCTGTGTCTCCCTCTCTCTCTGACCCTCCCCTCCTCATACTGTCTCTCAAAAATAAATTAAAAAAATTTAAAAAAATTAAAAAAAAAAAGACAAGTGAGTGAGAGCATCAGGATTTCAAATCAGAGTTTATAATCTCAAGTCCAGTATTCTTTCTGCTTCATTGTCCATCTTCCTGGAATGGACTGGGGTGAGCCTAAAAGATCAGTGGTATCCTGTGTTATTTATTCAGCAATTAAGGTTTGATTTTGAAAGAAGAGGAATATATAGTTAGCCTATACCTGTCTCTCTCTTAAAAAATTTTTTTTAACATTTATTTATTTTTGTGAGACAGAGAGACAGATCATGAGCAATGGAGGCACAGAGTAAGAAGGACACAGAATTTGAAGCAGGCTCCAGGCTCTGAGCTGCCAACACAGATCCTGACGTGGGGCTTGAACCCACAAACTGTAAGATCATGACCTGAGCCAAAGTCAGACGCTCAACCGACTGAGCCACCCAGGCATCCCTATACCTGTCTCTTGAGTTTGTCTATTATTATTATACCTCCCTATCATTAACATCTTTTTTCATTTGAGGTAGAGTTGATCTATAACATCATATTAGTCCAGGCTGTAAAATTTAATGATGTGATGTATGTTTACTATATTGCAAAGTGATGACCACAGCAAGTTTGGTGAGGATCCATCTTAGTTACAGAGTTTTATTCTTATGATGAGAACTTTGAAGATCTAATTTCTTGGCAACATTCAAATACATATTAGAGTTTTGTTAGCTGTATTCACCATGCTGAACATTAGATCCCAGGACTTAGTTATCTTGTAACTGGAAGTTTGTGCCTTTTGACCAACTTCATCCACTCCACTCACTCCTCACCCCACCCCCACCCCTGACTCTGGCAAGCACCAATATGTTCACTGAGTCTATGAGTTCATTTTATTTTTGATCCATGTATAAGTGAGATAATACAACATTTGCATCTGACTTATTTCACTCAACATAATACCCTCTAGGGCCATCCATGTCGTCACAAATGACAAGGTTTTCTTTTTTCTCCTGGGTGAATGGTATTGCCTTGTAAATGTATAGCACATCTTCTTTATCCATTCCTCCAGTGATGGACTTTTAGGTTGTTTACATATCTTGGCTGTGGGGAATAATGCTGCGGTAAACATGGGGGTACACGCATCTCTTCGATAACATGTTTTCATTTCCTCTGGAGATTTACCCTGAAGTAGGATTTCTGAATTGTATGGCAGTTCTGTTTTTAAGTTTTTGAGGCACCACCATACTGTTCTCCATAGTGGCCGAATTGGTTTACAATCTCACCAACAGTACACAGGGATTCCTTCTTCTGTACCTCCTTGCCAATTTTGTTAACCCTCATCTTCTTGATGATAATGATTCATATAGGTGTAGGTGATACTGTGGTTTTGATTTGCATTTCATTAATGATTACTGATGTTGAGTACCTTTTCCTGGACCTGTTGGCCAGTTGGATGTCTTCTTTGGAAAAATGCCTATTGAGTTTCTGTGCCCATTTTTAAATCCAGTTGTTTGGGTTTTTTTTTTTTTATTGAATTGTAGGAGCTTTAAAAAAAATAAACATTGGATATTGATTCCTTATCTGATGTGCTTGCAAATATTCTCTTCCATTCTGTAGGTTGTCTTTTCATTTGATGATGGTTCCTCTTGCATTGTAGGAGCTTTTAAGTTTAATGGAATCCCATATGTAGATTTTATTTTTGGTTTCTGCCTTTGGAGACATATCCAAAAAATCACTGCCAAAACCAATGTCAAGGAGCTTCTTTTCTGTTTTCTTCTAGGAGTTTCATGATTTCAGGTGTTATGCTTAGGTCATGAATTGATTATGAGTTAATTGTTATTGCTAGAATAATACAGGGGTCCAATTTAATTTTTCTGCATGTATGTACACAATTTTCCCATGACCATTTTTTGAAGACTGTTGTTTCCCTACCAGATGTCCCCTATCAAATATTAGTTGATTTTATATGTGGGGGTTTCTATCTCTATTCTTTTCCATTGCTCTTTGGGTCTATTTTTATGTGAGTACCACACTGTTTTGATATAGGTTTGAAATCAGGAAATGTGATGCCTCTGTCTTTTTATTTCTGATTTCTCATGATTTCTTTGGCTTTTTGGGTTCTTTTGTGGTTTGTTACACATTTTAAGATTGTACGATATCTGTGATAAATGTCATTAGAATTATGATAGTTATTGTATTAAATCTGTATATTGCTTTTGGTAGCATGGACAATTTAATATTAATTTCTTTCATTCTCTTAATATAATGTATCACATTTATTGATTTGCATTTGTTGAATCATCCCTGCACCCCAGGGATAAATCTCACATGGTCATGGTGTGTGATCCTTACAGTAAGTTCTTGACTTTGGTTTGCTAATGTGTTGAGCATTTTTGCATGTTTGTTCACCTGGGATATTGGTCTATAGTTTGCTTTTTTTTTTTTTTTTTTGAGGGTTCTTATGTGGTTTGGTATCAAAGTAGTTCTGGCCTTGTAAAAATGAGTTTACAAGGGTTTCTGCCTCTTCTGATTTTGGAACAATATGGGGTGGGTTGGTGTTACTTCTTTAAACATTTGGCAGAATTCACCAATGAAGTCATCTGGTCCTGGACTTTTCTTTGTTGAGAGGTTTCTAGTTGCCAGTTCAATCTCCTTTCTAGTAATTTGTCTGAATAGATTTTCTATTCATGATTCAATTTTGATAAGTTGTGTGTCTCCAGGAATGTACCCATTTCTTGTAGGTGTTTTAACACATTACTGTTCATAATAATCTCATGTGATCCTTTATATTTCTGTGGTAGCCACTGTAACTTCCCATTCATTTATGATTTCATATGAGTCCTCTCTCTCTTTTTGTTTTGGTGAGTCTGGCTAATTGTCACTTAAAAAAATATTTTAAAAAACTCAGCTCTTAGTTTCACTGATCTTTTCTGTTTGTCTCTATTTCATTTATTTCCAACCTGACCTTTGTCCTTTTCTTTCTAATTTTCTTTTCTTCCTCTTTCTAGTTTTGGGTTTAGTTCTTTTTCTACTTTCTTGAGGTATAAAATTAGGTCATTTATTTGAGAATGTTCTTGTTTCTCAATGTTAAGTGTTGATTGGTATAAAATTCCCTCCTACAACTGCTTTTGATGCATCCCATAGGTTTTTTTGAATGTTGTATTTCCATTTTCATTTGTCTGAAGATACTTTCTGAATTCTCCTTTGATTTCTTCTTTGGCCTATTCAGGAGCATGTTGTTTAATCTCCAGGTGTTTCTTAAATTTTCCTGTTTTCTTCTTGTAACTGATTTCTGGTTTCATATGATTGTCAGAAGAGATGCTTTATATGATTTTATTTTTTTTTGTAAAAAAATTTTTAATGTTTTAATTTTGAGAGAGACAGAGCATGAGTAGGGGAGGGACAGAGAGAGAGGGAGACATAGAATTTGAAGCAGGCTCCAGGTTCTAAGCTGTCAGCACAGAGCCCAACAGGGTACTTAAACACACAAACCACAAAATCATGATCTGAGCCACAGTCGGACACTTAACCAACAGAGCCATCCAAGTGCCCTTATGTGATATTAATCCTCATAAATGTTTAAGACTTGTTCTGTGATCTAACATGTGGTCTATGCTAGATTATGTTCAATTGTGCTTCAGAGGAATGCACATTCTGTTGCTTTGGGATGGAATGTTCTGGAAATGTTGTGTAAATCCATCTAATGTGTAGATTCAGTCCAGTGTTTTCTTACTGATTTTTGTCTGGATAACCTATCCATTGTTGAAGATGGGGTACTGAAGTTCCTACTATTGTGTTGCCTTACATTTCCCTTTCAGAATTTTTAGTATTTTTTCTTACTATATATAGGTGCTCCTCATATGTTGGTGCATAATTATTTATAAATGTTATATCCTCTTGTTGGATTACCCTTCTTTTTGTACACTGATCTTTTTTGTCTCTTATTATAGTCTTTGACTTAAAGTCTATTGTGTCTGATAAATGCATAGTATTTCTGCTTTATTTTGGTTTCATTTGCATGGACTATTTCTTTCCATTCTTTCCCTCTCAATCTGTGCGTGTCCTCAAAGCTGAGATGAAGATCTTGTAGACAGCATATAGTTGGGTTTTGCTTCGTTTTTATCTGTTCAGCCACTCTATTGTCTCTTGATCACATTGTTAATTTCATTTACATTTAGATAATTATTGATAGGTATAGGCTTACTATTGCCATTTTGTGATTCTGCATGAGCCCTTTGAAAACTGTCTCTTTAATTCATGATAGCCTTATGGGTCTCATGAACCAAAGCTCTATTAATCTACAAAGCTAGATGTTTTGGGAGCCCATCTCTCAGATGGAAATCTTGAAAGTTGGGATACCAGATGGGGTTTCGTCTCTTCACTCCTCAGTTGAAGTTAGGAGTTGTGAATTCCCAACTGATTGCATGTGGCTCGTGGGGCTTCTGATACAACTGTGTCTCATCTTCTACTTGTTTCATTGTTTTTTTTTTTTTTTTTTTTTTTAAGGTGGTGGTGTTCACTTGAAGAGTTGAAGTTGCTCAGCTAGTTTCTGGATTTCTGTATGTAGTGGTAGGTGTTTTTGTTCTGTATGTAGTAGTAGGTGATATGTGTCCTTAGCAGAGGGTGAGTGAAGGAGTCTCCTGGATCACTATCTAGAACTGAACTCCCTTAATCACCCTCTTTTTTATTTTTATGTTTGATATGTTTGTATGTGTGTGTGTTTTCCTTTTTCTCCTGATTATCCTCTCTCCATATATTGTTTTAGTTCTTTCACATTTCTCTTATCAAAACGTGTTGTCAATTATTGTGTTTGTTCCCACTAACCGCATTTCAGCCCTGAAAGCTGGGCTAAACTTGCATATGAATTCTCGTGACAAAATGTATATATAACACAAAATTAGGTATTTTAATCAATTTTAAGTATACAGTTTAGTGGCATTAATTACTCTCACAATACTGTGCAATCAGTACCACTCTTTCCAAAACATTTCCTCACTCTAAACAGAAACTCTGAACCCACTAAGCATTCATATGTTTTCTTAAAGCCATCCATATCACCTGAAGAAGAGTATATTCCTGAGGGTATTTCAAATATCAGGAGAACACATTTTGCTTGGGGAATGGAGCAGAGGGTATCCCCGTAGATGGCTTATTCAATTCCATTCTCCATCCCAATTCCGTTTCTTCTTTGGGCATCTGAAGCAGATAGAATTCTGTTAGCATTCCTCGGTGACCTAAGTGACATTTTAGTGTAAATACTGATTAGTTTAGACCTTTGCCAGGCCTCAGTTCTCCTTGTGTGATTAGTTTAGGTTTGAGCATGTTGCCCACTTATGGCCAATGACACATAAAAGGAAATCAACTTGGCGATTTATAGAGCCGTCCTTTATCTTAAAGAGATACCTAGGAGGACAAAGATTCTCTCTTTCTCTCTTTTTTTTTAAATTTTTAAAATGTTTATTTTTAATAGAGACAGAGTACGAGTGGGGGAGGGGCAGAGAGAGAGGGAGATACAGGATCTAAAGCAGGGTCCAGGCTCTGAGCTGTCAGCAGAGTCCAACATGGGGCTTGCACTCGTGAACCATGAGATCATGACCTGAGCCAAAGTCGGATGCTTAACTGACCGAGCCACCCAGGTGTCCCACAATTGTATTGTTTTTGAGGCTGTTATAAATGGGATTGTTTTCTTTCTTTTTACATAATTCATTGTTATAGTGTATGTTAGTGATTTTCATGTTAGTTTTATATTCTGCAATTTTAATGAATTCATTAATTGGATAGAACACAGTTTTGATGGAGTTTTTAGGATTTTTTATATATAAATTCTGTTATGTGCATATAGAAATAATTTTACTTCTTCCTTTTCAATTCTGATGCCTTTTATTTCTTTTTCTTGCTTGATTGCTCTAGGTAGGATTTGAAGTGTTATGTTGAAAAGGGCTAGTGAAAGTGGGCATCCTTGTCTTGTTCTTGAACTTTGAAGAACAGCTTTGAACTTTTCACCAGTTGAGGATGTTAACTGTGGCTTCATCATACGAGGTCTTTTCTTGTGTTGAGTTCTGTCCCTTCGTTATTTCATTTGTGAAGAGTTTTTATTGTGAAGGATATTGAATTTTGTTCAATGATTTTTCTGTGTTTATTGGATAATCATTGGATTTTTTCTCTATCATTCTATTAACATGATGTTTTACATTTATTTATTTTTTTGTGTGTGTATGCTGAACCATCCTTGCATCCCCAGGGAAGTATCCCACTTGATCATGGTGTGTGACTCTTTTAATGTACAGTTAGTTGACCGTTGAACAACAGGAGGTTGAAATGTACAAGCCCACTTATACATGGAGTATACTGTATATTCTACTATAAGTGTATTTTCTCTTGAGTTTAACATTTTTTCTCTAGCTTACTGTACTGTAAGAATACTGTATACAATACATATATAACATACAAAATATATGTCATTTGTTTATATTATTAGTAAAGCTTTTGGTCACCAGTAGGCTATTGGAAGTTAATTTCTGGGTGGAGTCAAAAGTTATATATGAATTTTTTACTGTGCAGGGAGGTCGGCATTCCCCCTATGCCCCTCCCACTTATCGCTCAAGGATCAAGTATACTGCTGAATACGCTTTGCTAGTATTTTCAGAATTTTTACATCTATGTTCAGTAAGAACATTGTTCTGAAGTTTTCTTTTCTTGGAGGGTCTTCCTCTGGCTCTGGTATCAGGGTAATACTATTCTTTTAAAACTAACTTGGGAGTGTTCCCTCCCCTTTGATCATTTTGGAAGAGTTTGAAAAGGATTAGTGTTAATCCTTAAATATTTGAAGAAAGTCGCCAATGAAGCCATCTGGTCCTGGGCATTTCTTTTTTTGGGAGATTTTTTATTACCAGTTCAGTCTTTGGCTGTTCAGTCAGAATTGGTCTGTTCAGATTTTCAATTTTTTCTTCATTCAGTTTTACTTGATTGTATGCTTGGGAGAATTTTCCATTTCTTCCATGTTGTTGAGTTTGTTGGCATGTAATTGTTCATTGTAACTTTTTATAATCCTTTTTGACTTTCTCTGGTTTTAGTTGTAATGACTCCTCTTTCATTTACAATTTTGTTGATTTGGATCCTCCCTCTGCTTCCACTGGTTAGCCTAGCTAAAGGTTTGTCAATTTTGGTTATCTTTGAAAGAACAACTCTTAGTCTGGTTCATCTTTTCTATTGTCTTCTTGCTCACTATTTTATTTGTGCTCTAATTTTTATTATTCTTTCTGCTGATTTTGAGCTCAGTTTGTTGTTTCATTATCTATCTCCCTGAGGTATAGATTCAGGGCTCTCTTGAATGGGATTAGTGGCCTTTTAAAAGGGACCTAAGAGAGCTCTCTTGGCCTTTTGCCACCATGTGAAGTGACACCTATCTAGGCCATCTAGGAAGTGTGGTCTGACCAGGTAACAAATCTGCCTGCACAGTGATTTTGGACTTCTCAGCCTCCAGAACTGTTAAAAATAAATGTTTAACAAACACTTTAAGCTACCCAGTCTCTGGTAGTTTGTTAAAGCAGCCTGATTAAATAAATACTATATACATTTAAAATCAGTTTATCAGATTCATCCGTATGATTTCATTGAATATAAATCTCAGTTTGGGAGGAATCAACTCTTAACCATATTGTGTCCACAAATCTATGATTATGTTATATTCCTGTATTTATTTATGCCTTTGTCTCTTAGCTGTGCTTCCCAGTTTTCAGTGTAGAGACTTTCACATTTTTCTTTGGATTTATTCCTAGGTATTTGGAATCTTTTAATGCCACTGGAAATGATAATGATATTTTCCAACTGCCTAATCATGTCTATAAAAATATAATTGTTTTTGTATGTTTAAATGCAGCAAGTGGCTGTATTAACTTAGGAATTCTAAATGTTTGCATAGATTCTTTTGTGTATTATTAATCATAATATTTATGAATAATTATTACTTTTTTCTTTCCAATGTTCTTATATTTTATTTCTTTTTGTCATCTTATTGTCCTGGCTAGGACTTAGACAGGGCAATACTATACAGAAGACATGTAATGGAAAGTAATGATTCTCCTAAATTTGGTGGAGAAAGTGGTTAACATTTCACCATTAAGAATGCCTTTTGTAAACATCCTTTATCATATTTAAAAGTTCACTTTTTTTAATCTTTGATTACTTTTGAGAGAGAGAGAGAGAGAGAGAGAGAGAGAGAGAGAGAGAGAGAGAGAGAACAAACAGTGGAGGAACAGAGAGAGAGAAAGAGAGAGACACACACACAGAATCCAAAACAGGCTCTAGGCTCCGAGCTGTCAGCAGAGCCTGATGCAGGGCAAACTCATGAACCATGAGATCATGACCTGAGCCAGTTTAACCAACTGAGCCAGCCAGGTGCCCTAAAAGTTCACTTCTTAAGTTTACTGAGATTTTAAATTTTTATTAATTTAATTTTAACTTTTAATTGTAGTTGACATATATTAGTTTCAGATGTACAACACAGTGGTTCAACAATTATATACATTATGAAAGGAAAAAATTACACACATCATGAAAGTAACCACACCATAAGTGTAGTTACCAATTGTTACCTAACAAAATTATTACAGTTTTATTGACTATATTCCCTTTGCTGTACTTTTCATCTCTGTGAATTATTTATGGCTAGAATTTTGTACCTTTTTAATCCTCTTTACCTATTTCACCTGTCTCCCAGGCCCCTTCCCTCTGGCAACTACCAGTTCTTTATATTTATTAGTCCATTTCTATTTTTGTTCTTTTGGTTGGTTGTGTTTTTTAGATTTCATATATAAGTGAATCACAGGATATTTGTCTTTCTCCTTCTGACTTCTTTTATTTAGCATAATATACTCTATATCCATCCATGTTGTCATAAGGGATAAGATTTTACTCTTTTTAATGACTGAGTAATATCACATTGTGTGTATATATACTACACCTTCTTTATCCATTCTTCTGTTGATGGGCTTTTAGGTTGCTTCGCATCTTGGCTATTGTAAATAATGTTGCAATAAACATAGGGGTGCATTCTTTCCAAATCAGTGTTTTCCTTGTTTTGGGGCAAATACTCAGAAGTAGAATAACTGGATCATATGGTACTTGTATTTTTAGTTATTTTGAGGAAGCTCCATGCTGTTTTCCACAGTAGCTGCACCGATTTACATTTCCACTAACAGTACACTAGCGTTTCCATTTCTCCTCATTGTTGTCAACACTCGTTATTTTTTTGTCATTTTGATACTATCCTGACTGGTGTGAGTTGTTATCTCATTGTGGTTTTGATTTGCATTTCCCTAATTAGTGATGTTGGGCAGCTTTTCATGTGTTTATTGGCCATCTGTAGGTCTTCTTTGCAAAAATGTCTGTTCAGATAATTCATTTTTAAGTCAGATTATGTATGATTTTTGGTGTTGAATTTACATATTTTGGATATTAACCCCTTATTGGATGTATCATTTGCAAATAATTTGTTTTTAGTAGGTTACTTTTTCATTTTTATAATCTTTTGAAACTTCTCATTATTTTATTTTAATTCCAGTATAGTTAACATACAGTGTTATATAGTTCCAGGTGTACAATAAAGTGATTCAACAAGTCTGTAGGGCTCATCACAACAAATGTGTTCCTTAATCCCTAATCCCTATTCCCAGTTTCCCTCAATCCACCCCTCCTCAACCTCCACTCTGATAACCATCAATTTTTTCTATATAATTATGAGTCTTTTCCTTGTCTCTCTTTCTCTCCTTTTTTCCTTTGCTCATTTGTTTCTTAAATTCTACATATGAGTGAGATCATGTGTATTTCTTTCTCTGATTTTGCCAAGCATTATACTCTCTGGTTCCATCCATGTTGTTGTAAATGGCAAAACTTTATTCCTTTATTGTCAAATAATGTTCCATTGTATATATATGCCACATTTTCTTTATACATTCATCTATCAATGGACACATGGGCTGATTCCATAATTTGGCTATTGTACACTGCAATAAACTCAGAAGTACATGTATCCTTTGAATTAGCGTTTCTGTATTTTTGGGGTAAATACCCAGTAGCATGGTTACTGGATCAAAGGGTAGTCCTATTTTTAACTTTTAAGGAGCTCCATACTGTTTTCCACTAGTGGCTGCACCATTTGCTTTACCACCAACAGTGTCCATATAGTCACCTCCACTTGTTTGGTGTTTTTGATTTCATCCATTTTGACGGGTGTGAAGTGATATCTGATTGTAGTTTTGATTTGCATTTCCCTGATTATGAATGACAATGAGCATCTTTTCATGTGTCTATTGGCCATCTAGATGTCTTCTTTGGAGAAATCTCTCTTTATGTCTTCTGTCCATTTTAAACTAGAATATTTGTGTTTTGGGTATTGAATTGTGTAAATTCTCTGTATATTTTGGATACTGTCTAAATGATATCAAGGACTGACATTCATCCACTTATGTTGGAGCGTTGTTCTTTCACTCTGGGTACACCTAGCTTGGGGGAAGACCTAAAATAATTACTGTCAAGCTCCAGTATCAGCTTCTAATTTGGCCAAATTTCGGATCAGCTTATTAAATTCTCTCAAATATCTTGTCAGGTTTCAGCTGGCACAGACAGTAAATACCTCTGGCAGTAGTAAAAAACCTCATGAACCCAAGAGGCAAGAGATACTGTCTTCACCAGATCTAGAGTCTCTCGCAAAGAGAGCCAAAGAATGAACCAACAACCTTCATCTACCAGGCAGGCAGAAAGCCAAGCCATGTTCTTAGGATGTAAAACAAGACAAGCAAGAAGGCAATAGATTTTTGGGCGGAGAAAGGACCAATAACCAATAGTCTGGATTTGGAAAGGAAGAGATGATGCGATATTTTATTTCCCCCTTCAATGGGCTTAGTAGGTAGCCTATTTACAAAAACTCTTAAGTATCCTCCACGGGTTTAAGAAATACTTTTAACTGTGGCTTTCAGGTTAGCCTTTGACTAAGGAGTGAAAGATATCCGAAAGATACAGAATCACCTGTAGCCTTGGGTAAACTTATTTCTAAAAGGTGACTTTTTAGTAGTCTCTTCGGAGGGGAAAAGCAGTTCAGACAGAGGATCACTAAGATGAGTACTCAACTACATGATAGAGGGAAACAGTAAGAGTTATGTCAGTCTTAAAGCCTTTTGTTCTAGGTATTTTTTCAATTCGTTTTCATTAGCTTTTTGGAATGAATTTCAATAAAACTGCTTGGGAAATTTGAAACCTTCAGGAGGCTTCTGCATGCCATTTAAAGTAGCTATCCCATTCCACTTAACTTGGCAAGCTTTGTTTCCAAGTGCACTTCTTAAGTGATAATTATCTAAACTAGAACGTTTCTCATAATGACCATTGTATTTCTAGGTCATAATTCCCCTGAAGGCTGGCTGCCGTTTGGTAGGACCCTAGCTTCGAATGGAGTTAACCCACATTTCTGTCTGGCCTAATTTTAGGCCCCCACCCCCTCCTGATGGTTACCAAGCCAAGTTCCTCAGGGCATGAAACAAGCTTAGTAAGACATTGCCATTTTTGCTAGGTATCTGCAACTTCTGGAACTGTAGTTTTTAGGTGTACAATGCACAGGTGTGCTGGAAAGTGGTGCATTTGACTCTTGAGACTGTGGGTTTCTTAGAACTGAACTAATGGAGGAAGAAGGGATGTGCCTTCGGGTTGGAGTTTGTGCATGATTTACAGTGTACCTCATTGCACAGAAGTTTCTTCAGGTTGGTGGGTGATCGTGTCAATTTACTTCTGTTGCCACCTTGTCCCATTACGAGAGACTTCTTAAGGTGGTGAGCACCGTAATAGCCTTTAGATATTTGACTTGTGCCACTAATATTTGTGGCTTTTTATTTCCAAGTTCCCCATTAGCAAGAGCTTTTATCTACATAAGACAAATGTGCACCTTAATGTGTCAAAAGTAATAAAGATATATTACTGTGTCTAGGACACAAGAAGCCCCTTTGTGCACCACCAGTTTCCATGGAAACTTACTGAGGTTTTCTCCCTGGGGAATTGTGGTCTGAAAAACGAGAGGCTTAGCACCAGCAGACCCTTCTGACAACTCAGTTGGTCTCTGTGCAGAACTGCCAGTTCATGTGGGCTACAGACCTAACTCTCTACCCTCTCAAGATGACCTGTCCTATAAAGAAAATCCAACTTATTTGGGAGCTCAAATGCAAAAATGAGTGGAGCTCACAATTGAGCGGGGCTTACCCATAGCCCTCAGAAACGGCAAGAAAGTGAACTGAGAAGCTTCTCAGGTATCATGTCTCTGTTTCTTGTAGTCCCTGAATGCTGCTGGAGTTCACTTCAGATCCCACTGCTGTCACCATATCTGTTAACAAAAATTCAACCAAGTAAAATGTAAAGATCTAATTGTCTTTATTAAATGACTTATGAATCAGGCAGCATCCCATCTAATAAATAGAGGGGGGCTCTGAGGAGTTGAACAAATTGGAAGGTTTTAATAGGAAGGAGGGTGGGCTAAGAAAGTTACTAGTAACATAAAAGGAAGGATTGGTTTAGGCAAGATCAACTTCCCTCTGGGCAAAGTCAGAGCTTATTATGTATACCATTTCATCTTCTTTTGGGGATAGAGAGGGCTCATGTGACATATCACCCCATTGATCATGATCAGATAATTCCTGACCAGTTAAGACTATGTTTCTGGAGAAGAAGCAAACTGCAGTCAGATTAGGCATTAAACTCCAGTTTATTGAATTGGGGCCTTGACCTAAGTCAAGTACTGATTGCAGTACTATCTTGAATAAAAGAGAGTGGACATCCTTGTCTTATTGCTAACCTTACAGGAAAGCTTTTCGCTTTTCACCGTTGAGTATGACATAAGCTAAGGGCTTGTCATATGTGGTCTTTAATATGTTGGGGTATGTTTCTTGTATGCCTACTTTGTTGAAAGTTTCTATAATGAACAGATGCTGAAATTTGTTAAAAGCTCTTTCTGCATCTATTGGGATGAAGCCATGATTTTTGTCCTTCATTTTCTTAATATGGTTTATTTTGTTGATCAATATGCAAATACTGAATCACTGGAATAAATTTCATTTGGTTGTGATGAATGATCCTTTTAATGTATTTTTGAATTCAGTTTGCAATATTTTGTTGAGGACTTTTGCATCCATGTTGGTCAGGAATATTGGTCTGTAATTTTTTTTTTGTAATGTCTTTGCTTTTGGTATCAGGATAATGCTGGCTTCACAGATTGATGGGAAACATTTCTTCCTCTGGTATGTTTTTGGAATAGTTTTGAGAAGCACAGGAATTAACTCTTTTTGGAGTAGTTTGAAAAGCACAGGTATTCATTCTTCTGTAAATGTATGGTAGAACTACCAGTGAAGTCATCTAGTTCTGCACTTTTAATTGTGTCTGTTTTAACTGAATCAACTTGGTTACTAGTAGTCAGTCTGTTTAGATTTTCCATTTGTTCTTGATTCAGTCTTGGAAGTTTGTACATTTTTGGGAATTTTTCCACTTCTCCTATGTTGTCCAGTTTGTTGGAGGGTAATTTTTCATAATAGTCTCTTACAATATTTTGTATTCTTTAATGTCAATTATAACTTTTCTTTCACTTCTCATTTTATTTGATTTCTCTGCTTGAGTGGTATGATTAAAGGTTTATGACTTTTTTTTTGGTCTTTTCCAAGAATCTGCTCTTAGTTTCATTGATCTTTTCTGTTACTTTTTAAGTTTCTATTTTATTTATATCTGCTCTGATCTTTATTATTTCCTTCCTTCTAATTTAGGGCTTTATTCTTTTTTCCCCCTCTCTAGTTCCTTTTGGTATAAGATTAGACTGTTGTTTTGTTTTTGTTTTTTTAAGATTGTTTCTTTTTTTAGTGGCACCTGGGTGGCTCAGTCGATTGAAGTGTCAGATTTCAGCTCAGGTCATGATCTCATGGTTCATGAGTTTGAGCCCCACAACAGCCTGTGTGCTGACAGCTCAGAGCCTGGAGCTTGCTTCGGATTCTGTGTCTCCCTCTCTCCTTCTCCCTCCCCCACTCACACACACACACTCTCTCTCTCTCTCTCTCTCTCTCTCAAAAATAAACATTTAAAAAAATTAGATTTTTTTTGAGGTTTTTCTTTGTTTTCTTTAGACACAGTCCTATATTGCTATACACTTCCCTCTTAGAACTGCTTTTGCTACAGCCCAAACATTTTGACCTATAGTGTTTACATTTTAATTTCTCTCTAGATATTTTTTATTCCTTCTTTGATTTCTTGATTGACCATTTTGTTTATTTTCTGGTTGTTTTTGTAGTTTTCTGTTCCTCTCTTCTTCTGTGGCTGTCTTCCATTGTTATCTGATGACTTTCTCTAGTGTTAGTTTGGATTGTTTTCTCCTTATTTTTTGTACTGTATTAGAAGTTTTTGATTTGTAGTTGCCATGGGGTTCATAGGTAGCATCTTATGTACATGGTAGTCTGTATTAAGTTGATGGTTGCTTAAGTTTGAACACATTCTAAAAGCACTATGTTTCCCCACCTCTGTGTTTTATGTGTGTAATGTCACATTTCACATCTGTTTGTCCATTGGTTAATTTTTGTAGGTATTATTGAGTATAATACTTTGGTGTTTTAACCTTTATGTTAGCTCTATAAGTAACTGATCTCTGACCTTTCCTTTGTGTTTGCTTTTTCCAGTGAAATTTTTTCCTTTTATAAGTCTCTTCCAGTTACAGCCTGTTCTTTTTCGACTTAAAGAAGTCCCTTTGGGGCACCAGGGTGGCTCAGTTGGTTAAGTGTCTGACTCTTGATTTCGGTTCAGGTCATAGTTGTAAGATCAAGCCTCACATTGAGCTCTGTGCTAACAGTGTGGAGCCTACTGGGGATTCTCTCTCTCCCTCTGCCCCACCCCCACTTGCTCACAGGCTCTTTTTCTCTCTCAAAATAAATAACTTAAAGTCGTCCTTTTAATATTTCTTGCAAGACTGGGTTAGTGTTGAAGAACTCCTTTATCTTTTGCTTAGCTGAGAAGCTCTTTATGTCTCCTTCGATTGTGACTGATGACCTTGCCAGGTAAAGTATTCTTGATTGTAGGTTTTTATTTCCCCCTCAACATTTTGAATATATCATGCCACTCCCTTCTGGCCTGAAGAGTTTCTGCTAATAGATTAACTGATAGCCCTATGGGGTTTCCTTTATATGTTACTAGTTCCTTTTGTTCCCTTTAAGATTTGTCTATCTTTGAATTTTGCCATTTTAATTATTACGTGTCTTGGTGCGGATACATAATAATTGGGAATCTCTGTGTTTATTGGATCTTGTTTGTTTCTCCAAAATTATAGAAGTTTTTTAGCTATTATTTCTTCAAGTAAGTTTTCTCCCCCCCTTGTTTCTCTCCTTTCCTGGGGTCTCTATAATAAGATGTTGCTATGCTTGATGTCTCAGAGGTCCCTTAACTTATCTTCATTATTTGATTTCTGTACTTCTACTCTTCAGCTTGGTTGCTTTCCATTAGTGTCTTTGAGCTAGCTGATCCATTCTTCTGCATCCTCTCATCTGTTGATTATCTCTAGCATATTTTTCATTTCAGCTGCCATATTCTTCACTTCTGACTGGTTCTTCTTATACTTTTTATCTCTTTATTGAAGTTCTCACTGAGTTTATGTACTGTTCTCTCAAGGCCAGTGAGTAATCTTTATGACCATTACTTTCAACTCTTCATCAGGTAGGTTGTTTATCTCCATTCTCGTTAGTTCTTTCCTGTGGGCTGTGTTGGTCCCTCTATTGTAATTGAGCCGTGAGTGCTGGGCACCCATTGGTAGGTAGTGTTTGTCCCCTGCATGGCTGGTTAAGCCCTGTTGCAGCTGCTGTGATTTTGGGGTTAGCTCAGTTCTGTCCCCAGGGCAGAAGGTGATTTCAAAAGGGCTTGGAGGGGCAGGCAGGTGGGTCACATGGGACAGATCCACAGGGAAATGATGCAGTGGGGCAAGCTGTGCTAGTGAGGTAGATGGCCTCACAGGCATCTAGCTAGCTAGGCTGAAGGAGGGCCAAGAAAATGGCATCTGCCAGCACTTCTCTTCTTGGAGAAAGCTCCTGCAGATACTGGCCCCTCTAGCATAGCTCTTAAAATTAGTCAATAACTCTCCTTTACATTTAACCCAAGCACTTTTTAAACTTTGTTGCATTGGGTCTTGTGGTGTTATACAGCATGCTGGCTCTTGAGAGATTTGGGTTCCTATTGCCCTCCAGCTCTCTTGATGTTAAGTCCTGCTGATTTTCCAAGTCAGACATTACAGGGACTAATCTTTGTGGTGCAGACATCCAGACATGAGGATTCCCAGTGTGGGGCTTGAACCCCTTGCTCCTTCATGCTTATGATATTCGTCCCATGGTGGGTAGCCACACTGATGGTTTGGTTACTTAGCATGTCTTTGCTCTGCATTTTTTCAACATGTCTTTCTCTTCAAGACTTTAGTTGTGGAAGATCTGTTCTGCCAGTCTTCAGGTCACTTGCAGAGTGTTGGGATACATGTTGTTTCTTCACTGTCAATGGGACGTGGTGAGCTCCGGAGCCTTGTACTTTGCCATCTTCCCTCTCCTGAGGTTATTTTAAAATCATGAATAGGTTTTTATCAAAAGTTTTTCTCTACTGAGATAATCATATGGGTTTCTCTTTTGTATCTGTTAATGTTGAAAGAATATTGATTTTTTAAAAATCTGAAATGATCTTAATACTTCTAAAATACTATGTATGTATTGTATATAAGCACATGTACACATACACTTGTCAATTTACTCATGGGTTTCATATTTGTATAGGATTTTTGTGTCCATGATCATGGAAACTATTTGATTGTAGTCTTATAATGTCTTTTTCAGGTTCTGGTGTCCATGCAGGGCCATTTTGGCTTTATAAAACCAATAGTTATTCTTTTGTCTATCTCCCAGGAGTACTTGTTTCCAATCTGTATTATTTTTTTCTCAGCATTTGGAAGCATTTGCTAGTGAAGTCCTCTAGGCCAATAGTTATCTTTGAGGGACAGCTTTAAAGTATTGATTAAACTCCTTTAATGGATGTAAAATTTTCTTCTTGTGTCAGTTTATTTTTCAAAGTATTCCATTTCATCTAAATTTTTAAAATTATTGGCCTAAGGTGGTTCTTAATACCCTCCAGTTTACCCCCTAGAGAATTTGTAGTTCTGTTCGCCTTTTCACTCTTAGTCTTAATAATTTATTTCTCATTTTTTCTTGGTCAATCTTGTTAGGGTTTGTCAGTGAGCCAAGATCTAGATTTATTTTTTTCTTTTTCTAGATCTGCTATTTTATTTTTCTTCTTTTATCTTTTATTACAATTAAGTATTTTTTAGTACTGTATTCAGAATTATGCAACTATCACCATGGTCTATTCTAGGACATTTTTATCATCTCCAAAAGAAACTCCATACATTAGCAAATTTTTCTCCAATTCTGTTCCCCTTCTCCATTTATCCTCAACCCCTGGTGACTGCTAATCCCCTTCTTGTCTCCATGGCTTGTGCATTCTGGACATCTCACGGAAATATAATTTTATAATACGTGGTCATTTGTGACAGACTTCTTTAGCTTGCTGTAATATTTTCAAGGTTCATCTATATTGTAGCATGTGTAATTATTTTTTATTGTCAAATAATACTTAGTTGTATGTACATAATGCATTTATCCTTCCATTATTTGAAGGACATTTAGGTTGCCATTTTTGGCTAGTATGACTAACATCCTATGAATACCCACATAAAAATTTTTGTGTAAATGTTTTGTGTAAATATATGCAGCTAGGAGTGAATTGCTGAATCATATGCATTTAGCTTTTTGAGAAACTGTACAACTATTTTTTGAAAGTGACTTCGTCATTTCATATCCCCCACCCACAAGGGTCCCAATTTCTCTCCATCATTGTCATCACTTATCTCCTTAATTTTATATATTCTGCTGGGTGTGAAATGGGAATTTGTGGTTTTGATTTTCCTTATGACTAACTATGCTGAGAATCTTTTCATGTGCTTACAGCATAGCTGTGTGGACATTTGTGTATCATCTTTGGAGTTAGAGCTCTTAACATCATTTAAAAATACTTGTTTCGTGTTTGAATTTTTATCTTCAAGTATTTTCTCCCATCTTTTTTATTCGGCATCTTAAGAAACCATTGCTTTGGGTTCAAGGTCATGAAAACTTATTCCTATTTCTTCTGGGAATTTTATACGTTTTTAGCTCTTATAATGAGACCTCTGATCATAGTTTTTGCATATGGTGTGAGGTAAGAGTACAAATTCATTCCTTTGCACATAAACACCCTTTTAAAAATTCTTGTTTACTTTCTTTGGTTTACTTTGGGTTTGAGATGAAAGTTTAGCTTTCCAATTTCCAAACCTTCTACTTCTCTAATATATTTAAAGCTGTTCATGTCCAAGCATTGCTTTAGTTGTAAGTTTTGCTGTTTTATTTTCATTATAATTCTGCAAAACATATACTCTAACTCCCAATTTCTCTTTGGAGATTGTTTTCAACTGCTTTTTAGTCCAGCATATAGTCTATCTATCTTGGTAAGTGTTCCACATGTGTGTGTAAAGAAAATGCATCCACAGTTTGGTGTTCTACATCTATCAGTGGGAGCTGTGGCCCAGTCTCCCCGCTGCACCTGTAGATTGAGAAGCAGACAAGCCCTGCCTCCACTGTGTTCTGTTTAAACTATTCAGGCCCAGAATTTGTAAAATGATTGTTTTATGCCATGAAGTTTGGGGATGGTTATGTTAGGCAGCAAGAGTAAAAAGCAGATGCTATTTTGTAGGCTCAATGTTTATGAGAAAATCTGTGCTTTTTCATAATCCTATGGAATTTAGGGCCAGAGTTTGTTTTATATACATTTGGAAGTAGCCAAGATTAACAACAGCCAAAAGGACATTGTACAGCTGTAATTTTAGTAGCTAGAATCACAGTCCTGAACATAATGTCACTGAAAGTCGCACATAAAATCTTGTGCCACTTTTTTCTTAGGCTAAAGCCTACTTCTATTAGAATTGATAACATCTAGGAAAATTACATTTAATAAAACCCCAAATAAATTCACAGAGGAAATACACACTCAGTTGAAGATAAAAATTTAGTTCTTAAATACCTAGGAGGATACTTGACAAATAACTTCCCAAGTGAAGGAACAAAAGTATTGCTGGCTATTCACATTTCAAATTGCTAGGCAACAAACCTACTGAAGCAAACTTCTCTCTGAAATAAACAGGATGGAGCTTCTGTAACTTCGTTAGGGTTTTGGCACTCCTGGCTGCCTGAATCCGTTTTAGCAGATGGTTCAACCTCACTTTTCAAGGCATTTGCTCTTGAGTACACCATAGAAAGCCCTCTAGCTTTCTGCCGGGTAGAAACACTGTAAAATATTCGTTTCTTTGGAGCAGCTAATGTAAGAAATGCAAAGCTCCAGTTAATGAAAAACGTGTTTATTTAGACCATCCACCAGGATAATAAATAATGCAATATACTAATGTAATAACAGATGTTCTCATGCATTTATCACATAAATATACAAGAAAGTTGGCTTATAGGGCTGCTGGGGCAAATTTGGAAAAGTGTATTTGGCAATACAGTTAAAGTTAACAGTGTTAAGACTATCAGACAGATTCTCTTACCTATCATTTTTTGAAATACGTCCTCTATATATCAGTGAATAAATGGTAATGTTCCCTTATAGTTTCTACTTTTTATAAACATGCCAGAGCTAAGCCAATTGGCAAAGAATCCAGGTTGATAATTTGTTACGTCTCATTATTTCTAATGGCAACTAAAGATTTAAACTCTTCTGCCTTTCAATGTTGAGACTGCTAGAGCGCCAGCCAGAGTCACTGAAATAATGACTTGTGTCTGAATGAAATAAAAACCCAAAGTGGTTTATAAATAGTAACTTTGATGCTCAATATACAAATATCATATAGTATTAGGATGTTTGTAATTTGATAAATGACCAATTATCTGACTGTAAAAGTGATGAACTTTGATTAAAGCTTAATTTTGCTAGTAAATTCCACATAAAGAGTTAAAATAGGGTAACCTTTAACATAAAGCTTTAAAACAAATAATTTAAACATATCTTAAACACTGAAAATGTGTTTTTATTTGTTATTTACAGCTAAATCCGTGATACCAGTGTAGAGCTTAATGGAGTCAACCGCCAGTCCTGTGTCCGTCTTTCAACATCTGCTATTACGAGCTAAAGCCACGGGCGAGTCAGTTCAGTGATGGAGAGCGATCTGTGGTCCACAGTAACTCAACGTAGGGCCATTTGGTTTGGAGACAGCGTTTAATAGGAGTGTCGTCTGTCTGGAGCATGGGATCTTCAAAACCCATAACCACTGCGGTCCCTTCAACATACATGACCTGTGGAACGAGATAAAGACACAGAGGTCGGTCAATATTCTTAGCAAATTCTTATGCTAACAATCTGAGCATTGCATATTATTTCATGTGAAACTTTAGTTTTTGATAGAAATTATGAGCAAGAAGATCTGCTTGCTAATTACTGTGAAAATATGTTTGGACACAAGAGGGTGATGGGCATTTAAACTGATAGCAGTTGATTTGTAGCTCATGAAGCCTATGTGAATACTAAAGCACATGCGGGTTGTTTCTGATAAAAGAAAAGAAAAATCATCCTTTAATTAACATATACCCCTTGGAAGAAATATTTATTTTATTTATATAACTGAGGCACTGGATACGCTGCCTCATGAGAGTACACACTATAAGAGAAACAAAGCTATGGATTCTGAGGAGGACTTCATTTTCTTTGACTTAGTGTCGCATTTCCAGAGCTGGAAGCAACACAAATTTCATGTGTGTCCATGAAATTTGATACTATATTAAATAATTATGTAATGCTATTCATAAGTATTCTCTGTACTGCATCAAAAATCATGGAGGAAAATTAAGGATGTCAGGATAGAAACAAAAATCACCTATAGAAAATGCTAGACAGATAAAACCAACCAGGTATTTTATCTACAGTGGTGATGATTCCCTATAAAAAGTACATGGGCAGATGGATATTGGAAAAAACTTTGAGAACTATCTGTGAAATAATATATACTAATACCGTAATTCACTATAAGGGCTCACCATGTACATTAAATGAGTCAGTCATTAATTGTAAGAGGAACACATACAGACTGCCTTCTTCCAAAATTTATTTTTATGTGTTCAGTGTTTGATACACATGATTGTAATGATGTTCATCCAATGTAAAAGCTATAAGCTGTTTGACTAAGGAGCCCAAAGAAACTTTACATGAGTTTCTGTAAAAACACATTTGTATCTTTATTTTGAGTAATGTATTACTTTCTAGTTTTGATGAAATAAATTTTATATAATAAAGCTACAACTCACACTTTTCAACTCCCCACAGCCAAACTTCCTTTTTTGAATAACTGTCCACACAGAATTTAACTCATTATTATTATTATCAGATAAAGCAAGCCCTATTTTTCACAAGGAACTTCACTTATTTAGGGCACTGGAGCAGACCTTCTTGGGCAGAGTACCGTGACCTGCCTCCGAGGCCTCAGCCCGCCGGGCAGAGCACACCCCTCCCACATGGCCAGCACTGTCATTTTGTCTACTGCGCAGAGACTTTGTTCCCTGCCCTGCGGGAAGCAGTGCCGCTCACCGTAGTGCTAGTGCATGCGTGCATACAACTTAACAGCATACATTACAGACTACTGTCCCATTAATATTTCATCTTTGATTCCAGATCTTGTTTTGAAATCATGCTCATGACAAGTGTCTTACTAACAAAAAGATGATCTGAAAACTTCCTACATACAGGTAGCATGGCCCAGCAGACCAAGGACATTATTGGGAATCAGGAACTCAGTTCCAATGCCTGCTCTGCCCAATGACTTGCTGTGTGAACCTTGGTAAGTCACCTCATCTCCCTGTCACTGATGCCTCATCTGTGAAACATGGATAATGTTGGACCTACCTTGCCGGGGTTCTGTAGGCAAATACTTACGACCGTACAATACCTCCTAGTACTAGGCTTTGTAAAACTTCAAAATCTAGATGAAGCACTCATTAACCCCTTAATAAAACTTGGATGCTCTGTTCTATCTATTTTTTGCTATAGATGGTGATAAATTGTGAAAAAAATCTTTGCATTCATATTTTGTTATGAAAAAGTAACTTTTAGTCTCAGATTCGCTCTGAAATAGGACACTACGATTGTGTACAGCCCTCCTCAGTTTATTTATGAAATCAGCCTGGCTGTGTTAGGTCTTATTCCTTCTAATAGTAGCTGTATCTAATGCTATTATTGAGTAAATGCAAATATTATCTATATATTTTATGGGTAAACAAAGCTAATTACCTGAAAAGAATCAGCAAGACCATAATAGCAAAGAGAATATCTCAAGTAGCAATTTTATGGGAACCAAACCTTGCTACATACTGATACAGTTACCAATTCAGGTGAAGACAAATTAATATGTGAATTATCATACCTTTTCATTATAATTTGACTGCTTCAATCCATTGTAGTGATAGACAGTAAACGACTCTGGACCACTGGAACCCTAGTGTAAATAAAATACTATTAAACTTTTAAATTATACTTTGATATTTGGCAATTTCTAGTTACCAATTGAAAGGAAAACACAAGTTGCTTAAATTCATGCTCTTTGGTTGGCAAATTATTTAATAAAGCAAGAAACTTATTAGACGTTATCTCCAGAAAACCTAAAAGCTGAAACAATTGCTTCTGGGTAAGAGATTGGAAAGTGGGGCGAAGTATTTATTTTTATTTTAGGCTCTTCATTAGGATATATTTGTTTAAAGACAAGACTCCAAAACACAAAAATGTTTCCTAAAAGATTATCTCTGCCTTTTTTTTTTTTTTCTAGCTGTAAATAATGTCACTGCAAACAAGAGCTATGCACCAGTATTTCCCACATGGCTCACAATATCAGGGGTTTCCACATCACCCACTTCATCTAGATATTGTTAAATTATAGTGTTCAGAGCCTTTAATATCCAATAAAAAAAAATCCTGGGGCGCCTGGGTGGCTCAGTCGGTTAAGTGTCCAACTTCAGCTCAGGTCATGGTCTCACAGTCCGTGGGTTCGAGCCCCACATCAGGCTCTGTGCTGACAGCTCAGAGCCTGGAGCCTGCTTCCCATTCTGCGTCTCCCTCTCTCTCTGCCCCTCCCCCATTTGCACTCCGTCTCTCAAAATAAATTAAAAAAAAAAAAAAAAAGGAAAATCCTAGAACTTGCTATTCTACTAAACTTTCAGGAATGTTTGATCATGTTAGCCCAACTGCCTTATCCTGGGTTCCCAGTTAGCTAAAGATCAAGTTCCGTTCTCGGAACCTGGCATTTGAGGCCATAATGGTCTGGCCCCACCTGGGTCCAGTGATTTCCTGGTTTTCCTTGCTGTGACTGATTCAAGGATGCGTAGGGGACAAAAGCCGGCCCTGTGGTCTGCCTTAGAATTTGGTCCAGTTTTGGAATGTAGAGAAGAGAGCTGCTGGGAATGGTAGCTCCAACCTTCTAGAGCAAGAATCGGCGAGGGCCTTATGGCCTCATTAGGCTTGTTGCTTCAGTTCTTGAATTTGTCTAAGCTACCCCCCGCTGAAGCTCTGACCTTCCCCCTGACTTCAGTCACTTCAGGCTGTGCAACCAAGAATCCTAAATTACAGGACCTAATCTACCTTCTCAGCTGATTCTCTCTCATGACAAACATGTAAGTCTATTGTCAGCTCTTTGCACATTTTTAAAAAACCTCTTTTCTCATTTTTCAAGATCTAATAAATCTAAGTTCTCTTACAAAAAATTAAATCCTACTCAAAATGCTTTACAAGATATAGACAAATCAATAACTTGTTCATTTTCTTAATTGTATACATGAGTGAATGAAATTAGTTACTTAGGAGGTAATTTGGCTATTTTCGGAGTTAACGTACTTTAACTTAAAAGGAGATCTATATATTCTTTAGTTCCGTTTAACAATTGGGCGAAAATACAGAACTACCAGCAGCAGGCAGTGTGACACAGTGGCAAAGTACCCACACTAAACGCCCCAATCAGCCACTGTCTAGCTGTATCATCGCAAGCAATTTTCTTAAATTCTCTAACCCTAAATTTCCTCATTGCCAAAATGGGCCAAAACGGCACCTGAGTTATAAGGCAGACAGTACCTGGTGCACAGTTGTGAGCTCAAAAAATGGGAGGTGCTTCTGCTATTGTTATTATAAACACAATGCCTCGAAATGCTTGTCTGTCCTCCACCCCCTCACCTCAGGCCCCCACACTCCCCTCCAATCTGCCTCTCTCCGAGGAGGCAAAGAAATGCTCTTCCATGGCACCTACTTTAAGCATTTGTAGTAATTACAGACGTTAGATAAATGTTTTCCTGGCTGTCCTTCTGAACTGTTTTGCAACTTCATTTATTCCTGGTTGATTAAATGTTTACTGAGTGTTACTATCCTGATGGACAGTAAGTAAATAATGGACAGAATGAGAGACAGTCATTTTATGCTCTGAGACTATGAGGAAGAAGACCTCAGTGCTGTGGGACACAGAAAGTTCAGAATGGAATAGGTGAATCGGGCACCATTAGAATCCACTGGAGGGTTTCTGATCCCCTAGGATGGGGGATGGACCTGAGAATCTGCATTTCTACAAACCTCCTAAGAGATTACACTTTGAAAGGCAAGGGGACTAAAATTATCTTAATTACCTCAAGGAATTGTACAATTCAAATATTAATTTTTAACTAATAAGTTCTTAGAATACTTGTAAGTCCTATCATGTAATTCATACATCCAGGATATACAGTTCCAAAGGGTGTGGTAACTATCCCACTGTTTACATTTCCCCAGTCAAAATCCCCTAAATTTAATGCAGTTTTTAAAATGTACTGAACATTTATTAAGCTATCTAAAACAGTATTAGGTTCCAAAAAAGAACTTTCAGAAAACCCTGGTAGTTTCATTGGGGGTGTGAACAGAGTGGACATCAAAATCTAGTGGTCATTCTGTCATGTAGGGGGAAAAAAAAGTCTTTTCCATGAGGCATCTATCAAAATTTTGAGAAGTCTAATAATGATCTTGTGATACTTACTTTTTGAAATTCACTATACTCTTTACTCATGGTAACATAACAGATCTATATTTAGAAAACATGGGTTCCTTTTTCAATTACCAAGGATGAACGTCAACACTATTATCTACCCTGTTAAAGATAATTTAAGCCTGAAATATCAAATTAACAATTCTATCTTGACATTTTCCCTCCATTATTTTGTTCCAATTTTGCTTCCTGGCAGTACATCTCCTTTGTAAGAGAGGTGAAAGAAATTGGCTATTGAAACAATGATCTTTAACTTAAACCGCACTGGTATCTGATAAAATGATCCCAGTATACCTGGCTACATATTTGGTTTAGCAGTAAAATCCTCCAGTGGGACAGGAAGGAAACAGTCAGTCGTACAGCCCATGCCTTCTGCATGTCAACAGTGCAGATGGAACACTCCTATCAAAGCCGATGGAAACGGCAGGGCTCCACACAAAGGTTCTTTCACTCAGCTAAAATTCTCCTGGACCACAGCAGTTTCCACTACAAATGCACTCCTTTACCTTTATTTAAACATATTTAAAAACATCAAAAAAGATCCATACCATCTATGAATAACAGTGACCTGGGAGAAGGAAAATTAGGGGTACAAATGGATAAAGAGCATCTCTGTCTTTTTACTCCAATAGTTCTGAATGTTATGCTTCTTCTAGAAGATTTTCATAGTACGTATTTACTGATGTATGTACACTTTTCCACGACCCCCTCCCAAGTGTTGCATTACTGTACTGAAACATTCTTCTACCTTCTCTGTGGGGGAAAGTATTTCGTCTTCTATCTCCATGTTAGAACATTTTGAACAAATAGAAAAAATTCTGAAACAATCAAAAAATGCTCATCCCAATGGAACAAAACCATACGTGCATTTCTTGAACTATGTTACCTGATCAGGAAAAAATTCTTGAAGGAATGGACCCAATAATATGATTCCTAATCCTTCTGGATCTAATTTATTCTTCATGAGATTTATACTATGGGAAGAAAAAAAAAAAAAACAGTGGATACCAAAGGAAAAAACTTACTTTTCTTCTTTCATGATTAAATTACTAGCACTATAATACATCTGACTGCCAAAAATCATATGAACTGTTCTTTTTAGACCCTTAATGACAAATACACAGGAATGACATCTAATTTGCCAAAACTTGGTTATTTTTAAACCAGAGTGATCTGTTACTATTTAGAATTTTTAAATTACGATGATGACTTTGGAATATTGTTCCTTATTAGGTAAAGTAATTTAAAAACCTCGGCTTATAAACTCAGGCTTATAACCTCCCAAGGCAAATTCTCTTTGCTTCATAGGTATGCCTGAATTTAACAATCAAATGAAGCACTTAACTTAAAAAAAAAAAAAAAGGTTCATTTTAAGCTCAAAGAGAAAAAGGAACAACACTGAAAGGTGCTGGTACATTAGATAACCAAAACCATCTCTCAAAGTCTTAATTTTAAGAACCAAGTGAGAGAGAAGCCTGAAATTCCCAGACAATGTGAGCTGAAGGGTAAAGAGGTAAACTAATTCTCACCGAGCTCAAGTGCATGACTTAGAGCAGGGGCAAGTACTGTACTGTCCCAGGAGCAGCCTGGCCTGAAGGCTGCTGTGCTGGGCCCTTACCATGGAGTACGTGTGGCCAACGCTGGTGAAAGGTGTTATGTGTGACTAGGAAGAAGGCAAAGTTTTAAAAATGAAAATGGTCTTTTTAGAAAATTTTCATTTTTCATGTTCTCTCTCAAATTATAAATGCCAGGGTAAATGTACCTTATTATATACAATATGCAAAGGATGGGATATTTGAATGTGTCTGAGTAAGGGTAGCAGGTTATGACCTGAAACAAATAAGGCAAGGCCATATTTAATATATTGCATCATTAATCCTTACTATGGGCCTATTACTTTATAGTCACATAAATGTGACTAGACCAATATACAGAATGAAGAACCTGGTCCAATCTGTCAGCTACTTCTAGAAAAAAAATCTAACTCAAGTGTACCAAGTGTGCTAACTTTACAAATGAAGGTATGTTATGTATTCTGATGAAAAAACAAAAATTAAGTAGGTGATATATAGCCACCTATGTAAGAATTTGGGGAAAAATTAACCTTTCCCCTCCTTTCCCTCTTAAGAATTGTCAGTAACCAAAATTACCGGAATTCAATTCTCTTTTGCAAATTACAGTGACATAAACAAGATGGCTCCCCTTGGAAATCAGTTTAGAACACATACAGTGATTAGGATTATACCATTTATTGGACTAGTTAACCTAGTTCAACTTTCAATGTTTTAAAAGTAATAATTTTTTTGAGTCAGTTAAATAACACGTCCTATTTAGCTTACTATTCAGGATCTGAAACAAGGTCCAACGCTTTCATCACATCTTCTAGAAGTGAATCAGGTATGAATCCATTATCTAGGGAAAAAATTAGCAGAAACATCTCGGAATAAGAGTTTTGCCAAGACATGCTATGAGAAAAATCACGTAAGAGGCAACTGTGGCTATTATGGTCAGACTCTTAGTTTTCTTGGGCACAGAGGCAAAAATGCATTTTTAAGGTGAGCTTTTAATAAAATAAACTCCACATCCCTTCTGAGAATTCCAAGGAAACTTTAAAGCCAAATTACTTCTTAAAGTTATAGTAATTATTTAGTAATTAGGTATGTCTTTTAATAAAACAATGTAAATTCCCTTTAAGAAATCCAGCGAAAATCAGCCTTTACCAACAAATTCCTTTAATGTCACTTAGCTTTTCGAAAGAATGTTAATTATGAGCTATTATTTAAGTATTTGACAATATAAGATCAAGAACAATCTCTATTACAGACTTGCTTTAAATAAAAGCCATAGATTAATGGGGAAAATTCAAAAGTTGAAACTCAGAATAGAATCAAATAGTTGATGAAGACTAGTTAGTGGAAAATATTCCTTTTCTTGGGCTTGTTGAGGGAATAGCACTGGGAAATGGCCCACATTCAGATGATGCAATGGAACATGACACAGAAAGAAAGCGTGTAGGTCATTTTGAAATCACAGTTTTAACAAGCGCTTAAGTTCATTGCCTTAAATGTGCAGTGACTGAGTTTCTCTACCCATTTACTCATTCTTGAAGACCGTTTCAGCTTTAAATCAACCTCCAACACAATATCCTTTTCAGGAATTAGTTTGAAAACAAAGTCTTTTCATGGAGAACAAGACGTACAAAAGCCCTGCTTCTGTAATTCTACTACAGAATAAAATGGAGCTGTTCTTCCACGAGGCGGCATATACTCTGTCTCTATCAGAAAGGAAATAAAGACTTTAAAGTCTTAAACCTCTTAAGTAGATGCTTACCCATTTGAAACAAAATTGGCCTTGACTAAAGGCAAAGAATCACTTAGGATTAACTTGTACAGTTGTTAAAGGTGAAGGTTTAATTCCAAATTGTCAGGTTATCAATAATTTGAGGTATAGAGAGTAAACGTGTTTGAAGGTACTTGCGAAAGTACTCAGGCTTTGTAAGCCTAACACTGATGAGTTTAAAAGGCAGAAAAGTAATCTGCTTAGCTAAGTCAGAGTATAATCAGCTCTCAACATGTAAATTAGGCTTTACTTGGCCACTAGTTGACAGGACGGAATCTCTGCATCAGCCTCCTTGTGTTCTGGCTATCACTATAGCCACTTGACAGTCTATTACAGTGTTCTCCAGGAGCACTGAATGGTGGGCAGTTTTCTCTCTTCTTGCCCTAATTAGAGACCTAACTGGCTGCATAAACTATGCAGAGAACAACTGGGAAAACAACCAACCTTTTGGACTCAAACACGATTATCCTCAAGCATCAACATCCCAAAGTAAGTGTAAGATGCCTAGGAGTATCTTAAACACGGACCTTCTGGAGCACGGCGGCAACCAGCAAGCCGGCGATTCTACATTTGGCACAGACAGTATTTTAAAGCTAGATGGTAATGTAATTTTCATAATATATCTAAGACTTTTAGTACATTCGAGATGATTAGAGGGGATTTGGAAATGGCTTACCCTTTTAAAGCCTTAGTTTTGATGTTACTTGAATCATATCAAAGCAACTATCAGACAAATTCTTTAGAATAAGAAATTCTTAAGTCTGAAAACAAATGAATCTTAAATCATCTAGTATTTAGGCAACCAATTCCTTACAGGATATGCAAATAGAGACACAGTGGAAAGATCCCAAGACCCACAGCAGAGGAAATGTGAGTACAATTTGCTGACAAAACAAACGGGAGCAGCATTCTAAAGCTTGAACACATTGCTGAATTAACCAGATAAACATAAAATAGACTTCCATTGGTTTTAAAGCTCAGAGGACCTGGGGCCAGGAGGTGTGAGAAAACGAGAGGGTGTACCAGTTATGATCCTAATAAGCCGTTACCACGTCAATGCTCCAGTACAGTTAAATTCTGTTTGAAAGGACTTGAAAGGAGAAAAGCTGTTTAAAAATAACTTTTGGGGGCACCTGGGTGGCTCAGTCTGTTAAGCATCAGACTCCTGATCTCCACTCAGGTCATGATCTCATGGTTCATGAGTTTGAGCCCCGTGTCAGCCTCTGCACTGACAGCTCAGAGCCTGCTTGGAATTCTCTCTGCCTCACTCGTGCTATCTATCTATACCTATCAATAAATCAATAAAAAATAAATGAATTTTTTAATCAACAGCTTGTAAAAAGCGTCAAGTTCTTAAAGTCTTAGAGGAGGAATTAACTCAATGTAAAAAACCAGTGATGAAAGAGAATGATAGTTAAGTGAGTTACCAATTTCCTGATAAGCTAAGAACATTTGCACCAATCAGGACTTTGTTCTGAAAGATGAGAATAAAAGGCAGAGCCTGGCAAGTCTTTTCATTAGCTCAACTGATGCTTCAGGAGGAAAGCCAAGTATCCAGCTTGTGAGGATATGGGGATGGGGTGGGCAAAACACAACAGCATTAGGACTGTACATTTTCAAACCACTGTAGGTGTAAGAGTGTCAGGGCGCCTGGGTGGCTCAGTCGGTTGAGCCTCCGGCTTCGGCTCGGGTCAGATCTCACGTTCGTGGGTTCAAGCCCCACATCGGGCTCTGTGCTGACAGCTAGCTCAGAGCCTGGAGCCTGCTTCCAGTTCTGTGTCTCCTTCTCTCTCTGCCCCTCCCCCTCTCATGCTCTGTCTATCAAAAATAAATAAAACAAAAAAAATTAAAAAGAGTGTCAAGTTTCTTGGGAACAGAAAATAAAACCGAAATTAAAAGATAATGCCATTTGTTTTAGTCAAATAGTTATTTTTACTAAACACTGAATTATACTTTACCTATCTTATTAAAAATGTAAGGGGAGGAGTTAAGATGGAGAAGTAGGGGAACCGGGATTTCCCTGTCCCTCAAACAGCTGTATTGGTCAGATCACCTGGCACACCCAGGAAATCCATCTGCCGGTGAAGGGAGACAGCGTGGCAGGAACGAGGGGCCTGTACGTGAACTGGGGGAGAGAAAATGGGGAGGCCGTGCAGAGACAAAAGGGAAAGATCATGAAACCGCAGTATTGAGTTAGGACAAGGGGAAAACATCTCCGGACCACCACTGGGGAACAAAAAATACGACACTGACAGTTTCTATTTTGCACACACACTTAGGAGTTGAGAAACGGAGGTTTCAAAAGTGGGCGACTTTCTCTGGAGTGGAGTTGCCGGGTGCAGCCGCCTTGGGGGCAGGGGAGCCAGTGTGGAGGCATGGCCGTGACCTCAGGGGCACACTGTGACAGACAGAAGAGTCTCCTTCCTCCAGGAAGGTGGGAAGAGGCTTGATCGCCTCCCTAAGGGCAGAAGACTGTGCATGCCTGCCAAAGGCCTTTTATCAACAGGGCGGTGTGGGGCTACCGCAGAACCGCAGAACCGAGGGTCCTTTTAAGATCACAGGTTCCGAGTCCCGGGGAGACCTTGCAACAGGACCGGCTGAGCAAGCACCAGCAGCTCCTTGCGGGCCGCCTCAACAGAGTGGTTTCACATACCAGGTCTGGGGAGGTCTGGGGAGGAGACACTGTGGGGGGGGGACCCAATTTTTCTCCGTCACCAACACGGTGGGGCTGCAGGGAAAAGGACAGCGGCCCCCAGTGGAGGCGGACCCGCTGACACCAAACCCCGCCCCTCCGTGCCTGGTAACTGCCCGTGGGAGACTGACACGGACACCACCACGCTGCCTCTCCTCCAGACCAGCACAGCCCCCGGTCCCAGCACCCACAGACAACTATTATTATTTTTGCTTTTGTCTGTTTTTTTTTTTTTCCTTCTTTCCCCCCGCCCCGCCCCCTTTTCTGTTTCTGATTTGTTTTTGGTCAGTTTTTAAATCCTGTGTGTGTCTGTGTAAAACACACACACACCTAATTTTTTTGTTTTTGTTTAATCAGGCATTTTCATGCTATTCTTTTTACACCTTTTATGTATCTCCTTCTTTATTTTCCTTTCACTCTACGGATTAAGCAATGGTTTTTTTTTTTTTTTTTTTTTTTTAGATTCTTGGCTTGGTCTTTTTTCTCCCACCCCTCCTTTCATTTTTCTCTTTGTCTGGAATCTGGCTCCTCCTCCCCTTCCTTTTTTCCAGGATTACTTCAATAAACAAATCAAAGCACACCTGGTAGAAGGTCCAACACTCCACAACAAGCAAGGAAGAACTGTGCAGAAGACGCACCTGGATACAGCAGCCAAAACACAACGGAATGCCCATAACACACTTGAAAAACACTTCCCAAAGTGCCAGGCCCTGGACAGTGTATTACTCCTTTATAATTCCATAGTACTCGCAGGTGCAGAATATGTAACAAGCTACTAAAACACATAAAAGACAAAAAGCTGTCCAAAATCACAAAATGGAAGAACAATCATCAAGAGAAAATCCAGGAAGAAATGACAGCCAGAGAATTGCTCAAAAGAGACCTAAACAATATATCTAAACAAGAATTTAGAATAGCAGTCTTAAGACTAATAGCTGGGCTTGAAAAAAACAGAAGACAGCACACAATCTCTTGCTGCAGAGATCAAAGACCTTAGAACTGGTCATGATGAATTAAGAAATGCTTTAAATTAGATGCAAAATAAACTAGACACAGTGACAGGAAGGATGGAAGAAGCAGAGGAGAGAATAGGTGAAGTAAGGTAAAATTATGAAAAATGAAGCTGGAAAAGGAAATCACTAGATCATGAGGGGAGAATTAGAGAGCTAAGTGATTCTAAGAAATAAAATGATATCCGTATCACTGGAGTTTCAGAAGAAGAAGCTCAAGACAAAGGGACAGAAGGTTTATTTGAACAAATTACAGCTGAGAACTTCCCTAGTCTGGGGAAGAAAACAGGCATCCCAGTCTAAGAGTCACATAGAACTCCCCTCAAATTCAAGAAAAACAGGTCAACACCATGACATATCATAGTGAAACTGGCAAAATACAAAGAGAATTCTAAAAGCAGCTAGGGACAAATGGGCCTTGACCTACAAGGGTAGACATATAGGGTTAGTACCAGTCCTGTCCGCTGAAACTATGTCAAAAGACACAGGGTATCAGACTGGACAAAAATAAACAAACAAACAAACAAACAGATCCAGCTATGTATTGCCTACAAGAGATCATTTCAGACCTGAGGACACCTGCAGATTGAAAGTGAGGCAATGGAGAACCATCTATCAGGCTACTGGATGGCAAAAGAAAGCCAAAGTAGCCATATTTCTATCAAACACACTAGATTTTCAAACAAAGACTGTAACAAGAGATGAAGAAAAGCATTATACCATAATTAAGGGGTCTATCCATCAAGAAGAGTTTACAAAAAGTGAAAGTTTGACTTTTCTTTGCCAATTCTGATGCCTTTTATTTCCTTTTATATTCTGATTGCTGATGCTAGGACTTCCAGCACTATGTTAAACAGCAGTGGTGAGAGTGGACATCCCTGTCATGTTCCTGATCTCAGGGGGAAAGCTCTCAGTTTTTCCCCATTGAGGATAATATTGGCTGTGGGCTTTTCATAAACTGCTTTTATAATGTTTAGGTAAGTTCCTTCTATTCCGACTTTCTCAAGGGTTTTTATTAGGAAAGGGTGCTGTATTTTATCAAATGCTTATTCTGCACCTATCGACAGGATCATATGGTTTTTATCCTTTCTTTTGTTGATGTGATGGATCACATTGATGGATTTGCGAATATTCAACCAGCCCTGCTTTATCAAAAATTAATTGGCCATACATTTGTGGGCCCAGTTCTGGGTTCTCTATTCTATTCCATTGGTCTATGTGTCTGTTTTTGTGCCAATACCATATTGTCTTGATGATGTGAGCTTTGTAGTAGAGGCTAAAGTCTGGGATTGTGATGCCTCCCGTTTTGGTTTTCTTCTTCAATATTACTTTGGCTATTCGGGGTCTTTTGTGGTTCCATACAAATTTGAGGATAGTTTGTTCTAGCTTTGAGAAGAATGTTGGTGCAATTTTGATGGGGACTGCATTGAATGTGTAGATTGCTTTGGGCAGTAATGACATTTTCACAACGTTTATTTGTAGGAAAGTGGATGGACCTTGAGGGTGTCATGCTAAGCGAAATAAGTCAGGCAGAGAAGGACAGAAACCGTACGTTTGCACTCATAGGTCTAACAGGAAAACAGGAAAAACCTAACGGAGGACCAGGGGGAGGGGAAGAGGGAAAGAGAGTTGGGGAGAGAGGGATGCAAAACTTGAGAGACTACTGAATGCTGAAAATGAACTGGGGGTTGAAGGGAAAGGGGGAGGGGGGAAAGAGGTGGTGGTGATGGTGGAGGGCACTTATGGGGAAGAGCACTGGGTGTTGTATGGAAACCAATCTGACAATAAACTATTTAAAAAAGAAAGAAGAAGAGTTTACAATTGTAAATGTTTATGCCCCCAACATGAGAGCAGCAAAATATATAAATTAATTACAAACAAATGTATAGATAATAACACTGTAATTATAGGGGACTTTAATACTCCACTTACAGCAATGGACAGATGATCTAGGAAGAAAATCAATAATGAAACAACAGCTCTGAATGACACATTGGACATTCAGATGGGCTTAACAGATATATTCAGAACTTTTCATCCAAAAGCAGAATACACATTCCTCTCGAGTGCACATGGAACATTCCCCAAAATAGATCACATACTGGATCACAAAGCATCCCTCAAAAAGAATAAAAAGATTGAGATTATATCATGCATATTTTCAGGTCACAAGGCTGTGAAACTTGAAATCAACCACAAAAAAAATGTGGAAAGCCCTCAAAGGCATGGAGGTTAAAGACCATACTACTAGGGGCACCTGAGTGGCTCAGTCCCTTAAGCATCCGATTCTTGATTTCAGATCATGTCATGAGTTCAAGCCCCACATTGGGCTCTGTGCCAGAAGCACAGAGACTGCTTGGACTTCTCTCTTGCTATCTCCCCCTGCCCCCATCCTTCTGTTTCTACCCCTCTCCTGCTCATGCTGTCTCTGTCTCTCTGAGAAGAAATAAATAAAAAAGGTAAAAAAAAAAAAAAAAAAAAAAAGAACATTCTACTAAAGAATGAATGCATCAATCAGGAAATTAAAGAAGAAATTTAAAAATATATGGAGGCAAATGAAGATGAAAACATGACAGTCCAAACCTTTTGGGATGCAGCAAAGGCAGTCCTAAGAGGAAAATATATTGCAATTCATGCTTATCTCAAGAAGCAAGAAAGGTCCCAAATACACAACCTAACCTTACATCAAAAGGAACTAGAAAGGCAGCAGCAAAGAAAGAACAAAGCCAGCAGAAGAAGAGAAAGAATAAAGATTAGAGTTGAAACAAACAATATAGACTCCAAAAAACCAGTAGAACAGATTAATGAATCTAAGAGCCAGTTTTTTAAAAAGAATAAACAAAATTGATAATCTCCTAGCCAGACTTCTCAAAAGGAAAAAGAGAACCCAAATAGATTAAAATAAAAAATAAAAGAGATTACAACCAACAACACAAAAATACAAACAGTTATTAAAGAATACTATGAAAAATTATATGCCAACAAGCTGGACAATCTGGAAGAAATGGAAAAATTCCTAGACACTTACACACTACCAAAATTCAAATGCGAAGAAATAGAAAATTTAACCAGACCCATAATCAGTGAAGAAATTGAGTTGGTGATCAAAAATCACCAACAAATAGAGTGTCCTGGGCCAGATGGCTTCCCAGGGGAATTTTACCAGACATTTAAAGCAGAGTTAATACCTATTCTTCTCAAACTGTTCCAAAAAGGGAAAAGCTTCCAGACTCATTGTATGAAGCCAGACTTCCCTTGAATCCTAAAGATTCCACTAAAAAGGAGAATTACAGGCCAGTATCCCTGATGAACATGGATGCAAAAATTCTCAACAAGATACTAACACATCAAATTCAACAGTACATTAAAAGAATTACTTACCATAAATTAAATGAGATTCATTTCTGGGCTGCAGGGCTCATTCAATATTTGCAAATCAAACAATGTGATACATCACATTAATAGAAGAAAGGATAAGAACGATATGATCCTGTCAATAGATGCAGAAAAGGAACTTGACAAAATACAGCATCTTTCTTAATAAAAACCCTCAATAAAGTCAAGATAGAAGGAACATACCTTAACATCATAAAAGCCATATATGAAAGGCCCACAGCTAATACCATTCTCAATGGGGAAAAACCGAGAGCCTTCCCCAATTTCAGGAACATGAGAGGGATGTCCACTCTCACCACCTTTTAATAGTGTTGGAAATCCTAGCCTCAGCAATCAGACAACAAAACAAAATAAAAGGCATCCAAATTAACAATGAAGTCAAACTTTCACTCTTTGCAGATGACCTGATACTCTATGCAGAAAATCTGAAAAGATTCCATCCAAAAACTCTTATAGCTGATAGAGGAATTCAGCAAAGTTGCAGGATATAAAATCAATGTTCAGAAATCAATCTCATTTTTGTACAACAAAAATGAAGCAACAGAAATAGATACCAGGGAATCAATCCCATTTACAATTCTATCAGAAACCATAAAATACCTAGGAATATACATAACCAAAGAGGTAAAAGATTTGTGCACTGACAACTATAGAAAGCTTATAAAAGAAATGGAAGAAAACACAAAGAAATGGAAAAACATTCCACACTCATGGATAGGAAGAACACATATTGTGAAAATGTTGATACTATCCAAAGCAATCTACATATTCAATGCAATCCCAATCAAAATTGCACCAGCATTCTTCACAGAGCTGGAACAAATAATCCTAAAATTTGTATGGAACCACGAAGACCCAAAATAGCCAAAGGAATGTTGAAAAAGAAAACCAAAGCTGTAGACATCACAATCTCAGACTTCAGTCTGCATTACATAGCTGTAATTATCAAGACAGTGTGGTATCGGCACAAAAAGAGACACATAGACCAATAGAATAGAGAACCCAGAAATGGACCCACAAATGTATGGCTAACTAATCTTTGACAAAACAGGAAAGAGTATCCAATGGAAAAAAGACCATCTTTTTTAGCAAATGGTCCTGGGAAAACTGGACAGCAACATGCAGAAGAATGAACCTGGACCACCTTCTTACACCATACCCCAAAATAAACTCAAAAGGTATGAAAGACCTAAATGTAAGATAGGAAACCATCAAAATCCTGCAGGAGAAAACAGGCAGCAACCTTTTGGACCTCCGCTACAGCAACTTCTTAGCTGACATGTCTCCAGAGGCAAGGGAAATAAAAGCAAAAGTGAACTATTGAGACCCCTTCAAGATAAACAGCTTCTATACAGTAAAGGAAGCAATAAAAAAAAAATCAGAAAGCAACGGAGAGAATGGGAAAAGATATTTGCAAATGACATATTCGATAAAGGGTTAGTGTCCAAAATCTATAAAGAATTTAACAAACTCAACACCCCAAAAAACAAATAATCCAGTGAAGAAATGGGCAGAAAACATGCATAGACACTTTTTCCAAAAAAGACATGCAATGGCAGACACACAAAAAGATGCTCAACATCATCATCAGGGAAATATAATCAAAACCACACCTCACACTGGTCAGAGCGGCTAAAATTAAGACCTTAGGAAACAACAGATGTTGGCAAGGATGTGGAGTAAGGGGAACTCTCTTGCACTGTTTGTGGAATGCAAACTGGTGCAGCCACTGTGGAAATAGTGCGGAGGTTCCTCAAAGAAATTAAGAATAGAATTACCCTATGACCCAGCGACTGCACTACTAGGAATTTATCCAGAGGATACAGGAGTGCTGATTGAAGGGGCACATGCACCCCGATATTTACAGCAGGTGCTATCAACAGTTAAATTATGGAAAGAGCCCAAATGTCCATGGACGATGAATGGATAAAGAAGATGTGGTGCATATATATACAATGGAATACTACTCAGCGATGAAAAAGGAATGAAATCTGGGCACCTTGGGTGGTTCAGTCAGTTAAGCATCTGACTTCAGCTCTTGAGTCACTGTTCCCTTGCTCATTTTCTGTGTGGATGGTCTAGCCACTGATGTAAGTGGGGTATTAAAGTCTCCTCCTATTATTGTTGTATTGTCAATTTTGCCCTTGATGTCTGTTAATATTTGCTTTATATAATTAGGTTTTGTTATATTTGGTGCACAGATATTTACAAACCCCAGGTCTTCCTGTTGGATGGATTGATTACTTTATCATTATGTAATGTCTGTCTTTGTCTTGTTACTGCCTCTGTTTTTTAAAGTCTATTTTGTCTGCTCTAAGTATTGGTATCTAGTTGTTTTTATTTTTTTTAAACTTCATTTGTCTGAAATATCTTTTCCCATTCCTTCACCTTCAGTCTGTATGTGTCTTTTGTAGGGAGTTTCTTGTAGGCAGCATATAGATGAATACTGTCCTTTATCTATTCAGTCACCCTATAGCTTTTGTTTGGAGCATTTAGTCCATTTATGTTAATGTAACCTTGATAGGTATTTTGCCATTTTGTTACTTGTTTCTTGGTTGTTACTGTAGTTTTCTGCTCCCTTCTATTCTGTTGGTTTAATGGTTCTCTTTAGTGTTTTGTTTGACATGCTTTCTCTTTGTGTAATCAGAGGGTTCACATATAACTTTCCATGTGTGTGGCAGTCTATATTAAGCTGAAGACTGCTTAAGTTCAAAAACATTCTAAAAGCACTAAATATTTACTCCCTTAAATATTTACGTCCTCCTTGAGGAAGTTCTCATGGATTTTAGCCACTCCTCTTTAAAGTTCTGTTAGTATCTTTATGACCATTACTGTGAACTCTTTATCAGGTAGATTGCTTACCTCTGTTTTGTTTAGCTCTTTTTCTGTAGTTTTGTCTGTTCTTTCATTTGGGACATAGTCCGCTCTCTCCTCATTTTGTCTGACTCTCTTGTTTCTGTGTCATTGGTAGGTCACCTACCTTTCTGGTCTTGAAAGCAGTGGTCCTGTGGTGTAGTGCCCTCCTGTTCAGGAGAACCAGGAGCTCCTAGGGTGATCCCTAAGTGGACTGGATGTGCCCAAATGTTGTGGCCAAGCAGCACATACTGTGGGCATCCTGGTGTGCAGATCTGTTCCCTGTGCAGACAACTGAAAGGCATTTTCTGATATCTCGAGGTACTCGAATATTCTTCTATCTTGTATCTTTCGTCACATCAATTTGCCTCCAAAACATTCACTTTGAAGATTTCTGTTATTTCTAAAACTCATATAAAACATGTACCTGAATATGGTGCACATATCCAAACACTCCCCCACAAAAGGGATACAAAAAAACAAAACTACGAACTTGCTTTAAAGAGGATGGCTGCATCCAGAAGTACAGCAAGCACATTCCCCGGGCCACTCCATCACCAGGAAGGACCCCCTCTGAGGGAGTTCACTGCATGGCACAAAGGAAAACAGGAGCACCCCAGCAAGCCTCCCCACAGTGACGTCTGCAGCCTTTGCCAGCCTTCAGCAATGTTGATCCCAGCTGAAGGAGCTGCCCAGAGCTCTGCTCACTTCGAATCTACTCCCAGAGGCTGGGGCTGTTGGTGCAGTGAGACCTTCGACACTGCTGTCTCACTCCCTCAGAGCGGGCAACAGAGCACTTCACCACATGTGAGATCAGAGGTGCCACGGTCTGTGTCCCACCTCTGGTGCCCCAGACTGTGGCTTTAGCCCAACACTATCAGGCTATCAATGGACACATCACTGCTGGCAAGGGCTACCAGTGCCCTAAGCCACACCCCATGCCCTGGATCACAGCTCTGAACATCACTGCCAGGGCAGTGTGCCATTGCTCTGAGCCCAGTTCCTCAGGTCTTGACATGCAGCTTTAATGGACCACCACTGAGACTGTGCTGCTGACGTCATTGCCTCCTAGAACACGAGCTGAGACTTTGGCTATGCTACTATTGCATCATGTCATCACAGGGCCTGTGCCACCGCTGTGTGACCCAACACTCCCTAGTCACTACAGTGAGCCCCTAAAGCCCAGTACTATGGGAGATCTGCACAAAGATGGACCCCAGACACCAGGGCCACAGTTTCTAGTACATCTGTGCCCCAGGATCTAGGCATTGTGATAGTTCTACACGCACCTGTTCCTTGAACTCTGATGTTAATAATGCTCTGAGCACCAGCAGGCAAGACAAAGAGCAGAGAATACCCTCAGCAAGAACTTCCTCCCACAGGCAAAAGGGAAGAACAGAAATATCCCGGCAGCCACAGTCTTTGCCTGAGGACCACAAGAGCACTAGCAGCCACTGCTACCTGTGGGAAGCTGTGCAGTCTTAGCCACGGAAGATCCCCAAACTATGGTCAATGTCAAACTCAGCCGATAAAGATGCACAAAGATGGAACCATTGGGCCTTCTTAAAAATTCAAGATGCTATATCCCACCTAGCTGGTGCCACCACAGCCACCTCCAGGTGACAGTCTTTCTCCACTGAAGGCAGTCCGAAGAGGTAGGAGAAGGGGACTACAAACTCAAACGCACAGACATAAATGCAAAGCCATCAGAAACATGAAGAAATAAGAAAAGTCACCACCACCAAAACACTGTAATTTTCCAGTAACTGACCCCACAGAAATCGGTATCTCCAAGTTATCTGAAAATAAATTCAAGAAAATTGTTTTAAGGAAACTCAGTAAAATTTAAGAGAATTCAGAAAACTCAATAAATTTAGGAAAACGTGTGAACAAAAAGAAGCTCAACAAAGAAGTAAAATCAAAGAAACAAAAATTCTGGAGCTTAAGGATAGAAGAGATGCAATGAAAAAAGCAACAAGTAGCTTGAACAACAGGCTCCATCAGGCAGGAGAAAGGACAGGTCTCTGGATATTATCAAGTCAGAGGAAAATAAAGAAGTTAGAATGAAAAAGATTGAGAAAGGCTAAGTCCATTGTCAGGCATCAACAAGAAAATTAATATATGTATTATGGGAGTCCCAGAAGGAAAAGAAAGACGAGTATGAAATGAAAATTTCCCAAATCTGGAGAGAGAGATGGCCATTCTGGTAACATGAAGGTCTAAGATCCAAAGAGCCTTCCCTACAAGAAATACTGTTTTTTTTCTTTAAGCTGAAATGAAAGGATGCTAAGTTAGTAACATGAAAACATAAATATATATAAAATTCACTGGTAAAGGTGAATATACAGTGAAATTCAAAATCCTCTATTGGAAGTATAATAGAGAACCATTTATGCCCAACACCTCAAGGAACTAGAAAGAAAAAAATAAATGAAGCCCTAAAGTAATAGAAAGAGGGGAAAAAACAAGGATCAGAGTGGAAATAAATGAAATAGAAAAGATCAATGAAACTAACAGCTAGATTTTTGAAGGGAACTGAGAAACCTTTAACAAGACACGTCAAGAAAAAAAAAGACTCGAATAAAATCAGAACAGAAGATGGCACATCTGATGCCATGATCACAGAAATACAAATGAACAGAGGAGAGTATTAACATTTATATACTAAATAACTGGACAACTGGACAAGAAGAAATAGATCAATTCCTATGACCTTACAACAGACCAGTTGTGAGTAGAGAGACTGAATCAGTAATCAAAAAACCTGTCAACAGACACAAGTCCAGGACCTGATAGCTTCACTGGTGAATTCTAAATATGTTAAAAGAATACAGAGCAATTCTTCTCAAGCTCTTCCAGAAGTAGAAGAGGCAGGAATATTCCCTAACTCCTTTCATGAAGCCAGGATTATCCTGATATCCAAACTGGACAAAAATGGCACAAGAAAGGAATATTGCAGGTCAATATCCCTGATAAACACAGATGCAAAAATCTTCAACAAAATGTTAGCAAATATTAAACAATACATAGAACATACAACGATCAAGTGGGTTTATTCCAGAGGTACAAGGATAATTTAAAATCCATGAATCAATCAATATGACACACCATATTAACAGAATGAAGGAGGAAAAATCATATGATCATCTCAAGAGCTGCAGAAGAAGCCTCTGACAAAATTGAAGATGCATTCATGATTAAAACTATCAACACAGTGGATGTACGGGGGGGGGGAACTACCTCAACATAATAAAGGCCATGTTTGACAGGCCCACGGCTATTATCACATCAACAGTGAAAAGCTGACACCTTCTCCTCTAAGATCAGACAAGACAAGGATATCCACCCTTGCTACTTCTACTCAAAAGCAGTATTAGAAGTCCTAGCTAAGCAATTAGGCAAGAGAAAGAAAGGACATCTAAATTGGGAAGGATGAAGTAAAACTGTCACTGTCTGCAGAGGACATGACACTATATATATGTATAATAATAAATAAAATAAAAACTACAGTAAACAAGTGGGGCTCTATTAAATTAAAAAGCCTCTGCAGAACAAAGCAAACAGTAAATTAAAATGGCAACCTAGAGAACGGGAGACCTTTGCAAGCTATCTATCTGACAAGGGGTTTATGCCCAAAACATTTATATATACATATATAAATAAAAAACCCTAAATACTCCACTAAAAAAGTGTTTAAACAAATTCAGTGAGGTTGCAGAATATAAAAACCTGATGCATTTCTATACACTTATAATGAACTATCAAAAAGAAATTAAGAAAATAATCCCATGTCAAAAATCTTATGTCAAAAAATAGGAATGAATTTAATAAGGAGGTGAAAGAGCTATAAACTGAAAACTATAATATTAATGAAACTGAAAACACAAATACAAAGAGGGCCATTCTGTTTATGGACTGGAAGAATTAATATTGTTACAATGTCCATGTCCACACTACCCAAAGCAATCTACAGATTCAATGCAATCCCTATCAAAATACTAATGGCTTATTTCACAGAACTAGAATCTTAAAAGAAGACACATAATTCAGTGGGACAGAACAAAGACATGAAACTACAAATGGTCAATTAATAAAAAAAAATAAAGATATACAAGGAAGAAATGACGGTCTATTTTATGAATGGTACTGGGAAATCTGGAAAGCTACATGCAAAAGAATGAAACTGGACCACTATCTTATACCATACCTAAAAAATTTAACCCATTCAATAGTAGTAGAATATAATGTCAGAAAACAAAACTCTTATTAGAAAATTTAGGTGGTAAGCTCCAAGGCATGTCTTGGCTATCTATTCCTTTTTTAATTTAACAACAAAGGAAAGGCAACAAAATCAAATGTCCATAAAACTAAAAAGCTACACAGCAAATGAAATAATCAATGAAATGAAAAGTTTACTAAATGGGAGAAAATATTTGCAAATGATATATCTGAAAAGGGGTTAATATCCCAAATACATAAAGAACTACAACTCAACAGCAAAAAATCCAAGCCATATGATTAAAATGTTATGGGTAGAGGATCTGGATGGACATTTCTCTAAAGTGGATATACAGATGGTATATGAACTTGAAAAGGTACCACTAGTCATCAGGGAAATGCATATCAAAACTATAATGAAGTATCATCTCACACTTGTTGAATGGCTATTATCAAAAAGACAAGAAATAACAAGTGTTAGGAAGGATGTAGATAAAAGGGAACATTTATGCTCTGTTGGTGGGAATGACAAATATATAAAACTCCATTAAAACACTGTTAGAATAAATTATTTCAGAAAATTTACAGGATACAAAATCAACACACTAACATCAGCTGCATTTCTATACACCAATGAACTATCTGAAAGAAAAATTAAGAAAGCAATCCCATTTACAATAGCAATGGAAACAATGAAATACTTAGGAATCACTTTAACCAGAGATGTAAGACTTATACACCAAAAACTAAGACACTGATGAGAGACTGAAGACTATGCAAATAATGGAAAGATATCCTACCCACTTGGACTGGAAGAGTATTGTGAAAATGTCCATAGTACACAAAGCAATCTACAGGTTTAATGCAATCCCTGTCAACATTCCAATGAGATTTTTCACAGGTAGAAAAAATTAGTTTGGAACCACAGAAGTCCCCACATAGCCAAAGCCATCCTGGGAAAGAGAAATAAAGCTGGAGGCATCATGCCACCTGATTTCAACCTGTATTACACAGCTACAATAATCAAAGTATGGTTCGGGCAGAAAAAGAGGCACACAGACCAGTTTAACAGAATGGAGAGCCCAGATGTGAGCCCATGCATATATGGCCAACTAAGTTTTGACAGAGTTGCCAGAAACACAGTGAAGAAAGGATAGTCTCTTCAAGAGATGGCTTTGGAAAAACTGGACAGCCACATGAAATGGATATAAAATGGAATGAAACTGGACCCCTTACGCCACCCAAAAATTAACCTGAAATGGATCAGAGACTTAAATGTATGGCCTGAAACTATAAGACCCCTCTAAGAAAACATAGGAAAAAAAATCCCCATCATTGGTCTTGCCAATGATTTCTTGGATAAGACACCAAAACACAAGCAATAAAAACTACAATAAATGAGTGGGGCTCTATTAAATTAAAAAGCCTCTGGGGAGCAAGGGAAGCAATAAATTAAAATGGTAACCTAGAGAATGGGAGACCTTTGCAAGCCATCTATCTGACAAGGGGTTAATGCCCAAAACATTAAGAATTCATAGAATTTAATAGCGAAAAAGAAAACAACCCAGTTAAAAATGGGCCATGGGTTTGAACAGACATTTTTCTAAAGACAACATATGAATAGCCAATAGGCATATGAAAAGACGCTCAGTATCATTAATCATCAGGAAAGTGCAATTCAAAACTACAATGAGGCATGACCTCACACTTGTTAAGATGGCTTTTATCAAAAACAGGAGACAAATGTTGGTGAGTATGTGGCGAGGACAGCACCATTATACACAGCTGGTAAAAATATAAAACAGTAACCCATTAAAAAAATACTATGGAGGTTCCTCAAAAACTTAAAACCAAAACTACCATATGATCCAGCAATCCTACTCGTAGATATTATTTGAAAGTACCGAAATCAGTAATTTGAGGAGATACCAGCACAAACTGAGTCACTGCAGCATTTTTCACAATAGCAAAGATACAGCAACAACCTAAGTGTCCAGAGATGGATAAAGAAGATGTGGTTTATAGATGCACAAACAATGGAATATTGATTAGCCATGACCACACAGGAAGTCCTACCTTCTAAAACAAGATGGATGGACCCTGAAGGCATTACACTAAGTAAAGTAAGTCAGATAGATAAAAGACAAACACTGCACAATGTCAGTTATACGTGGAACCTAAAAAAGATGAATTTGTGAAACAGAGTAGAATAGTGGTTATAGGGGCTGGGTGGGGTAGGTTGACTGGGCAGATATTTAAGATGTACCTTGCAACTAGTAGATAAATGAGTTCAGGAGAGCTAATGCACAGCACAGCGACTATAGTAAAAAAAAAAAAAAATCCTAGACTACGCCGGAAGACTGGATCTTAATTGGTCTCACCACAGAAAAATTCAATTTGACATGATAGAGGTGTCAGCTAATGGTACTGTAGTAATCATTTTGCAATATATGAATTATAAAAGCAACACTTTGTATATCTTAAATTTACAGGTTATTTGTCAATTTTATTTCAATTCTTAAAAAACACTCTAGAAGACTTATTTAATATTAGTTTGAATAACACAAAAATACCTTTTCAAAAAGCTTGTTCAGCGGGTGGTATTTTCCCCTGTTTAACACTGACTGACAGAGGGCCAGATTCAAGTAACTATCACTTTGTTACCCCCAAGAAACCTGCAAACCTTCTATTATACCAGATAGTATAATGATGTGAGAATCTGACAATCACTTAAGTTTCCTTATTTGTTCTCCCATTTTCACATTTCCCACTTAAAATTTTCAAGAAATGCAATCCACATTTTATTCAACAATCTAAAAGCACTTCTGAATAAAACTCAGGTATCAATATATTTCAAATATGTAAAAGAAATAAAAGAGAATCAATGTTAATAAAATAATAAAATCTTTTACCTTCTGGATCATAGGTTTGAAAAACTCTCCTGGCTTGTTCTGAAGGAGCCTCAGGAGCAACTAAAGCCATGTCCTGAAAAGACAGAAACATTGTGTCAACCAGCTACAATAATATCAGGGCCTTAAAAATAAACAGGACCAATACAAGGCTAGGGTAAGGACACAGGTCAGAAGACTTCAAGTTATATTTCTATCTGACGTGTGTGAGACTAGATAAATCACGAACTCTGTGGGCCTTGATTGTCCATTTGAAAAGCAAGACAAGGCCTTCAGCCATAGGAAGATGTTGTGATCATGACACTGAAGCTTTATATAAAAGCTCCTGAAAAGTCTAGTATTACATAATTATTATAAAAATACAATCTGCAAAGAGTAGTGACTTACACATTTGCTTTACATCACTATTCGAAAAGAAAGAGAACCCAAAATATACTCGCTTTCAAACATTTAAAACTTAAGTTGAGATCGATGACAGAAAACAGTTACATAGAAGTGCATCTGAAATGTATTACTTTAGTAGGCATTTTGTATCAATACCTGGTCATAGATCAACAATAAACTTTTACACGTCCAGGATTTTACTTTTTCTTAACTCAAAGGAAATATCTAGAAGGCAGAATGATTTCTTTTTACCACAAAACTAATTCTTTATCGTAAGTAATTTCTTTACATAGTAAGCCATATTACAATGTATCAAAAATAACCACATAAGGGGGCACCTGAGTGGCTCAGTCGGGTAAGCGTCTGACTTTGGCTCAGGTCACCATCTCACAGTTCATGAGTTCGAGCCCCACGTCAGGCCCTGTGCTGACAGCTCGGAGCCTGGAGCCTGCTTCAGATTCTGTCTCTCCCCCTCTCTCTGCCTCCCTCCCTGCTTATGCTCTCTCTTTCGTTCTCAACAATAAAGTTTTTTTTTTTAAATAAAAATAAACAAACAAAGAAAAATAACCACATAAGAGGCACCTGGGTGGCTCAGTTGGTTATGCGTCCGGCTTTGGCTCGGGTCAAGATCTCACAGCGCGTGAGTCCGAGCCCCGCATCTGGCTCTGTGCTACCTGCTCAGAGCCTGGAGCCTGCTTCAGATCCTGTGTCTCCCTTCTTTCTGTCCCTCCCCTGTTCACACACGGTCTCTCTCTCAAAAATAAATAAATGTTTAAAAAAAAACCTAATAAAAAAACCAAAGCAACCACATAGGCGTCTGACTTCGGCTCAGGTCATGATCTCGTGGTTCACGAGTTGGAGCCCCCTGTCGGGCTCAGAGCCTGGAGACTGCTTTGGATTCTGTCTCCTTCTCTGTCTGCCCCTCCCCCACTCATACTGTGTCTCTCTCAAAAATAAATAAAGCATATAAAAAAAAATAACCACAAACTTCAGTGTTATTTTGAACTCTTTGTTCCACATATTTAAACTGTTACGAAATTCTACTTGACTAACAGAAATGTAGACTCTGGGCCCCAGTTGTTTTCCTCTATTCATACTGTTGGTCTGAGCCTCTGTCTATAATTGTGTTCACTCATATGAACCTCATCAGGGAACAAGTTTCTAACTACCCCAATTTACCTTCTTGAATCTCTTTAAGAAGCTATAGTATATACCATACAATTTGAAATGCTGTTTTTCTGTGGAAACACATTTTTGTAAGAAATGTACTAATTAACTATAGTCCTAATGATTCCCACCCTTGCCACTTACCCTCAGAGAGGAAGGGACAAAGTGTTAGGAACCAACTGGAGTTCTTATGAGACTAGGTGCCTCAGTTTTTGTGGAAACATAAGTCAAATGGGAATGGGAATTAAACCAATCATACAGTTTTCAGGTAAAATAGTAAAAAAGTGCTATTTTATAACGCAGTAAAATTTGGTAATGTACAATTCTTTCCCATTTACTAGCCCCTTTGCCTGCAGTTTCAATATTACTTTGCAGACGATACGCATGTCAAATTGCATGTTTTCATCTGGCCTAACTTCCAATCATTGCTGGATGCTGGGATAGTGCCTAATCCTCCTCTATGAGAAACAAGTGCTGCACCAAAACACCTGAACATGGAATTTCACACATGTGCAGTTTTATCTGTAGGAGACAGCACAGAGTAGGACTGCTGGATCAGAGGAAGAATGCATTTGTAATTCTGGTTGATATTGCCAGACTCTTGGGTTATGTTTATTTAGCCTATTTAGAACATTACTTCTTAAAAACCGCTTCCCTTTTTGTAATACATGACCAGTACAGCCTTAGATCGCTAACTCTGTATTGAAGCTGGGATCCCAGTGGCAGCCCTCAGATTTAGGGAGCAACTGCTAACACTGGGGGTATTATTCCCTAACTTCGTTTAGCACATCCAAACCGTAACTGCACAAGTCGCTCCACTGTAAGCTTTAGTTCCCTTAATTATTTCCAACCCTTCTCCTCTTTTTCAGTTCTTCCCCCTGGAATGGCTACTGCAATCTGGGGATTCGGCATGAGATCCCGGCTCAGGAGAAGGCACAGCCCCAGATGAGACTGCATCTGTGGGTAAACTTGTAGGGGCCCAAGAGGAGGATACAGTCCTTCTTTCTCTTAACCATCTGCTGCACTGCAGCCTTTCTTACTAGTAAGTAATGAGGAAAAGCTTAAAACAAGAGTTTTAAAACAGGACTTTGAGCTTTCTAAATTAAGTATGATCTAAACAGAGGGAAAGGAAATACTGTTTTTCTTGGTCAAAAAAATAAAGAAATTTTTTTAGGAAAAGAGGTGGCAGAGAATACATTTGAAGCATACTTTAGTACTCTTATTAAGTGAAGTTTGGGGAAATCACTACTATTTAGTTACACTAACAAGATTCCGGTTTCAGCCAGAGACAAAAGTTCACATCAAATCCTCTGGCTTTAAAGACGGCAGAAAATGCAGAGGTGTAAAAGAATTGGAAGTGAACTACCTATTGCCTCATCTCTAAGTTCCAAGTGATACAAATGAAAAATATACTATGCTAGTGTCGAAAAGATTTAAAACAGTCTTAATAAAAAGTCTGCTGCCTTATCTCTTGCCTCTGGCTATGAACATACAAAAAAACATAGGCTTCAGAAAATGTATTATTCTTGTTTGAACAGGCTATCCATACTGGCCTGACACAGACGATCTGAGGCTTGCGCCCAGCTCCCAGCGAGCTCTGATTTAACAAACGTTCATTCAGAGCAGGGCTGGCGGCATGCTCTTTCTGTAACGGGCCAGAGTGTAAATATTCCAGGTTTTGCAGGCCATGTGATCTCAGCAGCAAGACAGCACAGTAATACATAAACAAATGAGCATGGATGTGTTCCAATAAATATTTTACGAAAATAGCTCATGGCTTGATTTGCCCTGTGGGCGTTGCTAACCCATGATGTATTATTTCCCCAAATGCACTGACACTTACTAAACATGCCTTCTTTCCAACACATCTGGGGATGTCTTAGTATCTTAACGGGTTTCACAAAGAAGATAATTCTGGCTCTCATCTGAAAGGGAAAAGCGGGTAGGGAACCCTTGCTGGAAGGAATTAAGAGCTGGGGGACCAGAACTGTGAGAAGAGCAGTAGTTAGGAAGGGAAAGCAGCTATGGTGGAAGAATGGCCATCACGAGTTCGGAGGTGATGGTTACATATCCAGGTAGAGAGCACGGCGTTCCGCAATGCTTAGTGCACACGGAACCTCAGCTCGGCAAACAGGGCGGTGCGGGCGCTGCCCGAGTCAGGGCTGCGGAGCCTACAAAGCGAGGCACTGGAATGGACGACAGGCGGGTACTTCAAATGTGTCACAAGAGAGGATGGCAGAAAAGGAATTGAGACAGTTCACGGTTTGAAGTTTTTAAGTGTCAAACGAGTCGCTCAAAGCGCTGTATGTGAGCAAACAGCCCATATGTCACCTACCTAAACACAAATTCCTTTTCTCCTCCCATAACAGAGCCCAGTGGCAGGGGGCAGGTTCCACGTGGAGAGCCAGCAGCCGTAACTGTCATTACCACCCAAGTCAATTTTGATGTGAATGATTTAAAACAAAAAAATCTTGTTTTGCTCATTTTGTCACACTGATATACCAAGAGCTAACTTGCTGAACTTCTTAGAAACGAATTATTCTTAATCAGACCACTCATTGTAAGATGTGTTTATGCCAGAGAGAGAAGAGAAAAAGGAAAAGACCAAAAAACAACAAAAAATTAAATTCTAATGAAAACTTTCCAAATGTTTTCACACACAAATGAAAGCCAGTACAGTCTTCTATACTGACTATTGTCTTGCTTATTTTGGGTGCTTACAATGCTTTTTAGATTATTATAGAAAATGATCGACTCGTAGTTAACACTAGTTTATCTGATATTTAAATGTTTACAGATGAAACCTGGAAAAGTTACAAAACCACCTGTTCTCAGTCAAGCGTTTCATGCTGAACTCTTTCTAACTTTTTAATTTGATTTAAAATGACAAATTCTGACACTAATTTTGACCAATTTATGTAACTTAAACACATCTGAACAAGATTCCTAGTTTAAAGATCTGTAACAGAATGATCCATGTAGCAAATCTGGTAATACATTAATGTCAAATATATTTTAGGTCTGCATTGCAAGTTTGGATGGCAAGTAAAGAATTCCATTCAACTAAGATCCTTTACAATCTTAAGACAAAATATTTTAGTGAGAGATATATTTTTCTCACTGAACGTAAAAGATGAAGTAAAATGAAACTCCAATGTAACAACTGAGTGTGAAGAATAATAAGAGAACATTACCCTTCAGATTTCCATTTCCAAGACTTAACATAGCAATAGCTTTTAAATTACATATTTAATATAGTCTTTGCATGTAACTATCCACACACCCATAATGTTCTGAACACTGTCAAGCCTGTTAAATGGTAAAGAAAGACCTGGTCTGTACATTTAAGGTGACCGTCTAATGGAAAGGATGAAAATGTGCTACCATATGCTTATTTTGACAAAGAGCATAAAATTATCGTAAGAAAATTACATTCCAAAATAAAATTCAAACATACACCACCACCCCTCAGGAAACCAACAAATTATAAATAGATTCCAATGATTTAATGCTAAGTTATCCAACTCAGCAAGTACACCTGTAGATATTTTCTTTTCTTCACCCCTAAATGTACGAAGTAGGAAAATTTTGAGGTGTATTGCATCTGAAACTCTTTCAGGTACCTGCCCCCTCCCTGTTGGGAAAAGATCAAATCCTTAAATATTGTTTTAGTTATTTAAACTCTGATTTACCATCAAAATTATTTTTACTCTAAAAGTAGTTCTCTACATTGGTCAAATATAATCAGATGCTTTTATCAGAGCAGAGGAATTTTAGAACAAACAATTTCTATTTAGCCAATTTACTGGCCAACTGGGATTGCTACACAATATAGCTTTTAAAATTATCTGTCCTCAACCAACCTTCCTTAATTGGCAAAGTGCTACAGAAGAAAACAAGGGGAAAAGGCAAGCTATGCTGTTAAGGGGCTATCTAATATCCTATCGTCATGAAACAAATATCTCTTTTTCACGTAGTTCTGTCTGTACTTATACTGCAATTATTTGGTGTTCACCATAAACCTTTTAAAATGTAATGTTAGCTATCCTTCTAAACAGCCAGTGAAATGTAAGGCAGGCCTGTGTTCAGCTCATCGGCTAGGTGTAAATAGCTCATTACTGAAAAGGTCTTTAAAGTTTATTCATTACAGCTTTCATCATTATCAAGAGCAATCTCTTAAGTAATCAAAGAACTTTTGAGAGTTTTACCTACTTCAGGAATGATCACACATATATAAATTTCATTTTAGCTCCCAGACAACACATTTCATTGTGCTACGAAGAGCTCTTCAAAAGAAAAAAAAAGTTTAACTGGTATAGAACATACCTTTAAGCCGAAAGTAATATTTTGCTTTAAAATCACTTTATGTATCATATGGACTCTTACTTCTGGAAATATTTTGGGAATTACTATGAAACATTTTAAATGAATTACCAAAGGCTATTAAGTACATAATATTCCTCAGTGCGAATGTTAAAAAACAATTCAAGTAATGCACGTCAATTGAAAGTAGCTAGGCCAGTGGTCTTTTTTCTTTACTCTTCCATTATTCCCCCCTCACCCCCAAATGTGCAAAAGCCCTTGGCTATATCCACAGCAGCCCACCGCTGTGTAGCACCGATCTGTGCTGCATTGGCAGAGAAGTCAGGGAAGAAAACAGAAGAAAAGCCCTTCAAGGCTCCTTCTCCGAAAAAACAAACGCTAAATGTACAAGTGGAAATAAGGCAGAAGGAGGAAGTCTCCAATGGGTATGATCATTGTCATTCCCATTATTAATACTGATGAAGGAGCTTCTTTCTCTCCCTATTATTGTTAACTATACAAGTCATCTTAACAATCCTTCCAGCTTTTCTCAACTGGTGTCTGCCAAGAGTTCATCCCTAAGGCCTAAGGCATCCACTTTGTAGGACTCTCCTGTGCATCTAGCATCATTTTCTGTGTTCTCTTGTTTATGTGAAGAACTGCGCAGAGAAAAGCTGTTAGCCTTTTAATTACTGATTTTCATTAAGAAAACAGCTAATATAAGCCATTACTGTCTAGGCACATGCATACCTACGTAATTCAAGAGATATGATTTCCTAACTTCTTTAAATGGCTGAAGTTAATATTCAGTGACCACCTGGAGAAAAATCAAATACATTGCTAAGAAGTTCCTCCTTATTTCTAAGTAAAGACTCTGTATCATTTGAATCAATGTAAACTCTATTAAATAACCTGGACACAAGAGTGACTAACTTATGGTGGTAGAAGGTGTTCTCACACTCTTGCACCTCCCCACCTTATAAGCAGCTTATTTATCGCTGCCTGTGGCTATAGGACACAAAGTGCCTCTCTGGGAGGAGTCTACTTCCCACCCTCACTGACATCAGGTTTGGCCAGAGAAATGGAAGCAGAAGTGACCCTACACTAGCTCCCAGAAGCTTTATGTGCCACCTGTGGTTTGGCCAAAAGTCTCTGTGTTCACCCTCTGCCAGGAGAAGTGCCCACTCCTATGGGCTGCTCCTTCAGTCCAGATCTTAGAATGAAGAAGGCACATGGAATGCACCTGCCATCAAGTAACAAGGATATCAGCTTTGGTGTGTGTTTGCGGAGACGGGGTATGGTGGGAACATTGTGCCCAGTATTTGCCAATACAGGGCACACTGTCTGGAGAGGATTCAAATGCAACAAAACAGACCCGGTTGTGATGCTTTATATCACCAACACATGCAAGCAAATCTGAACGATTCCAGGGGCAGACATCCCTGGGGTAGACTGCTTGCCTTCTCGAACACTGAATAAACCACTTAAATCGCAGGGTCATTGCTTGAGGGAGCTGGCATGAGGAATTAAAACCTAATATTCTGCCTGGGGGTTCACTCTGCTTGTGGCCCATTAATGTTTGCTCTTCCAGTTCATAGTTGGCCTACCCTTTCCGCTGGTCTTCCCCTTCATGTTTACCACTAACATGAATTTTAATAATATAAACTGCATAAAGGGGACTCTCTATGTTTGGGATGAAAATGAATGCCTAAAAAGATTAAACTGTAGTTCACCCAACGTGACTAATTTAAGCTCAGTGTGCTTGCATGAGTATAAATGCAAAGTGACAGGCAATCCTGATCTGACACCCTGAGCCCCCTCAAAATCCTACCCCCTTTTCTATGATTTCAAGAAGGTTTAGACTATGAAAAATAGTCACAGTGCTCAAATTTCTAATATTCTGAAGCTTTATCACAGCTTTAGAGAAACATTCTTATTCTTCATTATGGAAGTTGTTCTACTTCCATGAACATGCTTAACATTCAGCCCTTGGGTATTCAGGTTGAGCCTTTCATATCAAGATAAGCATGCAAACATCGTACAGCAAAGATGGTCTGGAAATAAATGATTTTTCCAGCTAGTCCTATAGCTGATCCCAACCTTTGCTTCCTTCATCATTTTCTGGCACAACTAGTATGGTTCAGCCATCCTGAACGAATTACTATTCCCCAAACGTAGCATGGACTGTCACCTCCCTCATCTTTTGTCTTCTTGCTTTATCTTTTCTTCAAGCCTAGAATACAGCCCTCATTTCATATTCAGTCCAACACCTATCCTGTCCTTTAATCCAAGCATCATATCCTCTGTACCTCTCCCCTCCTCCAGTCTCTATTCCACCCTCATATAACTATTTGCTTTTTGTATTCCTAAGGGACTGAAGTCATTAAAAGCTTAGGAGTCAGAAGATTTGAGTTTGAATCCTGGCTTTGGTGCTCGCTAGCATATAATTTTGGAGTTATTTTTCACTGGCCCCAGACTATAAAATGTTGATGAAAAATGGTATTTCCCTCACAGGGGTGCACTGAGGATTAAATGAACCCATGTAAGATGGTTAGCATAATACCTGACATAGGCAACGCTCAGTAAATATAAAGAGAAAACTATTACAATGCGTTACTTATTAATCTTTGCATTTCAACAGTACTTATTAGTACAATACAGCTAATGTTAGCTATATTGGGTCCTGTGGGAAAACAGATAAATCTCAGGTAGTATTATCAGTGATCACAAGAAGGTAGAAAGCTGGATGAAATTAGAGGAGCAACAAGGGAGTAAGAGAAACAGGAGTCACAACACAAAAGATTTCAAGCCTGGACCATGAATAATGAGCAGGATTTTGGTCACATTCTAGGCAGAGGGTAGCACAAATAAAATCAAAGAAAAATAGACAAAATCATAAACTTGTTAACACCGTCATACATTAAATACATGATATAAGACCTTTTGCTTCATTCTATCAACTCTATTATAATTATTTTCATCAATTATATATATATATACTTAGAAGTGTATCAATGCTGATTCTAATTAAAACCCACAGACTTGGGGCACCTGGGTGGCTCAGTCGGTCGAGTTTTTGACTTAGCTCAGGTCATGATCTCGCAGTTTCTAAGTTTGAGACCCGCATCGGGCTCTGTGCTGACAGCTGGAGTCTGCTTTGGATTCTGTGTCTCCCTCTCTCTCTGTCCCCCCACCCCCTGCTGCTCACGCTCTGTCTCTCTCTTTCTCTCAAAAACAAACATTAAAAAAATTTAAAAAAAGAAACAAAACATAGACTTGACCGATGACCAAATTCCTTTAGGCCTTTCTATCGATAGTTTATCTTGTTCAGACAATTATTTGGGGTCTACTGTACCAAAAAATTATTAGAAACAAATTGAAAGGGAAAGAGGGACTGTTTTCTGTCAGCAAGTTGACATGACTGAGAGAAAAAGTCCTAAAAATTATAAAAACCAGACATAGGAACAGCTGCATAAGGGCATTCAGAGAGATAGGAAAGAGAACATAAGAGCAATTTAATTATCATTTTTAGGAGGTCACTTATAATGCATTTTGAAAGAGTTCTGAAAAAAGGGTTAAGAAACAAAAGCTGTATTAGGACGGCCCAGACCACTGACAAAACCCAACAGATTAGCTGCTGAGGGTCAGCTCCAAAGCATGCTACGTAGTCAGGACACAGTCGTGGTTAAATATGCAGTGTTTCAATAACTCAAGTAACTAAAAGCTGTTAATTTATGTAGACTTCTACCCAAACGTTCCAAGCTGTTCAAATAACAGATGCTATTCTTACGTTTGAAGATAGATGTTACAAGCCACGTGACAGGTTATGCCCTCAACTATAAAAATGGACCTAAAATCCGTTTTCTTTCGGCAGTAGAGAAGGCAGGTCCTTGAAACAGAAGCACAAAATCACAAAGTGACTTAAGATAAACGGATGGGATGGAGCGCCTTGCTGGCTCAGTCAGTAGAGCACGTGACTCTTGCTCTCCAGTGGTTTTTTTGTTTGTTTGTTTTTTGGGGGGTTTTTGTTTTTGTGTGTGTGTGTTTCAGCCCCATACTAGGTGTAGAAATTACTTAAAAATAAAAAAATAAAAAAGGGATACAGGGATGGGATGACGAAACTGCTTTAGTATACAGCAAAACCCCAACATTTTACGTGTTATAGAAAGCCCAACTGTGAATTTAACTGCATTCCAAGTTCCGTGACTTGAACTCACTATGAAATATACATACCAGTGAATTTTCTTTATGACAAATAGAGTCTATAAAGCATTGTTTTACTGTTTTTCCTTAAAATCATGTTTATTACATGTAGAGAAATGTATTAATGGTGAAGTAGACCCATCCAATTTAACAAGAAACCTAACGCTTAACTGCAGTAGTTTTCCTAATGTTACACCAAAGGACAAACACACAAAAGGAGCTTACTGTGTAGAAAGAATTCTCAACAGACTCCCAGTAACAGATACTACAGTAAGAGCAGTGAGCTCATGGAGGAACAGTTACATGTTTTGTTTCTCCTTCGCATTAAATTTAGTTTCTTTATATATTCTGAGCTTACAATGATGTGTTTTCATGTGTTCTTACCTAAATGGAAAACTGCTTTATCACAGGAAAGGTCAAAGGTGATGCTCTGCACATACAAAGAGGCCTTTTTATCACCATAAAAGGGAACAAAAAGGGATGTAAAACTCATCTCTCCAACTTCAAAAGAAAGTATGAAATGGATTAGCAAGGAAATCAGTCACTGATCTTCCGAAGATGAACCTAGATGTTATAGGTAGGTTCCAGCTATTTGTAAACTCAACTAGCAGCTGTCATCCTACACTGAGGTTGAAATGCACAATAAAGACAAGAGAGACAAATTTATTTTGTCTACTATTTTATACACAGATAATTCCAATAAAATTAAAAGTATCCTATTTTCAAATGTAAAGCCCTTTCAATTTGCTTTAAAAACTAATTTCAGGGGCGCCTGGGTGGCTCAGTCAGTTAAGCATCTGACTTCGGCTCAGGTCATGATTTCATGGTTCGTGGGTTCAAGCCCCGCATCGGGTTCTGTGCTGACAGCTAGCTCAGAGCCTGGAGCTTGTTTCATATTCTGTGTCTCCCTCTCTCTCTGCCCCTCCCTTGCTCTCACTGTCTCTCTCTGTCTCAAAAACAAACATTAAAAAAAACGAATTTCATAATTCTAATTCAAGAGGAAAATATGAAAATGACCCAAATAATTGAATCTCAAAACCAAAATATAAAAATGACAAAGAATCAAAGGGAAAAATGACGGTTAGAGAGAAGGAGAAGATAGGACAACTGTTCAAATATTCTTTCAGGTGGTGTCTGGGCATCTAAAGTATATTACATGTCTCAGTATGAAAAGACCTGACTCCTAAGAGCCGATTTAACATATTATAAAATAAATGTCACATAGCCTTGTTTTAACAATAAGAGCTATTTTTGGGAAAATATATATAGGTTCTAAATTCTTGAAGCATGTGCAGTCTTTTCTTTCACCTGTGTAGTAAGTGTGCAAGTTTCAAACTTAGCAAAAGTACCATGGCACTAGAATTAAAAAAAAAAGTTCCCTGGTATGATGATTTTTTAACATAGAACACGTACCCACAAGGCATCCTTCCTCACAATGTACAGGAAATCTTATTCTGTTATGGTTCAGTTGACTTGCTTGGAGAATTCTCCACTTAACAGAGACTGAGTGTCCTTCTTTGAAGAAGCCCCTTTACCAGGAGGGGCTGACCCACATCCCCTCATCACAGGGTTCCGTGGGACCCCTGTGCGTGGTGCCTGGGTTCCTGTAAGATCCCGCCGTTAGGCTACGTGCTATTGCCTCTCAAGTATTAAGTATAAAACTCCCACTTACATAGGATTGCCTCTATGGATGTTTTGCAACCACATTCTCTAAGATATATCAAATAATGCAATATCAATTTTGTTGTTTCATAGACAGAGGTCTAGTAAGATAAGAAAGATCACTTGGCTAAGTCATATGGAAGAGTGAGATGGCTCATAAAAGGGGGAGACAGTTAAATTCTGGGTCACTAGACATCTCAGATGTGAATGGGTCACGTTACTAAGTAAACAGTTTGGCACTCAAATTTAAAATGACAAACTGTACATTTCTCTTAAAACGAATTAGAATTAATATACTTAAGAGTCCTAAAAGCAAACTATTCATCTCAAAAGGAAAAACCAAAACAGACAGTTATTTCACTGAATAGGAGCAATTTTCTCACTCATCCTCAAACCATGAACATAAATTTTATGATAGAGGATATGTGATAATGCTTATTTATAGACACTCATCAGAGTTGCTTTCAGTCACTGATCTAGAGAAAGAATCTGTGTAGGTATGCACATTTAAGTTGATCAGCTAGGAGAGCAGAAGCAAGTTCTTCTGTTTAGTCTCCACAGCGATAATGCATACACTGTTACTTCTTGAAATGTAAGCTTAGGGATACATTGAATTCTTATGATCAAAGACAACTTAGCATTCCTAAGTCCCTATCTCCCTCCTTGTTCAAATACCAACATGGCTATATCACAATTTTGGTGAGAGAAATGTTCAGCGTTTTCTGCAATCATTTGTTCAACCAAAATTTACTGAGCACCAACAATGTTCTAGGCATTGGAAAATAGCAAGAGACAAAGTCCCTGCCTTCAGAGAGCTTACTAGTGAGAAAGGCAGAAAATATATAAAACGAACAAGTAAAATATATAGCATGTGCCTAAACCAGAATACATTAAGAACTCTTACAATTCAATAACAAAAAGACCAACCACCCAATTCAAAAATAGGCAAAGGACTTGAATAGACATTTCTCCAAAGAATATACACAAAAGGACAAAAAGTGTATTAAAATCAAGACTGACAGTATTAGTCACTAACTAGGGAAATGCAAATCTAAGTCTCAATGACTACTTGACTCTCACTAGAATGGTTCTAACAATCATAAAAAGGAAAAATGACAAGTGTTGGCCCAGATGTAGAAGGACTTCGAACCTCATACACTGCGGGCTGGGACGTAAAAGGGGGTAACTGCTGTGGAAACCAGCAGTTTCCCAAAATGCTGAACACAGACTTACAATAGGTTTCAATCATTCCAGTTCTAAGTATTTACCAAATAAAAGTAAAAACAGGAATTCAAACAAGTTCCTGAGAGGAACATACACAGCAGCACGATTCACCACAGTCAAAGCTGGAAAACAGACCAAGAGTCCACTGTGCTGATCAGTGAACTGTGCTGTATGCAGAGAAGAGTGTCATTCGGCCATGGGACAGCAGTGAGGACACGGGCTATAAGGAGCTTGCACCTCAAAAACATTACGCTCAGCAGGAGAATCCCCACCAAAGGCCACATGTATGATCCCATCTACATGAAATGTGCAGTAGAGGTAAAGTCACAGAGACTGAAAGCCAAAGGGGGCTCCTGGGGCTCTGGAGACAATGGGGAGGTCCATGCTTAATAAACATGGCATTTTATTCTGGAGCAATGGAAATGTTCTGGAGCCAGTTACAGGAGGTGGTTGTACCAGGCTCGGAACGTGCTGGATGCCACTCAACTGTTCAGTTGAAAATGGTTAATTTTGTCGTATGAATTTCACGTCAATTAAAATATATCTCTATCTAGGTGTGAGAGAGAGAAAGTCAATGGAAAGGGGGTATCACAAGGGGTTGACATCTTAAAAAGACAGCCAGGGCAGGCCTTCCTAAGGAGAGGACGTGGGAATACCGACCTGGAGGGAGAAGAGAATCCTTCAGACAGAGAGCTGAGGCGAAGGCAAGAGCAGGCGCTGGCGGCTCCCCGCGTTTCTGAGGCACAGCGGAGATCAGGGTGGCCGAGCGAGACAGGAAGGGCAGCGGTGGGAACCGTTCTTAGACGGCGAGAGGGCCTCAGCTGGGGGAGGCGGGCCGCTAAGTCATTCTAAGGTCGGCTCTTACGCTGAGTGAAGGGGAGCCGAAGTGGGGTTTTGAGCACAAGCGTAACACAAAGGGACTTACACTTAACAGGGCCATTTTGGTTGCTGACCTGAGAACGTACTGCAGCCCCTCGAGGGGCACGGGCAGAGGCGTCACTTAGGAGGCTGCTGCCAACGATCTAGGAGAGAGAGTTCTCCAATTTGTCTTTCAGTTCCTCATTTATTCTCCAAATGTTCTTTTCTCACAGCCTCCACAGTTTCATGGATATAATTACTTCTCTTACAGTTTTTCATTTTTTGAATTTATTTTTTGATCCTATGTGGTCCTACACCATTCTCCATTTTTAAAAAAAAATTTAAGTTCCTTTCCCTATTGCTCTCATTTCTGTTTTCCACGTAAGCGCTGCAAGCACTGTCCGTGCGAGCAGGCCTGGTGAGCCGCACCGGGGTTAGCTGGCCAGGCCGGCTCACCGAGAGCGCCCCCTGCAGGATGAGCCTTTCCTCCTGACCGGGTCAACCAGCCCGACAAAACTAAGTCGCTTTAATCACACAAGTGGGCGCATTTAGCGATGGCAAAGCTGCTGAGCTCTCTGAGATTCTGAGATTAATCTGCTAAAAACACTCATCTCATTAGCTTTCTCTCCCCTTCATCTACGCAATCCAATCTGTCACCAGCCTGTCAGTTTAACTCAGGAGCGGATCTCTCAAACCCACGTAGCGCCGTCCATGCCGACCGCCCCGAGCCCGGCCGCACCACATTCCCTGCTAACTGGAGTTACCACAAGCGTCCTCCTTACCCACTCCCCAGGTTAGGTCTATTTTCAGTATGTCCGTCTTCCACAGCTAGCCACACAGGCATCCTTCCAAAAATGCAAATTTAATCCTGTTTCTTTCCTTCCTACCCCTCCCCCAAAACCATTCCCACCACCTATTTTTAACAAGTCCAGTGGTTGTCATTACTCTCTGAATACTCTTCCCAGCCAGAGACCTGCTTTTGCGGCCTCATCTTACCCCCTGCCCCTGAAATCCTCAGGGCTCCCGCTCTTCTCTTTCAGTCTGTTCCCAGCACAGTCTTGCGCCCCGGCCATCTCCTGTCCAGGGAAAGCTCTCTGCCCCTTCCCATAGCTAATCTTACTAATGCCTCGGTGCTCGTTGAGACACACATTAGTTCTTCAAGGAAACATTCCTGATTTGAAAACTAAGATAACTTCTTACAGCATTATAGGCCGTGCTTTGTCAGTTCCCATCATAGATGCAAGTGTCACAATTTTACTAAGTGTGGTTCTTTGATTAATGCCCCCCCCCCCATTAGAACGCACACCTTCATGAGAACAGGATGCAGCTGTTTTTGCTCACCGCTGTCTTCATGGCCCTGGCATGATGCCGGGTACACACTATGTGCCCAGTAGATATCGGACTGGCAAGGTCACACACGAATGACGACCGCTGCAACTATTACTACCTCCAGTGTGTCACCCGAAGAATCATACTGCTTTTCAGAGGCATTTTCAAATGCTAAATTACAGACTACTTCGAAAATTGTGACCTTAAAACATGCTTTTTTACTAATCATAATCAGCACAAAGAAGTCAGCAAGTGAAATACATATCCATAAAATCCTACCAGTTTTACAGAAAAACACATCAACATTTACATTAAGCTGCTGTTTCAGGCCATAGAACATAAAGTGAATGAACCCCCCCCCCCAATAAATAAGCCCAAACTCAAAAGTAAATAACAAAAACAAACCCCTAAATTACTTAAAAAAATTTTTTTAATGTTTTATTTATTTTTGACACAGAGAGAAACAGAGCATGAGAGGGAGAGGGGCAGAGAGAGAAGGAGACACAGAACCGGAAGCAGGCTCCAGGCTCTGAGCTAACTGTCAGCACAGAGCCTGACGTGGGGCTCGAACCCACGAACGTAAGATCTGACCTGAGCCGAAGTCGGAGGCTTAACTGACTGAGCCACCCAGGTGCCCCTAAATTACTTTTTGAGTAAACAAAAACAAAGCCAAAATTACTTGCTCAAACACAGAAATATCTAAGAAAGAAGGAGCAAGTCATAGATTTTATAAACAAACAGCAAAATTTATAGTATTTTCTATATGGCAAAGGGTATATAAATATTACTTTAGTTAAAAAAAGTTTGTAAACTGGATCTAACATATGTAATCAAGTATTAGTGGTCTCATTTCCTACTTCTGTGATCTTCCTGCTTTTATTCCAAAGGGAAAAATTCTTTAATTGCAACTCTTTAAAAAAAAAAATTATTCAAGCAACCTAAAGTCAGTTGTTTTAAAATCCACTGAAAAGTAGGGGCGCCTAGGTGGCTCAGTCGGTTAAGCGTCCTACTTCGGCTCAGGTCATGATCTCCCAGTGCGTGGGTTCAAGCCCCGTGCTGGGCTCTGTGCTGACAGCTCAGAGCCTGGAGCCTGTTTTGCTTCTGTGTCTCCCTCTCTCTGCCCCTCCCCTACTTGCCCTCTGTCCCTTTCTGTTTCTCAAAAATGAATAAACCATAAAAAAATTTTTTTTAAATACACTGAAAAGGAATTACCCATACTTTTAAGAAGCTTCGGAATGAGTCATCAAAAAATATTTTTAGAAGATATGTCGCTGGAACAAGTGTGGAAAACTCAGGCGAAGGCTTTACTCACTGCACCGCGTGCTGGACTACCGCCAGACCCTGGGGTACGAGGGCAGGTATCAAACAATTGGTAGAAAATTCAAGACTTCTGAAGGAGTGAGGTACTGGATATATGAGTATTACAGCTGAAGAACCTAAAATCGTACTATAAAATTCTCTCTAATCACTTCAGGCGGGTGTGCATTTCCCCTCAGGGTTGTGAGTAGCTTCAGGGAATGCAAATAAATGAAGACAGATTGAAACACCTTGTCTGACTTAGGAGGCTTGTTTGGCCAGGCCTACAACTGATGGGACAGGGGTTTGCTTCTATGTACCTCAAGTCCCTCATTCAACATCTTGCGGCATGTGGCTGCGGTCTCTTAGGAAGATGACCGGGAAAGCCCCTGCCCCGCGAGGGCTCACTGCCAACACGAACACACAGAAGGTGTGGGCAGGAGGAACCTGACAGGTGCAACTGCACAACGGACCAAATGCTGCGGGAACAAGAAAGAATACCAAGCAGAGGGGCGAGACGCGAATGTTTCATAGAAAAGTAGGTATCGTCCCTTTCAGGGCTCTATCAACAGACCTAACATTTAGAGGCTTAAATACGAAATGCCTGCATATTTATGTAGCTTGGTCGACATTATTCCTTCAATTGAGTGTAAAAAATCTTCTGCTGACAACAAAAATCACTTCTTAAATATCAATGATAAAATTTAAGCTTTAAAATATTTTCATCTCATTATCTTTTATATTTGAAACTTTTTACTGTTTCATAGTTTCATTAGTTTTCCTATGCTAAAAAACAGGGCTGGAGATAAAAATAATAATTGGCTTGAAAATACATTTTTGCATGTAAATTGGAACTGATTTTCTTTTCTGGAAGTTCAGAACATTTGACACAAAAATTAGTCAAATGATGAAATCCTCCCTCTGGAATTTTAAGTTGTTCAGTTTCTGCCTTTACATTGTGCTTTTAACTTCTTTTCTACTTGAGAAGGGAAATAAACAGCAAAAACTCTCAGGCTAAATGTAACCTGTCAGTACTTATAGTACTGTAGTTCTGTAAAAGTCTGTACTTTCAGAGTTACATTTTATAGCTTTTTCTTTAAAAAAAATTTTTTTTAACTTTTATTGATTTTGGAGAGACAGAGAGAGATAGAGCACGAATGGGGAAGGAGCAGAGAGGGAGACACAGAATCTGAAGCAGTATAGCCTTTTCTGTTTAAGAAAAGTTAACTATGAATCTCGCTCTAAATCAATTATCTAGATTTTGGCAGCCCATTAAAAGTAATACATTAAAAAGAGGCGCCTGGGTGGCTCAGTTGGTTGAGGTTCTGACTTTGGCTCACAAGTTCAAGCCCCACGTCAGGCTCTGTGCTGACAGCTCACAGCCTGAAATTTGCTTGCGATTCTGTGTCTCCTCTCTCTCTGCACTACCCTCCTCTGCCTCATTTGTGCTCTCTTTCTCTCTCAAGAATAAACAAACATTAAGAATGTTTAAAAAAAAAGTAATATAGTAATAAAACAAGAAAGAGATGCACAAAACTTAGTTTTTGGTACAATTTATACGATTGCACTTCTTTCAAACACAAATAAAATTACACTAAACGAGTACAACCTAAAAAACTGTATGAGATAATCAGGAAAGTCCACTAGAAATAAAGAACCTCAAAATACACAATTATATATCTTTTCCCTTTAGTCCACCATCAGCAACTCCATCTAGGCACGCCCCCCCCCCCATGTTTAAGAAATGCAGAATAATGAAAATGGCAGGGATGATGATGATGGTAACAGCCAAGATGTCCTGGGCACTCAACTTGCTCTAGGTGCCGCTAAACATTTTATATTTAAGCCTGATGACAATTCTAAGAGCTAGGTGTTATCAGAAATCACTATTTTCAAGACATGGGAAAAGAGGCTGAATGATGTTCAGAAGTGGCAAGGCTGTGATTCAAGTGAAGTCTGACTGACTCCAAAGCTCTGAGCCACTCCACTGGGGACAAAGACATACTATAACTAAAGGATGAAATTTAGAAACAGCTTTAAGAATTTAAAAATAAACATATTCAAATACATTAATCTAATTCAATATCATAACCATGTATATATTAAAATTATAGCAAATATTCTATCTTAAAAGAGCATTTCTATACCACAGGACTATTTAAATTAATATATTTAAAAACGTTTTCCTAGATGTTGTAAGTAAAATTATTTTACATTATGTAAAATAGATTCTTAGCCTTTTTACAAAAGAGCATTCCAAAACTTTTAAATGCAGTTATAGTCACCTTAACAGAGTGATTTCTGGAAGATATCAAAAGGCAAAGTTCTCAAGTCACAAAAGGTAAAGAAATTATAATGAAATCATGACAGATTTTACTGAAATAATTGTAAAACTTGAGCAGGATTATAGTATTTCTTCAGTATTATTTTTTTAGATTTTGGAATAATCCCCCTGTTAGTGGGAATGCACTGACGTCTGCACAAAGATCCACACTAAATATGGACGTATATTGCTTGTTTGCCTGATGTCATACTTAAAAAAAAGTCCTGCTATAAGCATACCTTGGCAAAAAATACGGTGAGGTGAGTTTCACTGCCAACAATCCAAATAGGGAATTTTGGAGATTTCAAGTAAGAACCAACCTAGAACAAATGTAGCAAAATAAACAAACAAATGAAAATTTGACAGTGCCTGTTGAATATTTGCCTATGAATATTTGAAGCAAATGGAAAAATGTGTTGTGCCAGAATGCCCTTACCCATAAAGGTCAAATGGTGAGTGCAAAAGAAAAAAATCAATGTTTTAAGACCGGCAGAGCTAAGCTTATATTGCACCTTTACCATCAGGGTAACAATAATACAGCTTTAACACAGCTAGAAAAAAGTCAGTTTAGCACTAACAATCATCCTCAGGTTTTACTGAAGTTGTTAGACAGAATGACTACTTTTAGAACATCAGCTTGATTCTCAAACCCTAAAACTACAAACTTGATAATTACTTTATTAGGGGAATAATTATAAATTAACAAATAAGTACATTTATGAACAAAGGGGAAAAACCTTAAGAACATCCTGTCTTCAAAGAACCTTGGGCAATATAATAATCTCTCTAAAGTAAAATATAATCTTCAAAATATTTAAGAATATCAAAGAATCCTGTCACTTGACTCTTCATGGTTGGACGTTCCAAGTTTTAAAATAAGAAGTCTCCTCAAGATGTACAAAAAGTTATAGCCTACCTTCTTAGGTTATATATTTAATCTATAAAAACCACAGTACCTGAAATGTGAGCGTATCATTTCTGTGGGTGACTGAGAAAGTTTAAAACTCAACAAATAAGAAACAGACTTGAGAAATCCCATCATGTTCACATCAATCAATTCCATATCCCTCTGAGGACAGAGACCACAACTTCAACACAACCTTACCATCCAAATTTGCTGAATTTTCTTTTCTCACACAGACTCCCTGAACGGGGGAAATTCCTAGCGGTACTGTACCAGTCAGGGCAATTCCCCCCTCATCAGGCTGCAGGATACCCTGCTTTCAACCACCAATATGGCCCCTGGAATTCATCACTAGGAAGTTCATCATTAGAGTTTGTCGTTAGGAAGCAGGAGACAGGTACTCTCTGTATTCACGGAGAGAAACACTGGTATCTTTGTCCTCTGACGGGCAGGGTGAGCTGGATGTGCTGATGGCAATGGGGAACCAGGAGAGCAGGAAGGGTGATGATTTGGGGTAAGAGAGAATAAGGACAAAGGGCAAAGACAAAGGCTCGGGTCACAGGTTCAGAGTAGAAGGGATTTTAGAGGTGCTCAGTGAAAGTCCTTCCACTGTACATCAGGAAACAGAGAAGTATCCAGGACCAGTGCCTTGCCTGAATTCAAACAGTTAACTAGTACAGAGCTGGAATTAAAGCTCAGGACTTCTGACTCCTCATGTGGTAGCTTTCCCTCACATCACACTACTTCTTGTGGTGAAAACTACAGATGTTATTTAATTTCTCTCTTAGAAAATGAGTACATGTTTTTGTGTATTTGAATAATAAGGCAGAGGTAAAAAAAGATGAGATTATATATGGTAGGATCAAAAGGTAAACAAATTAATTCATTAAATGTTTTATAATAATATAAATAAATAAAGAGTGCATAAATGGTGCAGCCACTTTGGAAAAACAGTCTGACAGTTCCTAACGAGCATGCAATTACTGTGGGGCAGCAATCTCATTCCTGGGTACACATCCAAGAGAGACGTTCACAACAAACTTCCATGTGAATGTTCCCAGCAGAATTATTCATAGTAGCACAAAAGCAGAAACAAGCCAAAGCCCACCAGCTGACCAACAGATAAACACAACTGATAACATAAATACAACAGAATATTTGGCCATAAAAAGGAACAAAGTGCTAGTAGCTAAAACAAGAATGAACACTGAAAACATTACACCAAGTGAAAGAAGCCAGACACTAAAGGCTACCTATCATATGCTTCCAGTGAGATGAAATGTCCAGAATGGGCAAAACCACAGAGAACCAGAGCTGCCAGGGGCTGGGGAGGATGGGGAAGTGACGGCTAGTGCGGCTACAGGATCTTGTCAGAGTAAGGAGAACATTCTGAAGTTCAATAAATGATGATGGTTGTACAACCTTGTGAACTGCACACTTTAAAATGGTAAGTTTTATGGTATTTGAGTTATCTATTAAAAAAAAAAAGGGCACAGTCCAAAGCACTCAGACTACCTTCTGAACTGGGTGTATGTAACAGAGACTGTTGCGTTTGTGTTAATGAACACGTTTGATTAGAATGATATGAAAATGTTAATTTCTAAGAGCAATTTGCTATGATAGTAAAGCACAACGAATACAATCACAATGATTTCCTTAATGCCATTTCTCCAAATGTTCGGTAAAAAGCAAACGTATACAGGTTTTCGGAAGGACATCTGCAGTTATGTACAGCACAGTGTAATACAGTCTTTCAAAAAGCTTTGTCGCGTCATCCCGACCACTTCTCTTCCAGGTCTCCCACATGCCGGGCCACTACACACTGCCCCAAGTGCCCTGGAGCTGGGTGTCAGACAAGCAGAGCCAGCCCTCAGCCTCAGAGCTCACTGAAATTATCCCATTGGCAGGGAGCCCATGAAACCTAGCCAACTCCGTCCCAACACCCACACACAGGCTGCCCTCTATGGGAGCACCTCGCTGTAGCCCGGTCCCGAGGTACAATCCCGTCTGCGGGGCTGCCTGGTAGCACTCTGTCGTTTGGAGGTGTAAGGAAGAGAGAGCCCTGCCTTCCATCTATCACTGTGTTGTGTCCTGCCATTAAAATAATCTTCGGAGCCCCTGGCTGGCTCAGTGGGTTAGGTATCCAACTCTTGATTATAGCTCAGATCATGATCTCAGGGTTGTGGGACTGAGCCCCATGTTGGGCTCTGCACTGAGCCTGGAATCTGCTTAAGATTCATTTTCTCCCTAGGGGCGCCTGGGTGGCTCAGTCGGTTAAGCGTCGGACTTTGGCTCAGGTCATGATCTCAAGGCTTGTGGGTTCCAGCCCTGTGTCGGGCTCTGTGCTGACAGCTCAGAGCCTGGAGCCTGTCTTTGGATTCTGTGTCTCCCTCTCTTTCTGACCCTCCCCTGCTCATGCTGTGTCTCTCTCTCGCTCTTTGACCCTCCCCAGCTCATGCTGTGTGTCTCTCTCTCTCAAAAATAAATCAAAACATTAAAAAAAAAAAAAGAAAAAAAGATTCATTTTCTCCCTTTCTCTCTGCCCCTACCCGACTTGCATGGTGTTCTCCCTCACCTCTCTCTCATTCTGTCTGTCTCTCTAACACAAGATGAAACAAACAAAAAAACAAAACAAAAACCAGTTACGCTAGAACACTAGAGCAATATGTACTCGGAGAATACACAGCTATTACTGATTTCCTGTCGGAGCCCCCACGTTTCCTGGCGGCCTCAGGCAAGGATTGTCACTCTCCGGGGAGTGAACCAGTAAACAAGATTTGCATCTGGAGGCTGGAGATTGCCATTTCCTGATCAAAATAATTTTGGCGTCGGTCATGCTGGGCCAGACGTAGAGTGGCCAAGGTGCACAAAAGATCAAAACCGCATTTTGGATTATTCACTGCTAGCTTCCTCCCCCCAGCATTTGCTGAGGCAAGTCTGGGCATTCCTTTTGATATGCATTTGACTCTGTTTACCTGACAACCGATCCGCGTCAGTTCTCCGCCCCAAAATTCTATATAAGAGTGAATTATTTTCTTAAAAAATGGAGGAGAAGAATAAAGAAGAGAAGCTTGATCGGAATCCGTGTGTGCTGTCTTCACTCTCTGCGTCTCCCTCCTGCCCTGCTTTTCTCGCCCTCCCTCAGGTGAGGACCCGGGACGGAGGCGCGCTCAAAGCCGGGGACGAGCGCGCCTGGACCTGGCGGACGAGCGCGCCTGGACCTGGCGGACGAGCGCACCGCGCACCCGCAAGTGCCGCCCCAGCCCGAGTGGAAGCGGGCGGGCGGACGAGCGGACCCGGGCTTCGGGCTAAGACAATTTCCCACTAAGATCGTAGGAGGAAAACAGGCATTGCTCTACCTCTTTTACCTGACAGCTACAGGAAAGCAAAAAGCATGACTTAGAAAAGCTTTCTGAAACTGGTAACTCACTCACTCAACAAATGTTTACTGACCACCAAATATGAACCCAGAAAGACAACATCCCTGGCTTCAAAGACTCTATAATCCACTGAAGATGACCAGAGAAAAGCAAATTCAAGATAAAAATAAAAAACAAGTTAACGGACACGATCATTAGAGAGAGATTATTCCTACGCTATTAGGAAGAGTCACTGAGGCAACGGCCGAGGAAAGGGTCTTTGAGGCACCACTTTAAGTAGGACCTGATGGGATGGAGGGAGCCATCCAGTTAAGATCTGGAGTATTCCAGGTAGACATGATGGGAAGCACGAAGTCCTATCAGGCAGGAAAGGGCTTGGGTGTGTTGAGAAACTGGCCGGGAGCCAGGAGGACGAGCACACAGCACGGAGAGGGCAGCGCGCCTCCAGAGGGACAGACGGGATCTGGATCAGGGCGTTACAGGCCACACGGTGACGATCTCACAGTCTGTCATCTCCACACCCTATCCTCCTGCAAAACCCACACCCACACACACGCGCGTGCGCACACACACACTTTACAAAACACGGCTTTACTAAAATATCTTTGACGTATGCAAATTGTATATATTAAAAGTGTGCAACTTGGTGTTTTTACGTATACACTGTGAAAAGATCACCACAATCAAGTTAATTAACATATTCATCACCCCCATACAGTTACCACTTTTGTGTGTGTGAGCACATGTGCACACATGCATGCACACACACACACTTTTAGGATCAATGAATGTTTGTGTCTGTTTCATGGGAGAACGGCATGCAGCTTGATGATCTGGGTGCCAGGCTACTTCAGAGGAGCAGTTAGGTTGTAAATTAAAGTCACTGAAAGTAACAAAACAGTTGCTACTGTGTAACCACACAATGTCTACTAATAGATTGGGGCAGGATGAAACCTGATTCATTATCATACCGTATCACTCCTTTCCCAGTGCAGTCATGAAAGAGGAACACTTCTGTTTACCAGCAAGCAAGCAAGAAGGCAAGAGGGCAAGACCCTGTTAGTTTACTCAGTCCCCATCACCAGAGCTGCTGCTATGGGCCCACAGTTCTAAAACGGGGCGCCTGGGTGGCTCAGTCCTTAACCGACTTTTGGCTCAGGTCATGATCTCATGGTTCATGGGTTTGAGCCCCACATCGGGCTCTGTGCTGACAGCTCAGAGCCTGGAGCCTGTCTTCGGATTCTGTGTGTCTCTCTCTGTGCCTCCCCCACTCATGCTCTGTTTCTGTCTCAATAATAAATAAAAACATTAAAAAAATTTTTTAAATAAAAACAAAAAATGACAATTAGATCCACTTCTCCCTTTCCCAAATCAGGACGTTTCATTAAGCGCAAATCATTAATGATTTGAACCCCATTTAAAACTATTTGGAACATCCAACAATTACTTCATATTATGGAGAAAAGGCATGAAATATTTATCAATAAACGAAAAGTTCATGGCAGCTCTAAATCTTAGGCCATGTGCTGAAGAATTTAATGCTGTGAAATGCTTGGAATTTTGTTTTTAAGTGTGAAATCATTTTTCAGATGGAACAGACAAAAGTTAAAACTTGGGGCACTAGCAAATTCTTTTTCTTTGCTTGATAAGTATTTCCAGTTGTTTCAGCAAACATACCGTTATGAGGAACAAACAATACATCCTTTTCCCTTGGTTTACCAAAAAATACATGTACATTCAATAAGAGATATCTCTTTTTTTAATAAATTGTTTTGTTACTGGGTTCAGCCCTCTGCCCTCAAAAATAGGAAGCTCGGCATCCTTGGCCAGCTTAACTCTATCCTTAATACGCCTGTCAGTTTAGGGAAGGAGATCAGGAAAGAACTGAAGAGTCTATACTAGCAAGCTAAATGTCATCATAGGAGGAAATACTATCCACAACAGTGGACAAGTGAATAAAAAGCATTGAAAATGCCATAAAAATCAACTTACCTTACAGTATCTTAAAGCTTCCATTAATGTTAAGAATCCTACTGCTGCTTGTTCACGTATACCAAGAAGTTCTACAAAAAAACAGCACTGCATTAGCATATAGACATCTGAAATGTACCTATATGTAAATATAGTCAGCACTGCATTAGCATATAGACATCTGAAGTGTACTTATATGTAAATATAGATGTACTCTACATATATATTTTACATCAAAACTTTTATTCTCCAAAACTAGATTTTAAAACATAGCACGTATTTATTGTTGAGTTCCATCAAATCATCACTATATTACTAATTATTATAAAATACCATTAGATCATGTTTGTGTGGATGATAGGATACCTCAGATGTACGTTAAATGTATTTACGAACTTTATTTTCAATGTTAACTTTTAAAATGAGGACATTTTTCTCTCTGAAACCCAAGGAGTTACAGGCAAAAAGAAGAAAGAGATACTCGATAATATGTATTGTTTTGACTTAGAAAAATAAATGAATATGCTAATCTTAATCTGTAAAACTAACCATTGGTTATCAGTGAACCTACCAGTACAATACTTAAAATATGGGTATTTGATACCATTCCTGACTCCTATAAATAAATACAGTGTGCTTAAGACTCAGAAAACGAAGACAAATAGAACAAGGTATCAGTTTTACAAAGGCTAAATTTATCAAGAGAGATAGAAGAAAACACTTGTGTCTTCTCTGATTATGCACACACATACACACCGCATCTTCAAGTGATAAAAGAACATCTGCTTATTGTATTAGGGAAGGCATACAAAAGTGACATTTCAGTTGAACCTTGAAGTGTATGTAGGAATTTTCCAGGCCAAGAAAACGTTACGAAGAAAATTCAAGGTAGAGGAAACAATAAAGAACTATTAAAGTGAATGTACTTAAGGGGTGAAGAATATGCCAAAACCTTCCTTAATTAGGTCTCTTGCCTGGGGAAGCTGACAAATGGTGATTAACTAACAGAGTTCAGAAAAAGCAGCTTCTGGGAGTGGTATGAAGAGAGAAGGTGAGTTTGGTTTTAGACAAGCTGGGAGACAGGAAACCTCGGGACTTCTAGCTACAGATGGATACACAGCAGAGGCTCTGGAACACAGCGGGGAGAGGTCAGGGTAGGATGCAGAGCTTTGGGAATCGTCAGCACAGAGACGAGAGGTGATGTCGTGGATGCGGGTAAGAAAGAACAGACGGAGCTCAGAGAATGAAGACAAATGATTACTTCACAACCGAGATCTAACTGTGATGACGATCGTTTCTTTTACAGCCCACAGCTTTCAGTGACTGCGCATTCAGTGGGACTATAATATTTGGATCCACAAATATTTCTAAAAAGCATTTTTTCCTGGTTAAAAATTATGTCCACTGTAAATACAACGTACATATAACTTTGTTTCCTTTTCACCATCTGGCCATGTTTTATCTACTTTGTTTGTTAAGATATTGTGTTTTTCTTATTAGTTAATGTAATAATATCAATTCTTAGTCATACTATGTATTCTTAAGTACAACATTCAGGCCGTGTAAGCCAAGAACTAGGTGTTGAAACTTCTGGATTTATAAATTCAAAATTAATAGAATATATATGTCATTATACATAAAATTAGTATTTCTCACTAGTTTCTTATAAGTACCAAGAGGGGATAGCAATAGTTCCCAAACTGTCTTTTATGATTCCTAGGGATCCACAAGACCCTTGAGAGACTACATGAAATCAAAATGATTTTCATTAAAAGACATTATCTTTTTTTTTTAACTCTTAAACTTCCACGTGTATAAAGTGAAGTTTTCCAGAGGCCGAATGACATGTTATATCTTAACAGACTGACTCTATAAACAGAGATGAGCATGCTTACTAATTAACCTCGACACTGAAGGAACTCACAAAACTTTAAAGCAATGTCACTCTTCTTACTAATTTTCTTCTCAGTTTGGAAAATAGGTACTTACATTGACAAGTAAAGGATGGATTGTCGTTATTTTAAAATGAGTTAATACATCTTTTTAAGTATCTCAGCCTTAATTTAAAACAAAAATATTGATCATTATTTGGTTATAACTCATATAAGCAAAAGCTCTTTGGGATCTTCAATCATTTTTAAAAGTATTAAGAGCAAGAGCCAAAAAAAAAAATACCTGAATCACTGGATTAGAGCATTCAAAGGAAAAAAAGAGAGTGGGGGCGAGTGACCCAAATACAGAAGTGGTACTCTACGGCCTCACACGTTTCCGTCCTCTTCCTCCTGAGATTTAGTTTCAAGTTCAAGGAAGACAATATATGTTGAGAAACATTTTCACGCTTTAATTTCTAAAATCAGATACTACCACCTAGTGTTCTGATTAGATACTACATCATCTATGTCCTTGGGATTTTAAACAAACGTCTCAAAGAGTCTGTGTTATATCATGCTACTAGCTATGGCAAACTAGCTGTTCTTACTTGTTGGAGAATGAATTATTAATACTAGGTCAGTAATCACATGTTTAGGCATGTACTTTGGATGATAATATTTAAAAATTACTATTTCCTTAGATTAAATATTAAAATGTTTTATCTGTGGTAGCTAATGCATCCTTAAGAATATTTATTAGCATACAAAATTGTAAATTTAGTGAGGATATACCCACCTCACATATTACAACTTACAGAATTTATTTGCATAAGACTTGTCTCAGTAAGTCTCAAAGAAGTCAATTTACACTTGCAGAAGATCCTAATAATTGTGTCACTGTATTCTAGAATTTTCTAACTTTGTTTTCTTAGCCTCGTATTTCAGATTAATCATGATCAGAGTCTTTATCAAGCCCGTCTGCTTCAGTCAGTGAGACCACACACACACACACACACACACACACACACACACACAGAGTTTTATATTTTCAGTTTTCCATTCCACCCTCTTCTCTTCCACCTCAGCTGTCACTTCTCACCACCTGCAGCACATCTGCGGAAGTCCTGCTTGGGCCTTTTAAATCTGATGCGGACTTGGAAACCAGATGACTGCACTGCACTTATTTAAGAAACATACCCTGAGTGCCAAGTACTGAAAAGAAACAACGCTGCACAGTGCAGGAGTACAAAGCTACCACTGCGAACACGGAGATGAAGACAACAGGATCTCCTCTGCAAACCAGGTAAAGATAAGGGGTTAATAATCAAAATACACATGGGACTTCTACAACTCACTTGGAAAAACCCAAATCACCTAGTTAAAAATTGGGCAAAGAATATGAATCGACATTTCTCCAAGAAATACATATAAATGGTCAACAATACATGAAAAGATGCTCAGCGTGGCTAATTATTAGACAGACGCAGAACAAAACCACACAGAGTTACCACCTCATACCTGTTAGCATGGCCGTTATCAAAAACCAACCAAAAGCTGTTGGTGAGGATATACAGAAACTGGAACCCTTATACACTGATGGTGGGAACGTAAAATAGTGTGGCAGCTACAGAAAAGAGTATGGAGGTTCCTCAAAAAATTAAAACCACAACTACCATGTGATAGAGCAATTCCACTTCTGGGCACTCAATCTAAAAGAACGAAAAATATTATGAGATAATCTTTTGCAAATCCCAAAGAGGTATCTGCGCTCCCACACTCACTGCAGTGCTATTCACAACAACCAACACGTTCAAACAACCTACAAGTCCAGCGGCTAATGAAGGGATCAACATACTGGGTACACACATGCGATGGAGTATTACTCAGGCTGCAAGGAGGAAATCCTATCATATGTGGCAACAGGAACGACCCTGAGGACACTATGCTGGGTGAAATACACAAGTCACAGAAGGAGAAATACTGCACGATTCCACTTAGATGGGTACGTAAAATCATCAGGTTCACAGAGGCAGAGTGGAATGATGGTGGCCAGGAGCTGGGAGGAGGCGGCAACGGGGAGCGGCTCCTCGTCAGATGAAGGTGCAGTCATGTAAGATGAGTAGATTTCAGATACCTGCTGTGAAACTTCATACTCACAGTGAATACTGTATCCTAACTTAAAAATTCATTATGAAGGTAGATCCCATGCTGAGTGTTCTTACTACAATTTAAAAAACACATCTTCTCCACCTTCCTCAAGAGAGTAGGTGAGAACAAAGCAGAATGCGTTAAGTACCATGAAAACAAAACGCTCAGAGGTCAGGCCAGATCACGCTGGGCTGTGACCACCAGCAAGCTCCCCCGGGGGGGGGGGGGACGTAAGTCTTTGGCAAAGGGCACAGCATGAACAAAGAAATTAAGCAAGTAGCAGAATTTTACTCAAGCACAGGTGTAAAAATAAGCCGGGATGAAGTTACGCAGAGTCCTTGAGTAAGTAAAGTAAAAAGTGAGAAAAATTAAAAATGACATTTCCAAGAAGGTTAGAACAGCTAAACTAAAAAGCGATAAAATACTGAGAAAGACCTGGCTATCTCACGGACACATAAATTGCACACGTATATACAGTTGGAGCTGTAAACTTTGTGAAATCTAGTTTTGAAAGTGAAGAGCTTTTCAAACCCAGTTACTGCTTGTTTGCTGTATTCCTAAGAAGTCAGGTTGCTACAGGGCTGGCATGTAGCTAGGCGTTGCCAAATTTAGCAAATAAAAATACAAGATGCTCAGTTAAATTTAAATATCATATAAAAAAACAAGTTATCTTTTTTGGTAAAACTAGATTCCAAATATTGAATGGCACATACTTATATTAAAAATGATTTACTCTTTGTCTGAATTCTAATTTAACAGAGAGTCCTGTATTTTACCTGGCAACTTAGCTCTAACTAATTACATGTATTTTTACAAGTAAAAAAAATTTACAGAAAATAAGCACTTGTGTGCTTTTCTCACACTAATTCACAAATTCTAATAAACCAAACACTTCAAATTTGTTTATCACCTAGCCCCTTAATTGTGATTATTACTTTAAAAATACTAAAATTTCAAAATGATCTTAATCTTCAGTTCAGAGTCTCTTAGTGTGTATGTATCATGAGTTCATCAACTTTCAATGAACTATTTTATTATCTCCTGGATGGACTGGGATAAAACAAACAAACAAACAAACAAAAACACAAGCTCTGGGTTGCTGATTTATAAGAGCTGACTCTACTTCAATTCCATAAAATGAAAACATTAAAATAATTATCAAACGAACATAAAACAATACACGTACAATACATATAGTAACAAGTACACAAATACAGCAGGATGCCTATAAAACAGAAGAGAGACTGTCAGAAAACTGATCTGCAGGTAAACAAAGTCAAAGAAAACCTCGGCTCAAAATGCAAGCAGTAGTGCAAGCCAAAGAAATATGGCAGGTAAAAAGGGGCCAGACCATAAGAGGATTTGAGAGCCTTCGTTAAGGAGTTTAAGTGCATGGGCAAACCAGTCACTGAATGGTTGGGAGAAACTATCATGATCTGATTTAGCTTGTAAAATGGGACACTAGCCACTGGGAAGGACTAAGGGGGCGGGCAAAGGTGAAATGAGGTGACTAGTTCCACTGTGTTCTACTAAGGAAGCAAAAGGGTTTTAACAGTTGAGGGTAGAATAAAGTACTCAGATTCAGGAACTGTCATTAAAAGACACAAAAAGAAACAATATATATGGGAAGATTACTACTGTAAAGATGTCACTTCAAAATCATCTACAAATTCAATATAACCTGAATTGAATTCTAACACATTTCTTAAAACTGCAACTTAAAATGCTGGGAAAAAGTTCAGTTGGACTAGATAATACAAAAATGGCAATAATCATTTTGAAAAAGTGTGAGAGTAGCAACATGGGCTGACCAATATCAAAAACGTTATCAATGCAATAATGTAGTTTCGGCATAAGAACTTACAAATAGATTAGTGGAATAGAAGAGTACAAAAAATGTCTCATACATATGGGAAAATCTGTTGTTTGATCAAGTAGGTATTTCACATCTGTGGGGAAATAAGCTATTTTTTGGAGATAAGTCAACTGGTAGATCCCTATCTCACACCACTCATAAATAAATAATCCAAATAGACTAAAGAGCTAAAGATTTTTTAAAAACCCTACAAAAGCATTTGAAGAAAATACTAGGAAATATTACTTTAATTGTGGGATGGGAGAAATACAAAACTGATTCAAGAAAAAAAATTTAAAAACCAAATGGAACAGAACAAAATCAAAAAACATTATAGAAAAGATGAAATGATTTATCTTCATAAAAATGAAAACCTTGGGTATGATAAAAGATACCATTAACAAAGAGACAGAAAAGGCTGAGAGAAAATATTTACAACACATACACAAAGAAAAAATTTACAGAGCTCCTAGACACTGTGAATAGAAGAAAATAACTCCTTCCCCACAAAATGCAAAAAGCTAGAAAGAGGCAATTCCTACAAGAGGAAATACTAAAAGCTGACAAACACACAAGAAGATGATAAAGCACAGACTCAGGTGGAATGAGAGAAATGAAAATTAAAATAGGCTATCAACTATCAGTAAGACGACATAATATTAAAGATGGATGGTTCTGAGAGGCAGCCAGGATGCAAAAAAATAGGAACTCTCCTACAATGTTAGAAGCAAAGTGGACATATTACCAGTTAGTAAAGCGGACTGTAGAAAGTACCCTGGCATTATCTATCAGTTTAACAGGTATTCTTCCAAGATTAAATATAGGACTTATCATATGACCCACGGTTATCACTCCTAGGTAGATAGGAAAAAAGGAACACATATATCCACACAAAAACTTGTACATAAATGCTCCTAACCACATTATTCAGGACCGCCAAGTGGAAACAAGCCAAATTTCCTTCTATCAATAAATGAATACATAAAAGACAGCCTAGCCACACCGTGGATTATTATTCACCAATAAAAAGGAGTGAAGTGCTAGTCTATGCTAAACATAGATGAACCATGAAAACATGCCAAGTGAAAGAAGCCAGTCACAGATGATTAGATACTACAGGATTCTATTTTTATTTTTTTAAACACTTATTTATTTTTTGAGAGAGCATGAGTAGGGTACAAGCAGAGAGAGAGGGAGACACAGAATCCAAAGCAGGCTCCAGGCTGTCAGCACAGAGCTCCACACAGGGCTCGAACTCATGAACCACGAGATCATGATATGAACTGAAGTTGGACACTTAGAATGAGCCACCCAGGCACCGCTACAGGTTATTCTATTTTTAAGAAATCCTCAGTTTTGGCAAATTTAAGGACAGAAAATAAATTAATTGATGCCTGGAGCTGAGCAGTGAGGGGATTATGGGGAGTGACTGCAAATAGGTAAAAGGGATCTGTTTGGGCTGATAAAAATGTTCTAAAATTGACATGATGGCTGCATAACTAAAATCATGGAATTGCACATTCTAAATAGTACCACACAGGGGCACCAATTTTGGCTCAGATCATGATTTCATGGTTCCTGAGATGGAGCCCTATATCAGGCTCTGCAGACAGAGAGAAGCCTGCTTGGGATTCTCTCTTTCTCTGCCCCTCCCCTGCTCACACTCATGTGTTCTCTCTCTCTTTCAAAATAAATAAACAAACATTAAAAAAAATGAAGCAAATAGTACATGTATGCACACTCATGCATTATCTCTTTCATAATAAACATTAAAAAAATGAAGCAAATAGTACGTGTATGGTATGAATTCTATCTTGATAAAACTATTAGTAACAAAAATTAACTGATGCCTAAGTTTTTAGCACTTTTAGAAATCTACCCTATAGGAATACTTGAATTATACAGAAAGATTTATATACAAAACTGTTCATTGCAATATTTGTTTATAACAGCCCAAAATGGTAACACAATATACATGTTCAACATAAACTAAAGCAAAAGACAAACTGGAAAAAATAAAGGCAAGAAAACTGCCCTATTTATCTTTCATTGAGCCTCTTGGCCTTTCCTGGGTAATACAGAATATTCATTTCTTTCCAACTGCTGGACTGATGATTACTGCTGGGAAACAGCCTATCTCTGAGCTTTACTAGTTGGACCCACTCTAAATCCCTCTATGTAAACTCATTCCTACTCTTACTGCTCACTCCACATTTAAAAACTTCTCCCATCATCCATTTTTTTAATATCTTCTGAAAGCAGTGGATTCAAACCCCTTCTCTCCTTTATGCACCTCTAACTTTACCTCTGTCCACTCAGTCTCAGGGGACTTTAAAATCTCAAAAATTCTCCCAGTTTAATCTTTCACAGCTCAAATTCTGCCTTCTTTTCTCCACCCATTCTTTCTTCCTGCTTTAGAAGAACTGTGTATCTTTCCAAGGCTGCTCCTATCTCTGACCCCGTTTACTTGGAGGTGGTTCCCTTCCCTGGGCCAACAAACAACTTCTGTGACTTCTATACCTTAAAACAAACCTACACACAGCATCTCTTCACATGGGCAATCAAGTCCTCTCTTTTCCTCTTTGGCCAGCAAAATTTCCTTGCTTACACTGCTAAAATATGTATCCCTATGATCTCGTTTCTATCTCAATTGCTCTTTTAGGTTTTTTTTCCCAATATTTTGAGAGAGGGGAGAGAGGGAGAGAGAGAGAGACTGAACGAGCGGGGGAGGGGCAGAGAGGGAAGGGGACAAAGCTGACAGCACAGAGCCCCAGTGGCTCAAATCCCCAACCATGAGATCATGACCTGAGGCGAAGGCATATGCAGTTAAGACTGAGCCACCCAGGGGCCCCTTCAATTGCTCTTTTAAAGCAAAGACCTAGCTAACTGCTCAATTTAGTCCTCATTCTCCTTGAATGAGAAACAAAGCATGAGGCTCATTCATAAACTCTGTATCGTGGACAAGAATCTTTGGATTAAGGGTGCCAGGGTGGCTCAGTCGGTTAAGCATCCGATTTTGGCTCAGGTCATGATCTCATGGTTTGTGGGTTTGACCTCCACATTGGGCTCTGTGCTGACAACTCAGAGCATGGAGCCTGCTTCGGATTGTGTGTGTGTGTGTCTCTCTCTCTGCCCCTCTCCCACTCAGTTACTATTTTTCTCTTTCAAAAAAAAAATAAATGTAAAAAAATGTATATAAAAAATAATCTTTGGATTAAATTCTCAAAATCCTTTTCTCTCCATGAGGCAAATAATTTCCTCTCAGGTTATGAATATTACAAGATAAACTTCTTCCACATCATCTTCTATATTTATTATCACACTCAAAATTCTGTTAAATGTAGTTTAAGAGGCAGTTTATCAAAATGACTAAGTATGCTGGGTATATGGAATCTGACTACTGTCGCTGAGATCTCATCTCTGCTAGTGTGAAGTGAAGCAGGAATTCTTAACCCCTCTGTGCCCTAGTTTCCTGCACTCTACAGTCTTCAGAGAAGAGTTACAGGAATGACGTCATTAGGTCCTAAGGACAGTGCTTGGTGCAGTCGCTTAACCGCTCCCCACCGCTGCTTAATTAATGGGCATCAGACCATCATGCCCGGCTATCCCAGCTCTTCAGAGAAAATGAAATACTTGAGGGCAGAGACTTTTTCTGACACCAAAACACACAGAGTGACTTTCAAGTGAGTTTGCCATGATGTGTCTTCACGTGCTCATTTCTTCAAGAAGCTGTCTGTATTTGAAAACCTAGTCCCATATCTCCTCAGTTGGATGCTGTGGGTTCTACGCCCCTGTGGCCTCTCACGGAGACAGAGGTGCAGCACAAGGTGCTATGGGGGAACGAGCACAGGCTGTGGATGAGGTCAAAAGCACTTGATGCCTCTGCTGTGTGATGCTGGGCACATTACTAGATTATCTGAGGCTCAGGTTTTGTATCTTTCCATCAAAGTTAAGAAGACACATATCAGGGCACCTGGGTGGCTCAGTCGGTTAACTATCTGACTGGATCAGGTCATGATCTCACAGTTCATGGGCTGAGCTCCATCTCGGGGTCTTTGCTGACAGTTCAGAGCCTGAAGCCTGTTTCAATTCTGTCTCCCTCTCTCTCTGCCCTCCCATGCTCATGCTCTGTTTCTCTGTCTCAATAATAAACATTAAAAAAAAAACTAACAAAAAGACATATATCTGAAACATACTGTTTAGCCCAAAGGACATAAATACTAGTTGCTCTTTTGTTCTTCCTTCCAAATGCCTTCAGTGACTGTTTTCCTAACACTCAGCAACTAAAATGTCAACTTCTCAGTATTAAGAACCCTGAGGTCTTCCTCAGCTCCAGGTTTACGATCATGCTTCTTATGAGTCTCCCTCACAGATGCTGTGCTTCTTCCAAGGGTCCTGAGACCTGGCTCATCAGAAGGATCCTGGGGTGATTTTAGAAGTACCTGCCCAGGACGCCTGGGTGGCTCAATCCATTAAAGGTCCAGTTTCGGCTCAGCTCATGATCTTACCTTTGTGGGTTCGAGCCCTGCACTGGGCTCTCTGCTATCAGCACAGAGTCTGCTTCTGATCTTCTCTCCCCTCCCTCTCTGCCCCTTCCTCACTCGTGTACTTCCCCCCACCGCTCAAAAATAATAAATTTTAAAAAATCATTTTTAAAAAAAAGGAAGAAGTACCAATGCCCCGTCTCCACCACGAAGAATCTCTAATTTATGTATTTACTCTTGGCAGGGGCCTGAGCACTGACAAGCTCCTCAAGTGGTACCACGTAGTCAGGATTAAGACCCGGGGCGTCTTCCGTCTCATCTGCCTCCCAGGCCCCACCTGTGTTCTTCCTCAAAATGCCCGCTTGCTCGTCCCGGCTGCCTCCATTACAGTGTCAGCTCCGGCCTAAAGTCTCCCTGCTCACCCCAACATCAACAGGGGAGGGAGCATCTCCTCCTTCCTCTGAACCCGTGCCAGTTTCTCTGAACCTGCTTGTGTCACACTGTGGTGCGGTCACCTGCGCGCACGTTCTTCTTGCCCCAAACCAGGTGTGTGTGCTTTTGAGGGAAGGCTGAGTCCTCCCCACGGGCCAGTTAAGGCATTTTAGAAATCCGATCTCAATTGTCACAACATCCCTTTGAGGAGGGCATTAAACCTCCATATTTTTTTTTAAACTAAGGACACGGAAGCCAGAAGTCAAGTGGCTTGTCTAAGGATTTTACCACTAGTAACTCACAATTTCTCTTCACTTACTACCAATAGTGCAGCCTCCTTGCAGGTTGTCACATCGGAAAAACGCCCAATAAATGCTGAAGAATGTACAGATTTTTAAGTTTGGTGACGGAACCCAGATTATGTCAGCATTGCTTACAACTAAGGGAAAATGAAAGAAATATGATCTATTTCCTTTTCCAAGATAGTTCCTTCAAAGTCATTGCTTAGTTTTAATATTTAAACTTTACTTAAAAAAGTTCACAGTAAGACAAGAGTTTTGGAAACTGCTACTTTAAGAAACAGAAAACAATGAATCTGTACACATCGAGAACAAAAAGTTGGATAAGTGACTACTGTTCTATAAAGAAAGTAACAATTTCATGGCAAGAAAAACCATCTATTGGAGGATAGGTGAGGAATGGCCTACGGAGACAGTAAGAAAAGTCCGGCTCTGGGAGTAGGAGAGGGTTAGGAGAACGTGCAGAAGGAGAACGGAGGACCAAGCTGACCAGCGTCAAGAGCTAGAGCAACACGCCCAAGCCCAGGCGGAAAGAGTCATGAGCCACAGCCCAGCAGGAGCAGCAAGGACAGGGGTGAGGCAGGGCGAGATGCTTCAACCTCAGTGGAGCAGGAACCTTCCTTCTCTGATCATCTGAGATGGAAGATAGATACTTCAGGCCCCAGAAACTGCAAGGGGAAGGAACAAAGAAGCCGGGGGGGGGGGGGGGGGGGGGGGGGGGGGGGGGGGGGGGGGGGGGGGGGGGGGGGGGGGGGGGGGGGGGGGGGGGAGTGCATGTTACTCGAGAAAGAACGGCATAGCTTTAACTGGCAGGATTAAATGCCTTCAGTATTGAATCAGAAGGGAAGGTTCAAGAATAGGACAGGCTCGCTTACAAACAACAAAGCAAGGTCTCCTGTGTAGTCTGTCCACGAATTGTTCTATCCTTTACCAGAAATCAGCAAGACTAGGTTCTCATTCTAACCCAAACATTAAATGAATAATTTTGCAGTATTTTTTTGACAGAGGGAACAAGAGAGTGAGGGGCAGGGAGAGAGACTGAGAGAGTATCCCATGAGGGGGAGGGGGAGAAGGAGAGGGAGAGGGAGAAGCAGGACTCATTCGGGGTTTATGTTTTACCCAAAGAGGGGCTCAAGCTTACCCAATGCAGGGCTCAAACTCACCAACTGTGAGATCATGACCTGAGCTGAAACCAGATGTTTAACAACTGAACCATCCAGGCACTTTAATTTTGCAATATGTTATTTAACGTATGGAGGGAAGATAGTTCTAACATTTCTTAAATGGTAAAACAAAGGGCTGGATTCTGTGAGTGTGCTTTTAAACCTGAAATTATATCATCTTTACCAACATTTTCTACCTTCATATTGGATCCTTTCATGTTTCTGTTAATTAACTATACCTATTTCTAAACTTTGAGAAAAATTCATATTAAGGAACAAGATCCGCTCGTTTAAATGGGAATAAAAAGCATTATACTGCTTCTGTCATTTGGTGACAGTTTCGTCTCATTGTAGAAGAAACACAATTCCCTGTGAAGTGCAGAAACTTCCGAAGCATCCTGTCCTAAGCTATGTACGCCAGAAAGAGGGGCATGGTAGTTAATATAAGTTGAATAACTAAATAACTGAAATTAGACTGAGCATCTGAAAGGAATTTTATTCAGAATTATTTATCAGTGCATCACTGGATGAACTGGCCAGTAATGTGGCTTCACTTAAATGTCCCTGGGAAGCTAGAGCAGAGAAATAACTGAGACCAGAGATGGAGGTATAGTGGAAGGGGTGGGTGGTTTAAAATGCTCAGATAACATTACATGTGCCCAGCATTTTAAAGGAAATTATGCACATTACACGTAATACAGGAAAAACCACTAGAGGCACAAAATTGTAATACTTATAATTCTCTTCAATTTTAAGAAAACCAATACTATCTGAGGCTTACAGATACTGCTGGATAAATATGTACCAGATTTATGGATAATAAGAGATTTATTACTTTTCTAATGAAGTTAGTCCTACAATCCCGGTTTTTTACTAGAGAAAACTTAAAGGATTGAGAAGTAACTTGACTAAAGTCTTACACTTGGAATTTGAATCCAAGTTTGTCGGTCTCCAAACTCCATACTCTTTAAGTGACAGTGCCTTGAAGACAGGTAAGGGTTTTCGTATATAAAGCACTTATCTTAACCTCGAAGTAATGCAGAGCCATTAAATACATGAATAACAGTCAACTGTACTCTAGTGAAACAGTCATAAAAGTGACAAACACAGCAAAGAACATACTTACTCATTCCTGAGCATTCTCTATCGCCATCCCACACATTAGACACAGCATGTCCGGTCAGTAGGAGGTTAATTAAACTTTGGCTATTAATAAAAATTTAAAAGTAATTAAAACATGAATAAACTAGTTTTCAAATCAAACGGTCTCTACAGTAAGGCATAAAGTAATGACTACTTACATTACACTATGTTGATTAAGAAACAACGGCAGAGAAAACCTTACATTTTTATTTTATACACTCAATTGCACAGCTTTGCTAAATGTATCACTACGCACACCACCACAGTGCTGTCTACTGTGCTATATACTCATCTACACAACTTTATCCAACACATCACCTTTAAATGGATGAAAAGATGAGACTAATAATTTGGTTAATATTTATAATCATCTATAAATATATATAGAAAGATGTAATTATTTTTGTGTTTGATGGCTGATTTAATTTTAACCTCTGAGGCACAAAGATCTAAAAAGAAAGACTTATGTAATACAGTGGGTTACCTATCACTGTTTCATTGATTTTAGCTGAAATATTTACAACTCGGGTGTGTGTGTGTGTGAAGAGGTGAAGTTTCAGAGAAAAATAAGGAAAAAATATTTCCCCCAAACAGGAAAGCATTTACAAATAGGTAAGGATATACTTATTTCTAAGTAAATTTCATCCATGAAAAAATTTCCTAAGTGGAACATAGAGCAGAATTTGTTAAAGCACCCCTGTTGTTGTCTTAAAAGAAATTTTTTTGCCGTAATAGATCCAATGCATTCAGAAACCTGAAGTGGAAAATAACATTTCATATACAAAACAAGCAATGCATAAAGCACAAGGCTGCTCAAATTCATATACTTTATGCTGTCCATAATGACAAAATCATCTGACTGAAAGTCAAGCTCCTAAAAACTTAATTCCATGTAGGTAGGGAGACAACAGATTTTAGTTAATTACCTGCCATGTCCATATACAGGATCTATCAAAGGTTCATTTGAATCTTCAATTTCATTTTTTATGTTTTCAATGCCCTAAAGGAACCAAGAAATTCACTGGCTTATTTTAAAAACTAAAAGTGAAATGTACAGTAATTTAAAAACTGACCATTTTTTACTACAAATGAATAAAACACAATTATTTAAGTAACTTTTCTCCCAAAAAGCTACTCAGATTTGATGTGGGCAGAAACATTTGAGATGCTAATTGTTAGGAAGTAGCTCCTCCAAAAATCTTTTCTTTCAGGGGCTCTACATCAGGCGCTGATTGACTCACGGGTAATGAGATAATGTTTAAGTTTCAGGAGGAGGGAGGAGAAAATTATTTCATCTAAAAGTTAACATTCACTTGACTTCAGGCTAAATTCAAACTTAATACACCTGCCAAGGCATCTGATGTACTTGCTTAGGCCATTTAAAAACTTATAGGTACTAAACACACGCACACCAGTACTGAGAGAGATATTTTCTTAAAAACCAACTTTCTGATACTCACTGTACTTCAGTAAGTACAAGACCTGGGCGTGTAACCTCATCAACTCCGGAAAGACAAAGATAAACTGCTCTTTCTCGTGCTGCTCACCAAACTCCAACCACTGGTTCTATCAGATTATAGGCTATTTCTAAGGATTAAAGACATTAATCAATAGCCCAAATACTGAATGACTGCCTAAGTAATGTAGGAGGACACAAACAAGTATGAGATCTTACTCCTTTTAAACACCACGCAGCAGCCTATGATAAAGCCAAAATAAGTAATATAAACAAGGGACACCATGACTGGTGAGGGACATCATTTCAAAGACCAGCACAAAGAAGAACAACGAGACAGAATGGTTTATTGGCTGTACAGGGCAAGAGACGGAGGAGGTACCAAAAGTCCTGAGCGTAAAACACTGGGGGCATAATGCACAGTCAAAGCTGAACTAAGAGCCCAGGCATTGCAGGTCCCCTGCTCACCCCTATTTACCAATTCTCAGCAACCACAGAGGGCTTCAGGTTCTTTCTCTTCAACATGCCCCTAAAATTTTTTTAAATTTCCAAATTTAGAACCTGCTTCTCAATATGTTCCTTGTCTTTTCCATTTCCACGGTCACTGCGCTAGCTTCCGCTCAGCTCTTCAGTGCCCACTTTTCTCACCTTCCCGACTCTCATCTTCTCCCCCATATACTGACTCTCTCCCACGTGACTCTCACCCCAAGTTACAGAAACTCGTCAACAAAAAAATGTTATTCTGTCTTCAAGATCTTTATTCCAACTGTAGCCAGATAAAATCGCAATTATGTTTTGCACAGAACACAAGTGCCTTCACATTCTGAGGCATTTTTATCCAGGTGCCCTGTCTCATCCTCCACAGCTGCCCCCCTGGTGTACTATGCTGCAAGCTATATTGAATTCCGTATAGTTCTTTGGGTGTCATACCCCCAACCCATATGCCTTTATACTTGCTGTTTCCAAGGCTTAGAAATCTTCCCACAGCTTTTCGATCGAGAAAACTCTTCCTTATCCATCAAGACCCTCTATCCACCACATGGTCCCTACTATATAAAATCTGTCCTTGAATCTACCAAAAAACAACCTCCAAACTCAGACATTATTCTCCTGTTTTCTCCCCAGGCTTTGTGCATGCAACAAATAAACACCAAAAACCACTGCCATGATGGAATTGTTAGTGTGTCGTTATTTTTACGGTACTGAAGGGGAACCATTAAAAATAAATGTATCTCACACTATAATTCCAGTCCCTAGCATAGAGTCAATGCCCAATAAACATCTGTGGAATGAAAGAAATCTGCTGTCAGACATGGTAAGTCTAGCAGGATATTCAACTAACGCGCTGCTGGAGACAGGAGATTGGCCCTTGGGGCAAAAAGGCAGGATAGGATGTGTACACACAGCAATCAGCCACATAAAATTAAGGGGAGAAAGTAAAATGCCCATGAAAGAAAAAGCATGCAGTAGACAAGGACTGAAAAGTTTTGGAATATAGTTTTGGAATATAAAAATGTAGAGGGGGAGAGAAAGGAGGAGATAACAGGCAAAGAAGAAAATGAAGCCATCAAGAAAAGGGGGGTGGGGGACCATGAAACAGTGTAGAAAGGGAAGCAGCACCGTGATGTATCTGGTAAGTCAGGAAAGGGACTGAGGGCAGTAAGAGCTTCCAGAGGGCATGAAGGGGTCAAATGCCAGACACTGCCAAGATGACAGAAAACAAAATTCAGAAGAACGGAGTGCATTTCATAATTAGAAAATTATCGATAACCTCTACAACACAGAAGATCAGGGGTAGAAGTAAGTGTGAAAGTGGTTAAGTACTAAGTGAGTAGTGAAGAAAGAGAACTTGATTATCATCAGCATAAGAGATTTTTATTCTGAGACTTAGGAAGAATATCAATTTAGAAAGAGTATCAAGAATAAAATTATTCATCACAGCAGGAAAAGCACTACTAAACTCAAATTAATAAAAGCCAGAAGAAGCATCTTCTTAAACAAACCTTTGTCAGTAACACAGAATACAAAAAAAGCAATACTCCAAATTTGTTTCCCCACATTGAATAGTGGTCCAAGACAGCATCTTTTAATTCTGATAAACTTCTGAAAGATCTTTTTCTGGGGGGAAAAAAGAATTAAGTATTAGTACTAGAACAAAAATGATGACATTCACAAATGGGGAAATTTTTAAATTGTCTTATACATTAAACTGTATACAAACAAATGAGATTTCTGTAAGTGCCTCAAATTTTCAATACATATTTAGCCATAAAAGCAAAAGCTATTGCTGACAAATGTCACTAACTATATACCATTAAGAAAGAATGCCGACTTGGTAGGGAGACTCTTCATATGGTAGGGAGACTCTTCATACTTAGTGAACTGTCTGGCATCAGTGCATTCTACAATAATCACACATATTTAAAGCATGAAGTGGCCCTCTCTAAGAGGTGTTCAAGAAAAAAAAGAAAGCTTGACTCTGTAAAGCCTGAAGATTATTTAATAAATCATCTGAATACCAAAGAGAAGGTGAACATTTGTGGCTTCTTTTCAAAGAAATCAAGGTCATATTTCAAATGCCACCTGTGATTCTATCCATGCAGCTATCCTTACCTTTCACAATGACACGTTTAATGCTCTAATGAAAATACGGCACTTTTAGCAAAAATCGTAGAAGGCATATTTTGGCAAATAAGAGATAATAATTCAAATATTTATCTTATTAGAAATCTTTGTTGGGGAAATATTAAGCTACAATGATTTTTTTTTCATTCTAACGATGGAGAACCTTGACACATTATGAAAAAGTGTATTTTGGTAGTTAGCTAATTTAGGAATCAGAGTAATTTGAGTGAACTTTTGTAAATGATTAGTTTAGAAACACTGATAAATGAATCCTCAAGTATACAAATCTAAGTACCTTTCCACGGTATGAACAGACTTAAAATGGCAATGTGTCCACAAGGTAAGTATTTTAAATGTTCCAATGTTACTTACTGAATTAATGCATGAAATCGCTCAAAGCCAAGCTCTTCGACAGCCAAGGCAGCTATACATAAAAGACACTTTTCAGCACTCCACACGGCAAATAAATGACACAAGATACACACAGCAGGCTGTAAATACTTTCAAGCAATCAAAATTTTCCCTGTTTCCTTGCTTCCTTAAAGTTCTCAGTTTATTTTCAACGTTACTGTAACAGAAATTTATATTTCAATATCTTGGTTACCATGATTATAACTACAACGGATATGATGCTGAGAATGTAGAAGGGGGATTAAATAATAAACCTTTACTTTCCATTGTTATGCTAGGATGGTTCATAAAATAGGAGTGCTTCACACATCACTGGAATGTGTCTTGCACTTTTAAATATGCAATTCATAGATCCAAGAAAAGTCGTCAGAGCTAATCTTCCTCCTTCATCATATAAAATCTTGAGGTTAAATGTTTAACTGTTAAACAAACGTGTATAAAAAGGCATAGCACTTTGAAACTACACAGGTTCAATGGCAGCTTTAAGTTTGTTTCCTTATTTGCTTGTAACGTATTTAGATTATGATTATTAGTACAGCATAATTATAAGTTTAAAAAAAAACAAAGTAATTAAACTACTTTAAATCCAAGGTCATGTTTCTGCAGCACTTTACTAAGTGCCAGGCCCCTCCCCAAAAGCTCTACAGGTCTTAACCTCACTGAGTCCTCTGACGACCCTATTGCCCCATTTGACAGAAGAGGAACTGAGGCACAAAGCAGCAGCTTCGCTGGAGTAGAACAGCTAACAACAGAGTTGAGATCTGAATCGAGTCTTGACTCCCTCTGCAAAGATAATATCTTTAAAGATCTCATACATGTGTCAGAGTGTACAACTTCATACCAATTTTATAAAGCAAATCTCAGTACATTTAAATATTAATTCTTACTAGAGAATGAGAGAGTTGGATTCATTAGGAATTCAAAATCAGGATTTTGATTTAGAAGCTAAAATGTCTCATGGGGCCATCCTTTCAAAATCTTTTTAATTTTCAAATGTTTCGAACAATTTTTAAAAATCTTCACAAGTCCAAATGGGTTAATTTCAGTAACATTTCTTGTGTGGGAAACAAACTGAAATTGAACCTGAGCATTCACTACTGCAAACACGAGTGCATTACCAAAAGCCAAAACTACACACACCACAAAAGCCAATGAAATTAATGTTTGTGCAGACTGTAATATTGACATGAGGGAAAACAGCTCACATGTAAGATTTCCGGGTACAACAAAAATTCGACCTATCCGTTTCTAAACTGTACTAATCATTCTGCAGCGCTTGATTATCTAAATAATTCTACTGGGGATACACTATGAAAGTTGACATAAAGATAGTAATTTAGAGAAAAGAGGCAAGCAAAATAAAAAGCTTAGCAGGCTGGATGGTGGAAAAATATAAAACACAAGAAAAAGAACACAGCTGGGAATAAAGAAAAGAACAGGTAAAACAGATTGTTATATAGAATAAAAACTTTAAGTTCTTTGCATTTGTCAACATCTAAGGTAAATTCTCAAATTTTCAGTTAACAAACCTTCAAATTTTTACAGTACTGAAAACAGATTTGATATACGGTTTTATTTCATGTCCACCTTTAAAATGAAGCAAGGGAAATTGGAAAACTACTAACAGGTATTTTTTGAAGAGGAATTAAATCTAATATGTCACCTTAATTAGTTACTGAAGTACCAAAGCTAATGTGTTATGAGGCTATTTAACCTAGAGCAATTTAACCTGTAACTACAGAAATGGACAGTATATCCCATGGAGAGCACATAGTACATCCCTAAAATACTAACAAAAAATGACAAAAAAAGATCTTACTATTTTCCTCCATATTAATATACAGATTGGCTTTAAGCAGATATTCTCTAAAACAACTTTTAATTAGTTCAACTACTCCTCTGTCAAAATTTTAATGTCCTAAATGCAACTATTAATCGTGCTTCATGCAACCCAGTAAAACCTGGACAGTATTTTAAAACCAATCTTAAGGTTTCTGACCATCGTCCTTGTAAACATTTTCTACTGTTTCCTTCAACTGTCATCATCGATTCAAAAAGGATGTTAAATTCTTTTTGAAAGGCTATGTTTGAAAGGCCTGAACGGGATAAGTCATTCAACTGTTTAAGTTTTTAAAAATCGTTCCTGGCAAACGTACTACTGTTAGAATCTGCCCACTGTAACTGCAAAGTCGGAGAAAGAAGATGCTGATGCATCTGAGTCCCTTCAGCCCATGGAGATAGCAGTCCCTGAGGGATAACCCTACACGGATATCAAGATGTACATCACAGGTAATCAAAATTTACTCTCTATAAATCAGGTGTCCAATCTCTTTAAAAACAATTTCTGCAGAGATGATAATTACTGGAATGTCTCATAGGAAGAATAAGTCACTTTACTGGAGATAAGCACGTGGAGCTACCAATTATCAAAAGTCACACACTAGCAAGATAATTCCTGAAAAGAAAAACAGAAAAGCAATTCTTTATCTAGCTTCAGTACTATCAGAAATCTCCATTTTACTAGTTCATTCTGGCAGTGTTAAGGTCAATTAAATAAGAATTTTCAAAGGTCAAAATCCACAGGATACATTATTTTTATAAATAAGAATATTATGTAATTTAAAGAGAAATCTTCAATGGGAAAACTTAAATGAAGGAATAATTAAAACCCTTATTTAAAACTACCTTAAAATAACACATATATATAGACTATACTAAGTCATGTCCAAAGAGTTCAGGAGGAAAAAAAACAATATGTAACAAAGAACAATGTCCCCACCTTTGCTCTAAGAAACAACTAAAGGTATTTAAGAAATTTTCTAATGTCCCCAAAAAAAACCCCTTTTTTCCCATTTCAAAAAAAAAAAAATTACAATATTAAGGCATCTAACACTGACGTATGTAGGATTATGTTCTTTAAGTTTTCTAAATGAGAGTTCCAAAGCTCAAAATTTCATCAAGCAGACATTCACTAAAACTGTTTTAGAAAGTTTAAGAGACACATTTCCTTTCTTTTTCCCCAAGGTAAACGGGCACAACGCCCTCTGGTAGCTCAAAGAATCAAGAGAGAAATGAAAAATACTAAGACTCATGACTTAAGGTATATATTAAAAACCAGATATATTAGGAGATTTTACACTTTTTTTTCTCCTTTAAAAATTTCAACAGTTTTACCAAAAGAAAGGTTCAAGAGACTCCTTTGGGAAGTAAAAACACGTCTTACCAGAAGGCTCCACTTGGCAACTAGGCTCCGCGGGACTCCCAGAAACGCCGGCCGGCTGCTCCTCCGCTGTCTTTCCTCTTAACCAGGAAACCAGGCAGAATGCTCCAGAATTGTCACAACAGGCACTTTCTAAAATATCACACAAGGTATGACAAAGGAGTTCTTTCCGTTCTTCCTCTAAAAATAACCAAAGTACCAGTTACAATGGTTTTCTTTGAAAAGAAAAGAAACAACAAAAACCCTGACACAGATAAAAACAAGAAGAATGTTTTAATTTAATGATGAGAACCAACCACTCTATGTGGGTAGAGTATTCCTCCCCCAGCACAAACAATCTTACATTTTAGAAAAACAATGTGCTTGAGGATCACAATGTCATCACTATTAAACACTGTCATTAATCAGGAAAGGAACCCTGGAAAAGGAAGAACGAACCCTTAGAAGAGAGAACAAGCTCCCCGAATGACCCTTAGGCTGGGAAGGGAGCACGGAAGCCGTGAGGGACCCTCTACTGCAGAACCAGGCGCCACGGGAGGGCCTGCTGAGACTTCCAGCTTTTCCCTCACTTCTGAGCTCGTCTAACGCCCCTGACCTCCGTGGCCCACAGGGGTAAGTAAGGCTGATGAACTAACGCGCCCTCAGCACGTCCGGTACCAGACTCATTACATTAGCAGACGCCATGGCAGTCAAGCTGCATAAAATACAAGCTCCGGATACTGTGCTGCAGTGACTGGAGCATCAGACTTCCAAAGACAAGAGCAAACTGCTCAATTTCTTCCTGAACCTTAGCTCCCTCCTCTGTTCTAGCAGTTATCACTCTCCAAAAGTAGTGCTGTTCCTGAAACTTTCAACGGTAAGATGTGTATACAAGCTATGCAAAATTTTAGGCCATGGGGAGATTTCTATCTCTCCTAAGAGACTCGTCGTTCTTTAAGGCAGGAACTGTGCCATTCACTTTCTAACCACCACCACAGATACGTTTATGACAATGCTACAGAAATATTTTATCAATGTGCATATATTTCTGTACATGAAATATTATAACTTTTATCAGTAAGATGGTGACGTTAATATTAAAGAGCATCTCTTGATTTCTTCTCTACTACAATTTATTTTGCATTTTGGCTAGTAAATAATAAAAAAAAAATACATGGGTAACACTTTAACTCTTAATTTCAGTAGATCCTATGGGTACGGCTTGGAATGGAAACTGTTCTGCCCTTATATACCAAACTGGGATTATATAATCTAGCTTATATTCTTCCACAAGCTATTGTGAGATTCACATAAAAGTGTTCACTTACTGAAGGGAAGACGTAAACTGTTAAGCAGAATGCAAATGTTTATTACTATCAGGTAGCACCACACAGCTCTCTGACCTAATCTTACTGCACAAGCTCTGACAGCTTCGTCTGCAATTTAATTCGCTTCTCTGCAGTATCTGCATTGTGTAAGGCATTGCACTGAAAGCTGCAGGAGTACAAAGATAACTCTGAGTTTCTGCTCAGAGCAAAGTCAGATAAACACAAACGACTATCCCTTGCAGTGTGCTATTATTTAACAGTTCAGAGAAATGCACTACGTTTTTAGCAAGAGGCCGAGGGTTTATTTTCCCTTAGTTCTATTACCCTGTCTTATACCGCTCAGGGTGTATTCCCAGAGTTGGGAATATTGAGGTCACTATTCATGAAACTTTCTGAAACACTGAAAAAATAAAACTCAGGAAAAAAGTATTCCATTTATAGTTTACTTTTTAAGATAAACGACTTCAGTTACACTACTGCCAATGAGAGGTACACAATGATCTATAAGTTAGAAGGTAAAGGAAAAGGTTATAGAAAACCACGGCCATACCTGGGCAATCCCTCCAAGAAGACTTCTCCGAAGAAAACAGGAGCTTCTTCAAAAGAAATGCCTTTATACAATTAAAGCAATAACTATTAGAATCCACTATATTAAAAAAAAAAAAACATTCTTTTTTTTCAAACGGTAAAAAAAAAACAAAACCTTCATGTGTATCTCCTTTATGGTCTACTGACTAGTGTTATAAAATTTTCAGATATTTCCCCCTCACATTCAACTGTAATTAGCATATTATTCAGAATATACCATTATAAACTGGACTCTAGGTCCATAAAATTCTTTGGTTTTAATATGCACTTTGTGGCAAATAGAACTGACTCAGAATCACACATAACTGGAAAATTAAAGAAACTTACTGCTCGTTCACAAAGTAAAGACCCAGAAATGGGAACAAGTCTACATTTCTCTTAGATACCTTGGGGGAAGAGAAACCACAATATAAAACTGGTTCTGCACTATTAGCTCTGATTTGTGATATCAGAATACTGCTACAAGATTCATCACTTTAAGGAGTTCCTAAGTTCCTGGTTTAACTCAAAAAGCTATAAGATTCAAAAGAAAAAACGAATTGATCTCTGACCTTTCCCTGAGTTAACTGTGTTACACTGATGATTTGACAGAAAGCAGTTCGGTGTAGTGTTTTCTTCTCAAATGTAGTTCAAGGACCATTTCCATCCCAGTCATCTGACTAGTCTATTTAAAATGAAGACCCTTAGGCTCCACCTATTGGATCTGAATCTCCAGGGGGCAGATTCAAGGAAAAGCTTACTGTGATGCTTCTCACTTACTGCTTGAAAGCAGTAGTGTATTGGTTAAGAGGACTGCTGTTAGACACACCTGGGTCTGAATCCTGAATCCACTTTACTAACTAAAAATAATAATAGCATAAACTTCAAAAGGCTGCAGTGAGGATTATATAGAATAATCTGTGTGATGCACTTAGCACAGTACCTGGCACCTAATAAGCAATCATTTCAAAGTATTTTAACAAAAATATAAGTAATATTCTACAGTATCTTAAAGAAGTAAAATCTACAAATACTACAATCAAGTGTCTCTGACTTTTCCCCAAAATGGCAACCATAAACTGAAGACTAGAACTATATTACAATAGTTGGGAAAAGTGAGGCGGGTACCCATTGTTTTACCACTGATACGATCACTGTTGTTAGTATTTTGATATACTTCCTTCCAGTCTTTCTTTCATACCTGTCTTAATTTTTTTTTACAATGAGAAGCATAATGGGTATGTGATTATGTTTCCCATTTTTCTGTTTTCCCACAGGATTCCTAACTATAATTCTTAATCACTAAATGTCTACCGAGCTATCAAAATTTACTCAAACATTACTTCATGTTTAAACTACATTATTGCATACTAGCCTTATAATTTTGTTTACTACTATAAATATAAAAACTTACCGAATACAACATTTTCCATATTCAGGGCTATTTCTTTAAGAAAGATTCACAGAAGTATAGTGATTTCATAAAAAAATCTGCATTCTTATACTTCTGGTTCAAATGTACATTTCCCTCCCTGAGTCCAAGTACGAATGTACCACACAGCAATAGGAGTGTGCCAGCACCATCCTACCCTTCTATGCCCTGGTAATTATTTTCTATTTAAAAATTAAGAAAGTAAGCAATAGAATCTGGTTGCAGTTTTTTTTGTACTTTTTTGGATTCCTAGTGAGGTTTAACGTCCTGATTCTTTGGTTACCCATCATTATCCCACCGGTTATGCCTGTGCACACATCATTTCACCACTGGAGCCTGCGTGGTTTTCTAACTGATCTGTACACATTCTTTGTAAAAGACAGACAATACCCACTTATCGGTAACATTCATTGCAAATCTTCTTCTGAGCCTGGAACTCCATCTTCCTCTTAGTGCTGGCAATACATTAGTTTTAGTTCTTCTGTGGCTAAATATTATGACAAGAACATATTTGGCATATGGTATCAGATGATCTAACTTCATTTTCCCCCTCTAATTGGCAACTAGTCATATCAGTCACATTTATTAAGTTTTATTTTATTCTACCACTGATTTGTAGTTCCTTCTTTATCATGGTATGTGATAAATTCTTGGTAAACTGCTATGTGTAATGTGGTCTACTCCTGTATTAACCATCTGGTTCCACAATATGCCCATTCTTCTGGCCACAGTGTCATGTTCTAATTTTTGTAGTTTAAGAAAGCTTTAATATCTAGACTTGTTCATTCCACTTCAGTAGGCTAAATGATTTAGTTTTGACTTTTACACTGAAAGTATTTTAAAAACCCCAAATTCTTCTATGATTGCCAAAAATTATGTGACTATGAAACTAAATTGTGAGCTTAAAGATACAGGAGGGTTCTGAACATTACAATTATCCCTTGCAAAAACAGCCATCATTACAGAGATATACTGACTACAGGAAACTCTTGTGATACACCTTGCATTTAACTACATTCATAGACATTTAGTAAAAACCATGGGTGCTACTATGGTCCAGGAGGGCCAGGGTTAATATAATCTAATTTAATGCAGACAGAACAAGGCATCTTCAAATTCAGATGGTAAGATTCTACTAGCAACCAAAATCTGTCCCCAGACTAACGGTGTGATTAAGTCCAATACTAATTCACAGTTAAACTTTATTCTTTAATTTCAGTAACTCCCAATGTTCAAACATTCAAATTTTTCTTAATTTTTAAATAATTCTACTAATGCAAACAAAATAAATTTTACCACTTAAAGAAATAAACTAATGACCTATAAAGGATATATTTTGGAATCAGTCATGAAAGGTTTATTTCCCTTCTTCAGAGAAATAAATTTTTAATTTAATAACAGGGAGTATGAGGCTTGAGAGACAAGTTTACTTTGCAGCTAGCTAACAGTTCAGGAATGTGTTCCTTATGCCCAATGAATAATAAATATCAAATTAAGTACGTACTTTCAAAATGTGCTAATTAAAAACCATAATAAATTCCAGCTTCTCTTATAATAGTTGTGAAGTTACACAGCTGTTCAGACATTGTAAGTATTATAGTAAACTGAAAATTCAATTAGTGGTTTTAAACATATAATGATTGATTGTGGCAAACTGGCCCTTGAAATTCAAACATCATAACATATCAAGATTCAAAATCGTCAGATTAACACTATCTGTCCAAAGAAAAACTTTTTTTTTTACATTCTGGAAATTCTGTTTGAAGTCTGTTATTACTGATTTTATTTTACAAGTCGAAGCCATTGCCTAAAATTGTAAAGACAACTTATTTAAAAAATGTGTAAGGTTGTAGAGCATGAAAATATTCACTCATCTTCAACTTTTTAGGAAACTCACTTCTACAGTGAAAACAAATGAAAATAATATATGGCTACAATGTACCTCTCCATAGGATAAAACGCTATTACTCAACGGGATCATTGTATTAGAAAGAGGTCATTATTAATTCCCAATTTTCTGAAGGTCAGGAACACCTATTAATACAAGATTGCTAAAAGGCTATTGCTGCATAACCTGCTGATGTTCTGAGTTCATTTTTATTTTAGATATTTATAGCACTTTACATAAATAAAAGTTAAGAGATAACTGACCAAGTCTCATGGCATACAGATATTAGAAAACAAAAAATAAAGTATGAAACGTTGAACATGTCCCTCTAAGGAGTCGGTAAAGTAGTCTATGTTACCTGAACAGGTGCAATAACAGCACAGGGGCCACCTTCAAACTGTTCTAATGCAGATCCCTCTGATTCACTAAACACAAACCCTAAAAATGAAAGCAAGTAGCAAACATTAAAAATGTAATTCAAACAGCAGCCCAAAGAATTTTTAACGTATTTTTCTTTGAAAACAACCACTAATTACAAAAGCAAAACATCTCGAGGTTAGTCAGGCAAAGTGGTTTTAACTTTTTGGCGGATCAAGGAATCCTTTGAAAAAAGATATGAAGCCTATGTTCCACGCCTGTGCCCCAAATACACATAAACGCACACACATGTGCGCGCGCGCACACACACACGCATTTTGCACCCAGGGAACCCTCTCAGTGGACTAAAGGAATAAAGTGTGAACCTCAGTGAAAGACCACTAAATTACATCATTTATTTGAAGAAAGACTACATACTCTATCTACTGAATTCAAACACTTTTTAGGACCTTTTCGTACAGAAGCTTTTTTCATTCCAATCTCTGAATTACCTTCTATAAGCTTAAACTTAAATCAGAGACCGTGAATGTGTCCATACTATTTCAATTTCAGTACTATCCAACCGGGACTGAGTGGGAGCAACTAGCACAGCTTCCTACAGAGAGCATGGGGCCAGAGGTCTGGAAAATCATATCTGTACCACCTTCAGGAAATATTCTGCCTCTGTAGGTCTCTGTGTCCTTATCTTTCAAACGGTTGTTTTCAATTCCAACATGATAGGACTACGTAAGCTTTCACTTGTAGTTCAGTCATTCATCCAACAAACATCTGATGAACATAAGATACTATACTAAGCATCTAGGATGCATATATGAATGACTAAGCCCCTGGTCTGTAGAAGCCAACAGTACAGGCAAACAAGGACATAAGGGCAAATAAAGAATAAGTGTAAGTTACAACAGAAGTATGAAGATAGTATCGTGGCTACAGAGAGGAATGATTGACATGCCTGAGTCAAGTTATAACAGGCGACCTTGAGGCTGATCTTGAATAGGGATTTGCGAAACACAAGGGTGGAGAATGACTCGGAGGTAAAGAAAATGCCTTTATTAAAAGAAAAAGGTTTGATAAGAGCAGGGCAAGTTTACGAGTCAGAGGGAAATGTAGTGTAGCTTCAAGGTGGTAGTGGGTAGGGCAGGGGAGATGGTAAAAGGGGGAAGAAAGCTGACAGGAGGTTAATACTGGGAAGGGCCAGACCATGACAAGTTCTGATTAAAGCTGTAATATGATTGTACTGGGTTTTTTGGTTTCTTTTTTAAAAAGAAAAGAATGGGGATGAGACTGTTTCAACAGCCATACAAAGATGGTATCAACCTAATAAAACTGGCATTAGTATGGACAGAAGAAACTATATCTAAACAGTATTTCTGAGGCAAAAATTAAGATTTAATGTGTATGTGCAAGTGGGGCAAAGACGTAAGAGCTCGAGACACTAGGCGACGGCAAGTGAGATTACGGATACCCTAGAGGGCCCCACGCCCTCCCACCTCCTCTCTGTAACCTTGCAATTCCTCTCTTTCAAACAGTACTTAAACCTGGATCTCACATATTTAACAACGAGAAAACCTCCTTAAGAATCCACCAAATCTATTTACTTGAGTTGAAAAGTTCTATCAACACAAAAACTGGCACACAGATGTTTATAGTTCCTTTATTCGTAACTGTTAAAGGAAGCAATCAAGCTGTGCTTAAGTGAACCGCTGGGTAAATGCACTGTGATACATCCAGGCAACAAAATACTATTTGGCACTAAAAAATAAATGAGCTTACAAGTCCTGAAAAGACATGGAGGAACCTTAAATGAGTATTACTCAATGACATAACCAATCAGAACTGTATGGTTCCAACTATATGACATCCTTGAAAAGGTAAAGCTATGCAAAGGATCTATAGAATCTGAACTCTAAAAAGATTAGTAGTTGCTAGGGATTGGTGGAGAGAGGGAAGGATGAATATGTAAAGCACAGAGGACTTTTAGGGCAGTGAAAATACTATGAAACCATAATTAAAGATAAATGTCATTACATGTTTGTCCAAACCCAAAAAATGTACACCACCAAGAGTGAACTATAAACTCTGGGCCATGGGTGACAATGATATGTCAATGCAGGTTTATCAACAGGAGCAAATATTCTCTCTGGTCGCGGGTAATGATAATAGGAGAGGCTATGCATGTTGTGGGAAAAGAAGTATATGGGAAATTTCTAGAGTTTCCCAACAATTTTGCTGTAAACCTAACACTGCGCTAAAAAACTGAAGTCTCGGGGCACCTGGGTAGCTCAGCCGCTCGGTTAAGCATCTGACCTCGGCTCAGGTCATGATCTTGTGGTTTGAGTTCGAGCCCCACATCAGGCTCTATGCTGACAGCTCACAGCCCGAAACATGCTTCAGATTCTCTGTCCCAATCACCCAGCCTCTCCCCTACTCACACTGGGACTCTGTCTCTCAAAAGTAAATAAATTTTTTAACAAAGCTTTTAAAAAGTATAAATTTAAAAAATTTATTGGACTATTAAAAAAATCCAGGAAAAACTCCAATCACCACCTTCTCAAAATCTATCCAGTTGTCTACGTGCACTCTCACTCTCCTTACCTCACAATTTATTCAACCCACAAAAATTTGGTTTTCAACCTATGACTGCACCAAATTCATTCTCACTAAGTTCATTAATGACCAGTACAGGGTATTCCTCAAGTCTCTTCTTATTTACTCTCTAGACAATGATCTGAAATGCTCACCAATGACTTCTGAAAAACCTTTGCCCCTTAGCTTCGCTGCTCCAATTTTGTTCCAAATTTTCCTTTTTTGTTTCTTCTCAGTCTCCTTGGTCAGCTTCTCTTAAATGGTAATGTTCCTCCTACCTTGGCTTTAGGAACTCTATTTCTTTCATTCCATACATTCTCCTTGGGTAATTCATCTACTCCCAAGATTTCCATTACTGGTTGTATTCACCGAATTCTCAATGAGAGCCCAGATTAGAACTCCAGACATGAAGGGAATCTCATTTCCTTATCATGGTCCCGTCTATTCTACTTTCTACCTGAAATCTCCAACCTCATCCTTTGCCACTCTTCCTCTTAGATTTCAGGCATGCTGAGTTTCTTTCAGCTCCTCATATACCCATTTTCTCTCTGGTGTCTTGCCCTTTGAACATACTGTTCCCTGCACTAGAAACATTTGCTAACCCTGTCTCTGTCACCGTAAGGCAATATCTTCTTGGTTTGAGGCCCCAAAACATGATTTCTATCTGTCCATTTCTATCCCATCTTGGTCTATTTTGAGGTTCAAACCATGGTTGTCTCTCACCTCAAGGACTGTTAGCAGCTCCCAACTCGATGTCCCCACTTCTCCCCACCTGTCCTGACTCCATTCTTATTTCTTCACCACGGACTTACCACAGAAATATTTTAGATTTGGAAATTGGATTTTGTCCAGCCTAATTAATACCTTTCAATGGCAATGAGAATGAAATCTAAACTCCCTTTCATGGCCTTACCAGACATCATGTTCAATCAAACCCACGTTCCCTCAGTTCAATCTCATCTTTATCATCTACAGTGATCATGGCAAGGTCTTTACTTGGTCCTAGTGCTTGGTGTTCCTGCTACATACATTTCCCCTTCTCTCTTCATAAAGCTGAATCCTTCTTCTTCTTAAGGACGCACTGTGGTTGGTGTTAACTCCTCAGAGACACTCCCTCCTACACCTATCTAAGTAGGTGTATCTAAGATCTAAGATGGTTGGTCTCTCCTACCATTCTCCAGAACAACCAGTACTTTTCATAATCTGTGATTACTATATTATTGTTTGTTTACTTGTTTATCATTTGCTTTAGAGGGGTCTTGCCTGTTCTGTTGACTAATGTTTTCCTAGTATGTTGTATAGTTAATGCTCAATAAATGCTTTTTGAATTGTTGCAAGGAAAGATAATGGGGGAATTTGTTTCTAGGTATGCCAAGTTCAGTTTTGAGATAACGATTTGGCACTATTTAGAAGGGGAGAAATAGGGGTCTGGAGCTTAGGGCAGAGTTTAGGATTAAAGACAACAATTTGAATTATCCTCAACACAGCAATCATAGTAAATGAGAACGTGTACAACAAAGACAACGGAGTTGGGAACATTAAAAAATAAGCAGAGGCTGAGTCAGCAAAGATGGACACAGATTAGAAAGGTAAGAGAAAAACACACTGAAGTCCTCCAGCAAGCAAAGAGTAGTTACTTGTTATAAATGCTGAGTAAACACAAAAATGTAAATATTGGATTCCAAAGCACATCACTGGAATACAAAAGAAATCTAGAGGACTGGAGAGAGTACCCAAATTTTAAAGGGTTGAGGAGTGATTCAGAATACAAGAAGAAAGAGTAAATGCAAATTATTTGTTAAGCAAATGAAAGGGGGAAAGGATGATAGCTTGAAGGGTAGCTGGATAAAGAATCATTACTTATTATTATTTATATAGGCTGAAGAACAGGAGTTTAAAAACAGCAAAGGGGCAATTATATGGGAAAGAGGAAGTTTAAAGACTCCAAGTCCTGAAAGAGTTGTGGTGTGGAAGTGGTGGGACTGGGTAAAGAGAGATTCTCGAAGTGTGGTCTACAGAACCTTGGAAATCTGAGACCCTTTCAGACGATCTAGTAGAGGTTAAAACAATGCTCATAATGGTACTAGGACATCATCTGCCCTTTACGCTGTGTTGACATTCACACTGATGGTACAAAAGCAATGGTGGGTTTTACCACTGGTGCCTCCGCACAGGAGTGTCCTTAAGCTGTATAGCAGTCATCATCCTAGTAAACAAAACCGCACTCCCTTGGACACAGAAAAAGCCAATTTAACTAAAGAATGCCCTTACTGATGCTAATTTTATTAAATCTTGACCTTGAATAAAATGGCCTTTTAAAAAATACTCTGCAGGACAAAATGGAAACTAAAGCTACATACCTTGATAATGACTGCTATCTCAAGAAAAAGCACATGTGTAATTTTCTGAATTGCAAGCAGGAACTGCTTTTTGGAAAGCACAGTTTTTAGTTTGAAGCGCTATCGACAAACTATCATTATTCAGACTTGGGTATGTGGCAGATCCTTTCTCAGAAGTGAATGAAGGAGCCTGATACTTTAAGGGAAATGACAGACAGTATCTTCACCAGGGGTAAGTTTTCAGGCTTTGAAGCAATAACTAAAATTCTGGAGAACCTGCATTCACCTCTGTAAACTTGACAGCGTCTCAATTCTTAGAGATTTTTCTAATGAGATCAATGGTCATAGAAATAAATGTGACTTTTGTTATCATATTATGAAATGTGTTAGCATTTCTGCATAAACCAGTGGACCAGTAACTTCCAGATAAAAGATGCATGCTGTTAGAAATGAATGCACAGGTAAAGAACTGTTCAAAGAACAAGACATACCAACCGATTTCAATTTAACACAGTATAAAAAAAAAATCACTGATGTGGCTTCAGATTCCAGATCACAATTAACCTCTAAGAAACTACCACTTGTCAAGTTTTGGTGTAGTATCAAAGGAAGATATCCTCAATGATCTGAAAAGTCTACTCTAAGACTCCTACCTCACCAATCACAGTCTGGGAGGCTGGGTTTTCTGCATACACTTCCTAACAACATCCTAACAACATCCTGCCACAGGCTGAAGAGAGAAGCCAGTGAGGAGCCAGCAGGCTTCTAAGGGGCCACGTATTCAAGATACTTACAGAAACGTAAAATAATGCTTCAGGTCTCATTCATATTGAAATCTTCATAATTTTTAAGATTATAAGGGGACCCTGAGTTAAGAAACAAAAAACAAAAACTTGAGAGTCACTGGCCTACCAGAAGGGAATCTTAGCAGGCTTCTAAATTAACGATATAGGCAAAGAGGGTAAGAGCGATTTGTAATTACTAAAAATTAAATTATTAAAACTTAAAATTTTAAGTTTAATTATTCAGAATTACTGAATAAGAATGAGGGGAACAAGAGAATTGAGGAGCACGTTAATCCTGAGAGACGTAACAAAAGCTGACAAGATAAAGAACTAAGAGAAACACTGAGGGCTCAACTAACGTCTGAGTACTGCATGTGTGTTGATGGTGACAACAATCTTCTCCATCAGTACACAGCAGCCTGGGACAAACTGAACAGATGACAGGCTGAATGGAGGGTGGGAAACAGGTATGACAAACAGGACAAATTCAGTCAGGACAAATGATCTCTAAGGGTACTGGCTATCACATCAAGACAACCACATCTGATGTCAACCCAGGAATGAGAGCGGAAGCCAAGAGGCCCTGCTCCTACTGGATGGAAGTAAGGAAAGGGTCCCTGGCCTTAGGAGGTGGGGCAACGGTGAAACCAGGCTCTGTCCAACTTTCAAGGTATGTAATAAACATGAGTCAGTAACGAATTCTTACCTTCCTTAAGATTACTACGAACACAAGGCAGTTTACAAAATCTATAGGTGGGGCTTCTAGCTGAAATGCATTACAGTGAGTTGCTTTGTATGTTAGAGCTAAAAACCCCATGGAGAAGTCTATGCAGACCTGCTATACACCAAACTCTGTTTAATAACAGTATACAAGGTTTTTAAAAAATTTTTTTATGTCTTTTATTTATTTTTGAGAGACACAGAGAGATAGCCTAAGGAGGGGAGGGTCAGAGAGAGAGAGGGAGACACAGAATCTGAAGCAGGCTCCAGGCTCTGAGCTGGCTGTCAGCACAGAGGCCAACGCGGGGCTCGAACCCACAAACCGTGAGCTCATGACCTGAGCCGAAGCCAGACACTTAACTGACTGAGCCACCCAGGTGCCCCTACAGTATAAATGTTTGTGTTAACAGATAATGAACAAAGGCCATTAGTGTGCAAAATGAAATAAAGTCAATTAAATGTAAATTAAGTATTCTATCCTAAAATAGGACTATGCTAAGTAGGCTTCTCCTTTTATAATAGGGTTTTACTTGCATTTAAATTTTTTAGGATATAGAGTTATCTCTCTTGTATTCTCATATTTAAATCACTTCCTACTTTTAAAAGGAATTAACTCTTGGGGCACCTGGGTGGCTCAGTCAGTTAGGTGTCCGAGTTTGGCTCGTGTCATGATCTCGCGGTTTGTGAGTTCGAGCCCCGCGTTGGGCTCTATGCTGACAGCTCAGAACCTGGAGCCTCCTTCACATTCTGTGTCTCCCCCTCTCTCTGCCCCTCGCATGCTCACACTCTCTGTCTCTCAATAATAAGTTAAAAAAATAAGATAAATAAAAAAAAATAAAAGGAATTAACTCTTCACAAAATGTTTTTTTCTGATTAGATCTCAAGTTAGCCATCTAAAGCATCTGATCCTGAACATAATTTTGTATCATATTCCACAGTATTACAAACATAGAAATCTGTTTCATAGCTGCTAACTAATTTAAACTTGAGCCACAAACTTCTTTGCAATTTTCTAACGACTTACTATGCAGACATATGACTTTTACTTTCATACGACTTACTATGCAGACATACATTATTCAGGCCAGTTTTACAAAGTTTGCCTCCATACTTCTGAATTCCCATGTAAACAAAAGCCCAGAGAAAAGACTTGGTTTGTCATTACAAACTCGATGATAGTCTTTGAGTCAAATCTGCACTGGGCCTCATTTTCTAGATGAGGATACTACATTTATCCTTGGGTATCTCTAAGGGTTGTTGCAAGGATTAAATAAGACTTCTAAAAACTGTAAAGCATAAAACAATTTAAGATATTATGACAGATACTTTAAACCAAAAAACATATTATGTATTCAAAGTACCAAGAAATTAACTTTTTCATATAAACTCACAAATTTTAAGTTAAAAGAAATGGCTTTTAGATGACATGATTCACGTAGGTTGGAGAAAGGAATATCTGTTCTTGAGAGAAATAAAAGGTGTCCAACAACAACATCCTCTGAAATGATATGTTCTCACAGTATTATTCTCACTTTGGAAGAAAACTCAGTAATACTGGTATATCATTTTATAACTTTGGGAAAATGTTAAATCACATTATAATAAACATATTAACTTGTAAATACATCCTATACTTAATATTTTAACCGATCTCTCACTTTCCCTAAATTATGTTTTCATAATACATAACAAAAATGGTCCTTTACCCAAAGTCCTAACTCTAACTTGAATCAACCACGCCCCATCCCCCACCTCGCCCCCGAGGCCCACGCCCTGACAAGGCCCCCAAAACAAGGAACTGGAATAAATAGCAGTTGTGTTTCTCCCTTTCTGGCTAATCTTATAGGTAAAACAATAAACTAAAGCTTAAAGGAAAGCGGGGAAACAGGGAGAATAATGGTTTCGCAGAATGTATAATCTAGATCAGGGGTTGACCTGTTTCTGTAAATGCAGTTTGGAACACAGCCACACTTGTATTATCTACGGCTGCTGTTGCTGCAATGGCAGAGATGAGTTTTAAGACAAAAATAATAAATGCCAGTGACCCCCTTCTACAGGAAAAGTTTGCCAAACACTGAACTGGACAATCAATAGCAAAAAAAAAAAAAAAAAAAACCCACAAACACAAATATTCCCAGTATGTACGTCAAGGTTTCCTTTATAATAAGATTAATACTTAACTCCTGCTAGATCTAAATGACTCTTACCTGGTTCTGCTGGTAGCTGGTCAATTCGACCCCGTGCTACCATCTCCAGTACTTCTATCTGATCCAAGCCACCATCTCCTCCCCACTGTATTACTGCAGTTGTCTGTCATTCCATCTTGCTGTCTCACTCCAGGCACTCCAGCCTGCCCTCAAACATAGCAGTCAGATTAGTCCTTTAAAAAGTTGTCACGTCATCTCTCTCCTCTGCTGTAACTCTCGAAATGGCCTCTCATTTCATTCAGAAGAAACATCAAAGTCCTGACCATGGCCTATAAGGCTTTCTAGGCCACTGAATGAAAATTATTTCTTCCATCATCTTTTGTTACTCTCCCCAACCCTCATACCTTCTCTAGCCAAACTAGTTGCCTTCTGGTTCCTTGAACAAAAATGCAAGGAATAGCCTAAAGTCTTTTATGGCGGCTATTCTCCCTGCCTGGACCACCCTTTCTTCAGATAGCTGCACAATTCACCCAGTTGCTGCAAGGTATGCTCCAATCTCATCTTGAGACGAGGCCTATCCACATTACCCCACTGCACAACTCCCTAGTTCTTTACCTTCGAACTATTGCATAGGCTCAATTTATGGTATGCTTATTATGCGTCTTCCTTCCTATCCCACCAAGCCTAACCTGCAGGGGCCTGGCACACTGTCGTCCTGTGTGGGAAGAAGGGCAAGGGGGCCAACTGGTACTGCGGACTAAGAGGTAGAAAACACACACATTTAAAAAAGTATCACAGGCCATGGAAGGAGAGAAGAAGGCAGCAGAGACTCAATTTCCCAGTTAGAAAATAACAACTGCAAACCTTCCAATTATGCAACTAATTGTCTTTGAAAGAAAAACAGGCAAACCCCACCCCCCACAAAACCCTATTTTTTTTTTTTAAGAAAAAGGAATTGCAGAAGAGAATTATCTAAAACTGCCAAGTGAAATAAAACAACGACCATGTGCCACTTCTGTGGCTCACTGCTGTCACAGACTGTCTGAAACTGCCAGATGGATGAAGAGAAGAAAAGCAACTCTGGGCTGCAGCAACCCCTGCAGATCATTCTAAACATATCAAAAAACGTTTAATGTGACCAATCAACATGGTTTCATACATGGAATATCCCTAAACACAATTTTACAAGTATTTACCCTAAACATCTCACACTTTTAACTTGCTTCCAGAAAACTCCTAAGATTCCAGTTGTCACCACACAGTTACAGACTATGAAGCAGAGCCAAGGTTGGTGTCACGTTGCAAATGCTGTAAATCAAGTGCAGCAAAGCAGTGTCCTGTGCCTCTTCTCCTAATCCCCAACAACAGCCAACGTGGTCCTTGGCAATGACTTCAGCCTCTAAGTGAATAAATGAATGTAACAACACTTAACACAGCAAAACCAATAACGACCTCCCTCTGATTCAGAAGTGGTAACTTAAAAATACATACTTGGCCGCCTGAACATTTGGCAGTGTTAAGACAGTGAAGAATTAAGAAGTATCTTTTATTTTTTAAGACAGAGAGAAACTGAGCATGAGTGGGGGGGGGGGGCAGAGAGCGAGAAAGACAGAATCTGAAGCAGGCTCCAGGCTCTGAGCTGTCAACACAGTGCCCCACGCGCAGCTCGAGCCCACAAACCATGAGATCATGACCTGAGCCGAAGTCGGACACTTAACCGACTAATCCACTCAGCCGCCCCAAGACCGTGAAGAATTAAAGAAAAATTGAAATGGTGTGGATTGAGTGATTCTCATTAAGGAACTCCTATAGGACTAAAAGGTGGCATAGCACTCTTGTGTCATTATAAAGTTATATTTTAAATAATGATTATCATGTCTCAACTATCTTTCAATAAAAAAGTACATAAAAGTAAAAAACAATAATGATTATTTATCAAATAAACAATAATTTCTTACAATTGTCAACTCACGGCCAGAAAGTGATCTTTGGTTTAGTCTACAATTAAACACTGTTTAAAGTGGGTTACGAACTTTCATTGTCTGAGTGTTCACTATGTCAGATATTGTGCTAAGTGACCAAATGTATTTACATGCCTTTAATCCTCACAACCACCCTGTAAGGTTGACACTACTATTATCTGCATTTTACAGAGAAGCAAACTGAGGCTTAAATACATTAAGTAACTTGAACCTGGAACCAAAGTATACCTGTTCCAAAGCCTTCTCTTAACTAGTAGAACTGCCTCTCAATTCTCCTGGACACTGGCATCACAGTATTAATATATAAGAGGCTGACCACTATCTTAGTCTATGCTGTACACGCTGAATTAATGTTGACACATTACATGGGAAGTAAAAGTTTTCTTAATCCTTTACAGCCTTGTATACCTCGGGAATGTTCACTGTTAGGACAAAATGAAGTCAATGTAGAAAGTAAGCTTTAAAACCTGCAAATGCCAGGTGACCACGATTTCAGAAAATATCACTTCAGGGACGTAATTAAATGTGTAAAAAGAGCCAAAGCAATTACATGTTAAAGTTTGGAAACTCCAAGGGGTACAGTGAAGGCAAATCTGTATTAGGAATCGGGAGACTTATAATTCACGCTCCTTCTATCAATACGTGTGAATCCGGCCTGGTCATTTAGCTTCACAACTCATTCTCCTCATCTGCGAAATAAGAGTGAGGGACTAAATAACCGAAATGAACGTAATACATCACGATTCCTAGTTTACCACCTCTTAAAAGAGGCATATCTGAGAGAAAGGAAGGGATTTACCTCAACTCTGAATTTTTGTTACAAAATACACACTAATGAAGAACTTAGATTTACCATGCTAAAATTCCCCCAAATCCTTTGAGAACTGGTATTCTCTAAATAGATGATTTAATAACAGTACTGAAGAGCTATCATTTACGGGCCTACAGTTTACATACTTACATGACGGATCCTTCTGACTCCAAAGACTATGCTCATAACCTCACTTTAACTTCAGTCTTTCTTCAGTCACCTTAAGTAACATGCAAAGTTGTGTTTTATTATTAAAACTTAAGAATTACATATAATTGCTAGTATAAAGTGCCAAAGGCCGAGCCTGGCACAGCATAGGAATCCAAGAAATGGTGATTCTTATTTCATTAGTGTTCGTAATAATAAAACTTCTCACATAACTCAAAATCCCGTCTGAATTAGACCGGCACAGAAAGTGCTATGATTCCTTTTGACTGTAACAGATAACTAAACCCATCTCAAAACTGGGGATACTTTGGGTCAAAAGAGCACCTGAAAGCAAGCACCGGCTACTACATCCAACCACAAAGTTAAAATGCAAAAACAACAGAAGTGCCTTCTAGAAGGAATTAGCTCCTTTGACTTTCCCGTGGACTTCCCTCTCTCCAAAATTAAAGCAAACACCCATACCACGAAGCCTTGGTAGTGGGAAAGGATTCAGGGGGCCACAACACATGCCGAGAAACTGACACCGGGGCACGGGACACGCCCTCCGTGTCACACACCGCAGCCCAACAACCTTGCTTCTCTCCAGCCGGAGGGCAGCGCAGGGAGCGGCAGAGGCGCTTCGGGGTGCTTAGTGGACAGCTGCAACCCTTCTCCTACTCAACCACTCCCCCCGAGCCAGGCAGGGCGTTTCTAGAAAGTCCAGTTTCCGAGCTGAGCTCGGGAACTGGGACAGAGTGCAGGGCAAGCCAGGGGCGCCGCAGTCAGGGCAAAGAAAGCGGCTGGAAGCCAGAGCCCCGTCCCGGTACCTTGCGTCCAGCGGCAGAAGATGGTGTCAGAGAGACCGGGGCTGCTCTTGGTGCCCCACACCAGCTCCATGAGCTCTTTAGTCAGTTCGGACATGATGGGGTACCGGCGAGCGGGTCTTCGCTTTCAGGACTGCCGCCCCGGAACATGGGGAAGGGGCGCCTTCAGAGACAGGGGGTGCGGGACGGCAGCGGCAAACGAGCTGGGAGGGCGGACGGGAGGAAGGCGAAGGGAGAGCGACCTACTCGCTGGGACCGCGCCTGTCAAGCCAGCCCGAGCGGCAGCAAGGAGTTTCCCGTGCCGGAAGTGCCCGGCCACTTCCACTTCCGGCTTCCCTTTCGCTACCGTCCCCGCCCCTCGGTGGGCCCGGGAGTCGGTCCCCGGAAGCGGAAGTGGGGGGGTCAGGAAGAGCTTAGGGACTCTCTGGTGGCCGCCCGCTTTCCAGAGCTCGCCCCTCGCCGTGGGTGGGGTGGTAGCTTTTGTACTGGCGGGCACGCCGCGTTCTCTGGGCGTTGGCATGTTTGTTTTTTTTTTTTACCATCCAGGAAACCCTCCTGCCTCTGCGCACTGCTCTGGGCTTAGCTGCAGGCTCCGAGGCGCACGCCTTAGGGGCCTGGAACGTAGACTATTCCTTAAAATGTATGTTACTAGTTATGCAGAACTACAACTCTTAAGACGAGGGTTGTGTCTCGGTGAGGAAACATCTATGTCGGTACAGAGAGCCGCCAATAATTTGAAGTCTGTCGGCCTGTATGCCTCGATAAATATGAAGTCCAACCAACTATTAAATAGTTGTGCATTAATTAATAGGTAGGTGTAGTGTAATGTGCATTAGAGATGTCTCTACTGGGTGTAACACAGAATTACAAAGTTATTTATAGGGAAACAGATTCAAAGCAGCCTGTTTGTAAACGGTAGAGCATTTTCATCTCGAGCTTTTGAGAGGGTAGGGTGGGTGGACAACACCTGGACTGAAGTCTAGTTTTAATCATTGACCAGCATTCAGTTGAGTTTGTTTTATGTAAAAACTTGTATTTGTGATGCTTAAAAAGTAGAGAACATATTGACCAAACTTTGAATGTAAAACAAAAGAGCAAAATCTGACTGGTTCCTCACAAGTAAGAAGGCTTGGCTAATTTATACTTTATTTCAGACTTCAACAATCTTTGCTGTAATGCCTGAGCCATATCTATAGCCCTCCTAGTTTTTATTCCCTTTGGAATTCCTTTTAGAATAAAAATTCCTCTCTTTACCCAATTTTTGCAAACCAAATCTTACTCATTCTTCAAGACATAGTCTGAATGCCATTTTGTAATAAAGCTGACTCCAGTCATTAAAATCTGAAGTAAAAAGTTTAGCTTCTGAAATTTCATGGTAACTCATCTGTAACTTGCTCATGACATTTACTGTCATCCTTGTATTTGCAAAAATTACTCTTCTGAGCTATAAGTTTATGGAAGTCAAGGACTTGTCTTAGTCATAGTACCTAGTATGGAGCATTGAACATTGCTGGATATCAATAAGTATTAGTTGAAGGAATGATATTTGCGTTTACTAGAATTTAAAAATTCATTATCTTTTTGCACATTAGGGATCACGAGAAGTAGTAGTAAGTCCAGTTAAACATCTAATATTTGCTAGGTGATTTACAATTTACAGGATTATTTCACTTCCTGAAAGACATAGAAGGGTCTATTTCATAGACTGTGTAAGTAGTAGACCTCTAAGTTCAGAGGTGTTGGCCCCAAATGTTTTCTTTCCATTATTATACAGACAGTATTGTACAGTTGATTAACTCTTCTATACATATAGGGTAAAGGCTATACTTCCAAAATGCAATTTTAAAAATGGAATATTTCTTGATCTAGATTTTTCTAAGTTTCCAGCTATAATGAGCAGACAAAATCTTCAGTACCTTGATATGTCCTTTCCACTTTTAGGTTATATTCTTTATTTGCAATGTTTAAAATTTTTAAATTAGCAGGACATATTTTTAACAAGGAATTTTTTTAATGTTAAATTATTTATGTTGCTTAATTCATTAGTTATAACATCTAAAATGTGAACTTACTACAATAGAAATGCAAATTAATATTCATTTCAAATTTTCTTATTCAGTAATTATACATAAACATAATACACACTGGAAGCAGTCGAGTTTGTTGCATTTATATCTGACACAGGATAATGATGACTTTCTCTTATTATAATAACTTGAAGATTATGTAAATTTGCCTTGAAGTATTGCTCCATATTTTAGCACGTATTTTTTCTTAGGGTCATCTATGGTTTTGATTAAAGTGATGTGTGTCATTAAGATGTACACATGTTGCATGAATGATCTTTGGGCCTAAAAGAGAGTCCTGAAATATCAGAAACATTCTGTGCATACGTAATATTTATTAGTAATATTTCTCTTTAATTCAAATTCAAGTCAGGGCACAGCCATAAAACTGGGCTGAGATTTCCATCCTGATTAATTCCCTTTAGCCTTCTTTACTATTTCATAGCAACAGAATTACTTTATCAAACCCCTAACTGTGCTAGTTTCCTGTCTTTCCCAAAATTCCCTGTCAAACAAAGTACAATGACTTCATTAGCTGGTTCCTAGCAACTGCCACGGAAAGAACAATTCTCCAACTGGAATACCTCAAACTCCTGATTTAGTGTATTTGCATCCCACTTATCTAAGAGAAATCACATCGTTAGAAAAACCCTATACTTTAATATGGTTAATACGTTCTTGGCAAGTTGCTCAAACAATCCCATACTCACCTACTAATAAAACTATCTTATTTATATGCCCTATGTTTACAATAACAGCATAAATCTATCAAACAAATGAAATTCTTTCCTTTCCATTAGCCTAACCTCATCTCAGCTGGATAATTTTCCTACCAAGCATTAAGTCCACCATTGTCATTCCCAAGTATGGCATACTGCATCATTTCCCAAAGCACTTTCTACTGGCATTCATACACGGTGGAAAGGGGATTCTATCACTAAATTCTGGGTTAAGTAAAGTTAAGCAGTTGTTCACTATGGGGCTTGTGGGTGGCTCAGTTGGTTAAGCATTCAACTCTTGATTTTGGCTCATGTGATGATCCCATGATTGCTGAGATCCAGTCCTGCCTGGGGCTCTGCACTGACATGATGGAGCCTGCTTGGGATTCTCAATCTCCCTTTCTCTCTCTGCCCCTACCCTGCTCCCATGCTCTCTCTCTCAAAATAAATAAATAAATAAACATAAATAAATAGAAAAAAACAACAGTTGTTCACTGCAACTCTCAAGAGAGAGGATTGTATTCAGGGCTAAAAGGCATGTGAATGATTTTATTCTCTGATCTTCTAACATAGTTTAGATTAAGAATCACTGGTATAATGGAATGGGATTCTGATTGGAAGGAGAAAATATGAATGTTATGAATATGATTAAGAGGTACAAGCTTAAATTTAAAACAAGGAAATATGAATGTTACTTCGTATGTGACTAATAACTATGGCCTTGGATAAGTCATTGAAACTTTACTGTGCTTTTTTCATCTATAAATTAAAAGGAATAACTGTAGATCATCTCTTAGGATGCCATTCACTTCAGATCCTATCCACTTTTATGATTAAAAAAGACACTATCTGTTTAGAAATTAAAATATATGGAAAAAGTGAGAAGAAAAAGAATGTTGAGCATGTATATAGAATAAACAAATGACTTAGCATTATTCTGCACTAACACATAGAAGAGATTATTTTCCCCTAACCACTTACTTGTGCTAACATTACAAAATGAGAATATCAAGTTCCAAAATATATATTAATCCAAGACTGGCTATATTAAATGAGTACATAATATTTGCACACTAGGATGTGTAATAGACACCTCAAACTCACTGTGTGTCAAATAAAACATTTTTTTCATAAAACCAGTTCCTCTCTCAATGTTTCATGATGAATGAATAGTACCATCCTCTACCAAGAAGCAAATTTTTTAATGTTCTCAATTTTATAGGATGAATAAACAACCTCTTTGTGGCTCAGCTGCCACATTCATAAAAGAAGGTCATTGATGATAATTATGTCATATAACGATTATGAGATTAAACAGAAAACATGTAAAAGAAATACGTAACTGAAAAATATTATTCTTATGTTAGCTATGTTAATGGTTTGAACAAAGGACCATAGGGGCAACATGGAAGATGAATTATTTATGCATTTGAACTGGATATAATTTTAACTAGAGAAAAAAAGCGAGGATGTGCATTTTTGACATGTCATACTATTATGGCAGGAGCCTGGCATTTGTATCACCAGTGAGAGAGGAGTCAGTAATGTCAGATAAAGGAGGGTGCATAGACTGAATTGTGTCCCCTCCAAATCCATATGTTGAAGCCCTAATCCTCCGTGTGACTATATTTAGAGATAGGGCCTTAAAGATAAAATTAAGTTAAATGATGTCGTAAACATGGGGCCCTAGCCCAATGGAACTGGTGTCCTAAGAAGACTAGAAAGACACCAGAGATCTCTCTCATCCCACATGAACACAGACAAGACACTATGTGACGACACAGTAAGAAAGTGGCCATCTGTAAGCCAGAAAGAGAGGTGTCAGCATTAACCAACCCTGAATGGAACTTTGATATTTATACTTGTAGCCTCCAAAAATTGTGAGAAAATTAATTTCTGTTATTTAGGTCAGCCAATCTCTGGTATTTTGTTATGGCAGCCTGAGAAGACTAACAGAAGGGGCCAGAATCTAAACATATTATCTTACATAGTTAAGCAACTAATATTTATTGATCACATTTTATGGCTGTCACTATACTAAGCAATTTACATGTGTTACAGTACAGAACCCTCATGAATAAGTACTATGATCTCTTAGGAGGATAAAAATCTTGCCCCGAGTCACGCAGTGAATGGAAAAACTAGGATGCAAACCTAGATTTTTCTGACCCAGAATCTGCACAAATACATTTCAGAGCCCAGGTGATTTGATTCTAGAGTCTGTGGCCTTAATCCTAATTGCCCCTTAATACTATGAACTTAAAATGTTTTTATGTTTATTTATTTTTGAGAGAGAGAGAGAGGGAGGGGAGAGAGAGAGAACACATGGGGCAGACAGATATTATAAACTTCAAATATAACAGGATCTAGTTAAGATTTTTCAACAGTGTGGTGATAACATCATCTTTATATCTTATGATTGTAACTGGCAGTATGCAATGAGGACACTGATTACAAATGAGAAAGCCTGGAAATGGCTGAACCAGTTAGGAAGTTACTGCAATATATATAGGGGATCCAGCAGTTAAAAAATTGACAAACATTCTTAGCCTCATCAAATTTACATTCTAATGTGGATCACATACAAAAAAACTCAGATAAGTGAAGTATATAGTATGATACATTAACTCCTCCAGAGAAAATAAAGCAGAGAAAGGAGATAGAGTGCTGGGTGAGGCGTAGGGGGTTGCAATTTCATATAGTCCTTCCCTAACTCAGGATAAAGTGGCCCCATAAGCAGAGACCTGAAAGAGTGAGGCAATATATACAACGTGAAAATATTTGAGGCAGAGAAAAGATCAACCACAAAGACAAAGTGAGAGTTAACCAGGAAGTTGGCAAGACCACAGGGGGCACACTGAAATTGGACACAAATGAGGAAATAGCCTTTATGCTGTGCTGCAACTTTCCTATTGGGGAACTTTCCTACTGGGGATTGTTAGGGGCTTGCCCAGCTTCTTTCTCTCCAAAGGATAACTTAGGAGCCACAGGTCTGTAGGATTATATGGAGGAAGGGGCAGAGTTGCTTTTATTGCAGCCTGACCTTGCAGTAAGGCATCTTTTTGACCTCAAAAATTCATGTGGCATATGATAAATGAGACAGAATATTGTCCTCAAGTATGGAATGTGCTGCCTATGAAGGATAAAGCAGCCTACTAACCATTGTACTTCTTTCTTGTGAGAGGTACAAGGTACACAACTTGTCCTTTATTTTGGAGCCAAGTCCAGAAATGTCCGAGCCACTGAACCCAGAAATGTTTCACTGATTTGATAGGCCCTTGAATCATTGTAGAGTTTACCTCTTACCCTCTGAAGCACATTTCTTACCAGGCATCCAGAGTACACTTGACCATTGAACAGCATAGGCATAAACCACATGGGTCTACCTAATATGTGGATTTTTAAAATATAGTACAGTACTGTACATTTTCACTTATGATTTTCTTAATAACGTTTTCTTTTCTCTATCTGACTTTATCATAAGGATACAACGTATAATACAGATAGCATATATAAGGTTTATGTTTAATGTGGTAATTGACTGTTTATGTTATTGAAAATTCTTCCAGTCAACAGTAGGCTCTTAGTAGTTAGGTTTTTGAAGAGCTGAAACTTATATGCAAATTTTCAACTGTATGAGAAGTTGGCACCTCTAAAACCTTGTTTTGTTCAAGGGTTAACTATACTTGTCATCTCTTTGTTATCAGGTTCAAGTTACATGATGTCATGTGTTGTAGCCAGATTCCAAGACTGTTTCCAGTGATTCCCTCCCCCTGATATTCCTGCATTTCTGTACTTCCATCGCATTGAATAGAGCAATCTTTCTAAGGCAAGGTCTGGAAACTTCTTCCTTTCCCTCTTAGGGGATGCTACCTGCTATGCTTTGAGGACACACAAAAGCCCTACAGAGAGATCTATGTGGGTCTAAGATTTCTTCTCAATAGTCAGCACCTACTTTCCAGCCTTATGGGTGAGCCAACATGAAAGTGGGATCTCCACCACCAGTCAGGATCAGGGTCAGTGTAGCACCAATGGGAAGAAACCCCAGAAAAGTGCTAGAGCCTGTGTGGTACAGCACCCCAGAGCCAGTGTGTCCACAACTTCCCAATTCTACACTCTCTGATGCTGGTAACTTGAAATCTACCATAGAAGGGATATTCACAGGATGGAAATTACCAGTGCTACAAATCAAGATATTTTCTTCCAGGAGAGCTGGATGTCAAATATTTACCAGCATGCCATGGAAGAGATTCGGTCTCCAAAGGAAAATTTGTGCATTAATATCAGCTTAAAGGAGAATATGTTCTGGAAATGTATAAACAACAACAGTCCACCATGGAAGGAGAGCTTCAGTTGGGACATTGATACTGAGATAATCCCTATTTAATTTAGCACTTAGTACATGCCAGGCATTGTGCTGAGTAGTTCATACACATTCTTTGTTTTATAGACACTTGAGAGGCAGTCAGGGGTAAGCTGACTCCCAGTCACAGAGCTAGGATGAGTGTGCCTATGCCCTGCTGACCAGATATGTCTGTTCTTTGATTCACCTGACTCTCCCCTCCCTTCCCCCATCCCAATACCTTTCAGCGTGAAGGAGTCAGAGTCAACAAAACTGTGGCCTTCTACACTGGATCCAGAACACCGAGGGCAAAATGAGTCAGCCACAGCAGAAGGGTTTCTGTGGATAGTGTAATAAAGTGGTTTAGTTTCATTCTTTTGCACATGGCTGTCCAGGTTTTCTGACACCATTTGTTGAAGAGACGTTTTCTCGTTAGATATTCTTTCCAGCTTTGTTGAGGATTAGTTGACCGTATAGTCGTGGATTCATTTCTGGTATGGAAGTGTTGAGTCTCAAACTAATACTACACTGTATGTTAGCTAACTGGAATTTTAAGTAAAAAATAAAAATAACAAAAAATAAAACACTAAAGTCTAATTTAAGAAATAATATACTTATGGAAACAGTACCAATTCAAATTGAAAGGAAAAGAGACAATAACAATAAAAATTGATCTCTGAATCCTCACATTTATATGGGAAGAAGGCTGAGAACACAACCCAGATGCAAACATGAGATATCTTTTATAGTCAAGGAAGGGTAGAACCAAAAGTTCAGAGAACAGACTTAGAACTACAGTGAGTCTTTCCCAAGACCTAAATCCTAATTGAGGAAATATCAATGTGTGTCTGATGTGTTCTTCTAGATTTTAGAAATGCTATGGGCCCATATCTCCTATGTACCTCCTCTAGAGTTTTTGATGGAAGAGTCTATTGCAATATTCCTATCCCTTCCCACAATTCTGATGGGTGTGCAGACCAGATAAATTGTCTATTATTAGTTCACTAGTTTTTGGAAACCGCATTCAAGAAAGTTCATACATACTTTATCTAACTGAGATGATGAGGTCCATAAAATTCAAGGTGATGCTACAAGGTGTGAGACTTTATGAGAGTTTGTATGTAGGAAAGACTTGAATTATTAAAGCTAAAGGGTAGTCTGTGGGACTCAGCCTCCATGATGGCAACCATGATTCGTGCCCTTGATATTCATACCCTTGAATAGTTTCCTCCCACACTAAATGGGGCTGAACTGTGTAACCCACAGAGTATTGTGGAAGTGATGGTATCTGATTTCCAAAACTAGGTCATAAAAAGTATTACAGTTGTTTCCTGATCTCTTCATTCTTCTACTTTGAGGGAAGCCAACTGCCATAATGTGAGGACATCCAAGCTGTCTGTGGATAGGCACGTACAGAGAGGAAGTGAGGCAGGTTATCCCCATTCCAAGCCTTGGGACCCCACTTTATTATGAGGGCCCCAACCTAGGCAAGGAGAATTCAGCCTCCTCTGAATTTCTGGTCCTTTCACAAATAAATTCTGTATCTGGCCGTTAGCATTATTTACTCCCTCACTGCAGAAAATGACTTTTTTTAAATGCTGACACAGAAAATTTTGAGTCTCATACTTTGTCTTAGACGGCTAATTAATAAATATGAACCATCATTTTCTTTCATCAATATCTTAATGATATTTACAAAGGGGTCAGTCTTTGTAATCTGATGTCAGTCAGTAGACACTGGTTGCCCCACTGTGATTTATCAAGGATAATTCTCTGTGGAAAAAGGCAGCTGTAAACGTTAACTCTCAGTAATTTCAAGTAGCTGGGGAATGGTTATACTCACGGACTCCATGAGAAGAATTTTGGTGGATTATAGTCCATTATAGGAACCAAAACTAATAAAGCCTTTGGCAATGCCATACTTAGTGGAGAAATTAGAAAATCTTACCTTTCAGATTGGCAACAAGAAAATGACACCTGCTATCATCACTTTTATTCAATATAGTAAAGGAGGTCACAGTCAGCAAGGCAAGGAAAAGAAATTAGAGGGCGAATCAGACAGAAACAAAATTATTGTTATTCATAGCCTGTCCCATGTTTCATTCTATAGATAGTCATTTTTTTTTTCTGGATTTCTGTAGCAAAGTTTGCCTTTAATGCTCAAGACCTTTCCCTCCCACAGTCACTTACAGTTTGTTCTAAGAGTCGCCTGCCTATGAGTCCCTCACAGCATTCACTGAATACCTTTTAGATAGACAGAGGCCAAATAAATGAATATGAAATGGAGTTGCTTAATTTTTTACCAATATTGTATCTAATTTTCCCCCCTATTTTGGAAGAAGAATGGCAATTCCTGTTGGGTAAAGCTCATAAACTTGATAGGATGAGACAGCCAGAAAGGAAGAATTCTGCACGGTTTAAGCCAAGTCAGCAATGGTAAAACTGGATAGGAAAATTGGTTCCATGAGTTGAAACTGCTTTTAATCTCAGAATGTCTCCCTAGCTTTCTTGGTTATCTCAAGTAGGAGCTGTTCGAATTTGCTTGACTCAAAGTTCATATTAAAATGCTGACTGGGGCACCTGGGTGGCTCAGGTGGTTGGGCGTCCAACTTTGGCTCAGGTCATGATCTGTGGGTTCGAGCCCTGTGTCGAGCTCTGTGCTGACAGCTCAGACCCAGGATCCTGCTTCAAATTCTGTCTCCCTCTCTCTCTGCCCCTCCCCCACTCACTCTCTCTGTTTCTCAAAATAAAATAAAAACATTAAAAAAAATTTTTTTAATGCTGACTATAAAACCAGAGTAGGAAGAGGTAGATGATCATAAATTCCCAGGTTGAATTATTGTCATGATCATTTGTGGGGCTTCTGTTCAGCAGGATACCATGCTTGCTGAAGGATAAATGACCTCTGCTCCCAAACCTTCTGGTGCCACACATTGTGCAACATTAGGAGGCAGTTTATGTGAGGTTGGGACCTAGATGAATGGAGGTCTGGTTCACATTAGCAAAGAATAGTAGAGCCCTGAAGCTGCTTCTATTTTCTTTGGTTTTTATTTTTGAAACTTGTTATGATAAAAAATTTCAAACAGGGGCGCCTGGGTGGCTCAGTCGGTTAAGAGCCAGGCTTCGGCTCAGGTCATGATCTCACGGTTCGTGGGTTCCAGCCCCGCATCGGGCTCCGTGCTGACAGCTAGCTCAGAGCCTGGAGCCTGCTTCAGATTCTGTGTCTCCCTCTCTCTCTGACCCTCCCCTGCTCGCACTGTCTCTCTCTCAAAAATAAATAAAAACCATAAAAAATTAAAAAAAAAATTTCAAACACACACAGAAAGAAGAATTATAAGCACTTATCTTCTAGATTTAACTATTAAGTAACTCATTTCATCTGTTTTTGGTATATTTTTGATATAAATTAAAGATATTGTAACAATATACTCCTAATTATTTCAGTATGCATATCTAAAGCGAAAACACCTTTTTACATAAACACAACAGTATTATTAACATAATAATAAACACCTAACAAAATTAAAAATTCCATAAAATAATTTAACATTATTTAATATAATCCATATGTCTCCAATAGTTCATACTATGTTTTGAAATCTAGTTTCTTTAGACTGTTATTCAATCAATGGCAATATATGGTATTTCTCTAAAGGAGAATTTAATATAGAACATTTCCCTCTCTTCTTTTTCATGACATTAGCTTTTTGAAGAGAATGGATCAATTTTCCTTCAGAAGATTTGATTTTTAAAACATATGTCATGTTTCCTTCGGGGATTGTTTGATTTGTCATTTTGGGATTTGGGATTTGGTATCACTGTAGGTTTTGGTTTTTCCCATTAATTGGAGGTTTAAGTGTAAGGATTTGCGAGAATGTTTTAAGAATAATACTATGTGTTTCTTATTACATCACATCCAAAGGCTGACTGTGTAATTATGAATGTTGCTAACACTGATCTGTGGGCTCTAATTTTATTCTATATCAATTCTATTTTCTGTCAACTTTTAATTTAATGGTTTGCCATCCACTAAAAATTTGCCTGAATCAATTATTTCTTTAGGACTTGGAAAATGATTATCTTTGGTTTACTTCTTGTTCTTTTTTTTTTATTTAAAAAGAGAATGAGTTGGGGAGGGTCAGAGAGATAGAGGGAGCCACAGAATCCAAAGCAGGCTCCAGGTTCTGAGCTGTCAGCATAGAGCCCAATATGGGGCTCAAACTCACAAACCGTGAGATCATGACCTGAGCCGAAGTCAGATTCTTACCTGACTGAGCAACCCAATTTTCCCTCTAATGCTTTTGAGATAAATAGTTTCATTATTTTTAATCTTTCTGATGCTTTCTAATACAGTATATAGTACTACAAAATTCATAAGAATTAAACAAGTTTTATATTTTCATAATCATCATTCAATTCAAATATGTTAACATTCCCATTTTCTCCCTTAATTTTTAATTATTCCCAAGTAAATTTTAAATCTTCAAATATTTCCTAATCTATTTGTTATTCATTCAAAGTTTTAAAAAATATTTTTAATGTTTATTTATTTCTGAGAGACAGAGAGACAGAGCATGAGCAGGGGAAGGGCAGAGAGAGAAGGAGACACAGACTGAAGCAGGCTCCAGGCTCTGAACTGTCTGCACAGAGCCTGATGCGGGGCTCGATCCCATGAATTGCGAGATCATGACCTGGCCACTCAACCGACTAACCCACCCAGGTGCCCCTGTTATTTCTTCAGAGAGTAACTATATTTTGCTTAGGGAAAGAAAAACATATTGTGGTCCTGATATTTGACATTTGGTAACATTTGCTTTTAGGCTTAGTTCATGGTCAACTTTTATAAAAGTTTTCCCCTTGATTGAAAGGAGCATCTGCTCCCTGATTTTTTAGTATATCATACTATGTATTACTAATAGATTAAGGGATTACTTCATTGTTGTATCTATCCAGTCTGAAAAACTTTTTAAAAACTCTAGATCAGTCATACGGAGAGAATTTTAAATTTCCCACCATTCAGGAAGAATTGTCAATATTTTTCTTGTTGTGACAAATATTGCTTTATGTATTGTTTTATACTATATGTCCACACATTTGGAATTGCTATATCTCTCTGGAAAATTATGCTTTTATCTGTAATTAATGATCTGAGTTAGTGTAAGTAATGGTGGTATCTAATATTTAGTTCTTACTTGTTTATGTAATATCTAAATTATGTTTATTTCTTTAATAGTTAAAGTTTTTTTTTAATAGTTAAAGTTTATTTAGATTTACTTGTATGGTTACCACTTTCTTTGTTTACCATTTCTTTTTGGATTTAACTTCTTATTTCCTACAGCATATCTTTTCTGAATTCTTCCAAAGAGAGGATTTTTGTGAATACTAAATATTTATAAAAATGTATTTGGTCATTAATTTTAAGTGCTAATTTAGCTAGGTATAACATGCCAAGTTTTAGGTTCTCCTTTGCCATGTGACTTTGAGAATGTTACTTAACCCCACTGTCTCTCAATTTTCTCATCAGTAAAATGAAAGTTTACAGCTGTTTAAAAGTGTAAATTAAAATTCACATTTGTAAATAGTGCTGGCTCATGGTAAGTGCCATGTAAATGTTGTTAAATAAAAATTAAATACATGATGTGGGGGTGTATTTCCAGTCCAAGATGACAACATAGGAAGACCCGGATCTCAGCTTCTCTACAGACATATGAAATCCACACTATTTATAAAAGAGTTCCTCTTGAAGAAGAACTGAGGGCTGAGCAAACAGCTACTGCACAACGTAAGAAAGATGACATAGAAAACATCAAGAGAGACAGAGACATGGTAAAGGAGGGAATCCCCACCTTTAACACTTGGAGCTTCAGTGGGGGGGGCAGTAATGGGAGACTTTGAACAGATTCACCTACTCTGGCCTTGTGCTCTGCACAGGAAGGAAGGAAGGAAGAAAGAAAGAAGAAAGAAAGAGTGAAGAAAAAAAAGAAAAGTCATGTTTTAAAAGAGGAACTGACATTTAAAAGACTCAGCCTTAGGGGCACCTGGGTGGCTCAGTCGGTTAAGCATCCGACTTCAGCTCAGGTCATGATCTCACATTTGTTGGTTCGAGCCCTGCATCGGGCTCTGTGCTGACAGCTCAGAGCCTGGAGCCTGCTTCCGATTCTGTGTCTCCTCTCTCTGCCCCTCCCCCTCTCATGTACTGTCTCTCTCTGTATCAAAAATAAATCAAACATTTAAAAAGTTTTGAAAAAGTTAAAAAAAAAAAAAAGATTCAGCCTTAGAACGCCACTCTGTGGCAGAAGAGCTGCTGGTACTCTCTCCAGATTGGTGGGCCTGGCAAGCGCCATGGTGTATGCCTCCCCCACCTTCAGAGTGCAAACTGATGCAGGGTTCTGGATGCCTTAGCTATGCCTGCTGCCTCTGGGAGCACATGGTCTGTAGCCCACACCAGCTCTGGATGCCCTGGGGCACAGAAAAAAATGTGTGGCTTAAGAGAGCAATAGAGAATAAAGGAACTGGACCTAGAATTGTGCCAGGTGTTGGGGGAGCTGGTGGAACTCTTTCTAGGTCAGAAGAGCTGGTGAGTGTCACAGTTAATGTCCCCCCTCCACCTTGGTAGATTGGACAAGAGCAGGATTCTAGACACTATAGCCAGCCCACTGCCTCAGTGAGTCCCAGGCTCCTTGACCATACCGTTCTACCTATATGGTCCCAACATGGCACACACTGGAACACCCCTGGTTCTGCAGGTCCAGCCATTGCACTGGGAATGCTCCAGGTCTGTATCACTTCACATCCAGACTCTATGGCACCCCTAGCATGGAATGATCAGGAACCTCCAAGCTCATACTTTATTTTGCTCCATAATAATAAATACATGCTTGTCAATAATTACTTTAAATGTAAATGTTTGAAATTCTATAATCAAAAGACATAGAGTAGCAGAATGGATAAAAAATAAAAACAAACACAACAAATAAACAAAAATAAGACTAGCTATAGCTGCCTACAAGAGACTCAATTCAGCCCTAAAGACACATACAGACTGAAAGTAAGGGGATGGGAAAAGATGGACCATGCAGCTAGAAGTGGAAAAAAAAAAAGCCAGGGTAGGAATACTTATATCCGATAAAATAGACTTTAAAACAGCCTGTAACAAGAGACAAAAAAAAAAAAGGATATTTCAAAATGATAAAGGGGTTAGTTGAATAAGAGTTTTTAACCATTGTTAATATGTGTATACCCAATATTGGAGTCCCTCAATATATAAAACAAATACTAATAGGCACAAAGGAAGAAATTGGCAGTGATACAATAATAGTAAGTGACTTTAACACCCCCTTACAGCAATGGACAGATCATCTAGGTACAAAAATTAACAAGGAAATAGTGTCTTTGAATGACCTATTACATCAGATGGACTTAACAGATATATACAAAATATTCCAGCCCAAACCAGAATACACATTCCTTTAATACACACGTGGAAGATTCTCCAGGATACCTCCATATTAGGCCAAAAAACAACTCATAACAAATTAAAAAATTGAAATCATGTCATGCACCCTTTCCCATCACAACAGCATAAAATAAGAAAACAATCACAAGAAAAAACTGGAAAAAGCACAAACATTTGGAGGCTCAAAACATGCTACTAAACATTCAGTAGGTCAATGAACAAAGACAAAATTTAAAAATAAAACATGGAGACAAATAAAAATGAAAACACAATAGTCCAAAATCTTTGGTACACAGAGAAAGCCAATCTAAGGGAGAAACTTATAGTGATATATAGGTCTACTTCAAGAAAGAAGAAAAATCTGAAATAATTTACCTTATACCTAAAAGACCTAGAAAAAGAAGAGCTAACAAAGCCCAAGGATAGTAGAAAGAAGGAAATAATCAGAGCAGGAACAAATGACATAGAGACTAAGACAACAATAGACTATTATTCAGTCATAAAAGAGAATGAAATCTTGCCTTTTGCCACAACATAGAGCTAAGCAAAATAAGTCAGTCAGAGAAAGACAAATAACATATGGTTTCACTCATATGTGGAATTTAAGAAACAAAACAAATCAACATAGGAGGGAATAAAGAGAGAGACAAGTCAAGAAATAGACTCTTAATATAGAGAATAAACTGATGGTTACCAGAAGGGGGATGGAGGATGGGTGAAATGGGTGATGGGTATTAAGGAGGGCACTTGTGATGAGCACTGGGTGTTGTGTGCAAGTGATGAAGCACTGAATTCTGCTCCCGAAACCAACATTGCACTGTATATTAACTAACTAAAAGGTAAATAAATAAATAAACTTCTAAAAGAAAACATGGCTAGTAATGTCTTTGACATGAGTTATAGCAACATTTTCCCAGAGGAGTCTCCTCAGGCAAGGAAACAAGAGCAAAAATAAATTACTGGGGCTACACCAAACAAAGCCTTCTGCATGGTAAAGGAAACTACCAACAAAACAGAAAGGCAACTTACTAAATGGGAGAAGATATTTGCAAATTATATATTTGGAAAGGGATTAATATCCAAAATATGTAAAGAACTCATGCAACTCAGCATCTAAGAAACAAATAATCCAGTTAAAAAATGGACAGACAACCTGAGAGCTATTTTTCCAAAGAAGACATACAAATGGCAAACAGACACATAAAAAGATGCTGAACATCACAAATCATCAGGGAAATGCAAATCAAAACCACAATGAGCTATCCCCTTTCATGCGTCAGAATGGCTAGAATCAAAAAGACAAGAAATAACAAGTATTGGTGAGGATGTGAGGAAAAAAGAACCCTGTGTACTGTTGGTGGGAATGTAAATTGGTACAGCCACTGTGGAAAACAATACAAAGCTTCCTCAAAAAATTAAAAATAGAATTACCATATGATTCAGTCATTCCACTACTGGATATTCACCTGAGGAAAATGAATACACTAAATTGAAAAGATATATGCACCTTTTTGTTTATTGCAGCATTATATACAATAGCCAAGATATAAAAGCAACCCAAGTTCCATCTGCAGATGAATGGATAAAAGGAAATGGTGTATATATACAATGGAATATTACTCAGCCATTAAAAATGAGATCTTCCCATTTGAAATAACATGGTGGGTCCAGAGGATATTAGGTTAAGTGAAATAAGCCAGACAGAGAAAGACAAATATATATTTTATTTATATGTGGAATCCAAGAAACAAAACAAATAAACGAAAAGTAGAAACAGACTCATAAATGCGGTGAAGAATTTCAAGGTTGCCAGAAATGAAGAGGGGTAAAGGGATGGGTAAAATGGGTGATGGGGAGTGAGAGATACAGGGTTCTAGTTATGGAATGAGTAAAAGAGGGGGATAAAAGGTACAGCATAAGAAATATAGTCAATGATATCATAATTGTGTTGAAGATGACAGAAGGTAGCTATGCTGCTGGTGAGCACAGCATAATGTATAGACTTATTGCATCATTATGTCGTACATCTGAAACTAATGTAACATTGTGCCAACCCTACTTCCATGAAAAATAATTTAAAAAATAAAATACATGAAAAATGTGAGAGCTATTTTCTCCCATTCCTTAAAGATAACACTCTACCATTGTCTGCTGCTTAGTGTTTCTTTTGAGACGTCTATGGTTTATACACTTGTCATTTCTTTTAGGAAACCTGTCTTGTCTCTCTCTTTGCACATGAGAGTACTTATTTACCTTGGCTTTCTGTGCTTCATTGTGTCATGTAGGTATGGTTCTTTGCTATGTATCCTGTGTGGTGTTTTTTGTTGGAAATTTGTTTTTCATCAACTTGGAAAATACGGTAGCCATTTAATTTTTAATATTTTTTCTCGGTCATTCCACTTAGGTATTGTCCATCACTGGAAATCTGAAGAAGTACACATTGGGTTTAGCTACTTCATGTTCTATGTCCCAACTTACCTTCCATATTTTTCATTACCTTTCTCTGCAACATTTTATATGTGAAATAAAGTCTATTTGTTCTCCGCTTAGCTTTGTCCTACCTGCTTTCAATCAACTTAATTTTAAATATCAACAATTATTTTAATTTTATACAAATCAACATATTTGATTGTTTTTCAGACTTGTTAACTTGCTAGAACTTTTATAATAGTGTTTTCCAGACCCACTTATGATGAAATGTTTCCTTGTTATTTTATGATTTTGGATTATAAGCACATTTCCTGTGAAGCTTTATTTGTGGGAACCTTATATGGCTGTAAAATCTAGATTATTTGTCCTTCAAAGAGATTTTGAATTTGATTCATCCAGGTATTCCAGTGATAATTGTATAAGTAATACAGCCATAGACCAATTTTATCTTGCTTTCTCAGCTGAAACTTTCCTGGACTGTAGAGATAGTAGAATTAAGAACTTCATCCTGTCAGAGGAAAACTCCAATATCAGAAATTCTCAAGCCCAACTTTTTATTGATCCATCTAGACTTCATGTTAACATAAACCTACTTTTTTCCCTGAGTTGGTGGGTGTATTTTTCCCCCCTATTCTGCACTTTTACTAAAGGCATTATTTGAAAGGTTCAGTTTCATCTAACATCATCATAGAAGTTTAAGTTATTGTCTTTTGATTTGATGCCTTAATGCCCAAGAGATTTAAAAACAATCCCCACTCCCCCCAAACTCAAATGCATTCCTCTAGGACTGGGAGATATTTAGTTCATTGGCTATGGCTCTTCTTCTGGGGGTCTTCTTCAGCTTCAATCTATGGGGATATCTCTTACTTTCTTGCAAGTATCAGTATGCACCTGAGAGTATGTCTTCCATATTATAAAGTTTATTTTTAAATATGTTTACTGGATATTATCCAATCCAACATATTTCCAAAAAATGAAGTCTAGGTTCCCCAAAATGTGTCTTGCAGATCCCTAATAATCAATTCAATGTGACAATGTTAAATGAAAAAAAATCACTCTTACAATATTTTTCTTCTAAAATTTACTTTTAAATATATGTAAGAAACGAACATTAATTATGTTTTTCTTATGTTTTCTTATGTTTCAGCAAGGACTAGCCCTTCAAAAATGCTCTGCCATTCTAAAGAATGCCAGAAAGCCAAAGAAGCAAGGGATGTAAACAAATCAGTTACCATCTAACCATATTACTGATACATGTCATCTAATAGGTGGTTAATGAACTATGTTCTCTACCTTGATTTATAATTCCCATGAATATTTGATACTGTGTTGTTTGGAAATTTAGGATTTAAATTCTTCCACTCCATCAATAGGTGGTGCCACTGTATTACAGTTTGAATATTGCAAAAAGGAAAAAACACAAATGTTTTGGAATAGTTGGCACCTATCAGCCAGCATCTCACTTTCCTAGATGATTATGTCATTGCTTTTGCACCAAGAAACTTTGGTTTTAGTTTTTCTTTTAAAAAGTTTTTTTATGTTGTTAGAATCATATGGAATAAGATTGCCTGGATTCTTCTAATGTGTATTATACTTACAGAGATTGTGGGAGCACTTGTGTGTTATTTTGATTACAAAACAATTCATAACCAAAAATAATATTTGTGGCAGGTAGCTATATATTCTGATATCTACAGGACAGATATATGCTTTGATATTTTAGATCATCACAAATTCTCATTTTCATTTTATGATTTTCAAAATACTCCTTTGTACTTGTAAAAATGTAGCATTTTGGTTTAATCTTGAAAAGAGCAAGGCAATACCTATTTGTATTTTTTCCCCTTTATGGATGCTATTAATTATTACGTTGGTCACAGTTCTGTCAAGAGATCTTTTTGTACTGAAGTGCTCACAGAAATAACACCACTGTGAGGATCCTCTCATGTTGCAGTGAGTCATGCAGGGTCACTTTGGAATGGGTAACCCAGTATGTACTGGCATAAAGATGACAAATAGTGAAAAATAATGAATAATAAGTCCCTTTCCTAGCTCTGCCTTTGATTAACTGTGTAAGCTGGCAAAACTGTTCCCTCAGTGGTGATTGTCAAAGTCACAGCATGATCACAGAAGGTGGGAATAGGAGTGGGAACTCCCTGACAGAGCTTCTGTGATTCTTCTCAGTGATTTCAGAAACAGCTAGTTTTCCTAAGCTAATTAGTCCTGCAGTTGTTGATAGAGATGATCTGAGAAGAAGTAATTGAAAATGATACAGTTTTTTAGCAATACTAAAAATGTAGGCAACACAAATATTAACAAAGGAGGCAACATATTTAAAATCATTTGTATTCATTAGATGAGTAGGGCAGCAGATAGAAAATTCAGTTCACAGTAGATAAAATATAATACATTTTTTGGTGGGGGACCCACGTTAGGGGCTATATGTTAGATGATGCTATTACCAAACAGTTAGCACATTTAGTTTTATTAATAAGCTAAGAGATGAAGAAATGTTCTTAAAATTATTTTCCTTTAGTGAAAGTTTTAATCTGTAATTCTTATGAACAGATTTCTATGGGAAGACATATTTTCAAATTTATTCTCATTGATTTTTATTTTACAACTCTGTAACAATCCATTTTATTTCACAACCTGTAATTAAGATATATTTTAAAAAGTTACACTGAAAGTAAGTGTTGAAGCCCAGACTAAGCTACATCCTTCTAAGTTATATGTTCTTTTTCATTACAAAATGGGGATTGAGAAGATTAAAGTTTAATTACAACTATAGAAGTTTAGAGGCAAAGCCAGTTTACAGAACAGTACAAACGTTATTTCAATTAAATTGTGTTAATAGATGATAGGTACCCTATCCTCTCCATGAATTATCCTACCATATTATAATTCTGTCTTCATTAGGGATTGAGTCAGAAGATGCTGTGATTGGTTTAAGCTTGAAGGTAGAAACCACTCTGTAAGAATTTTGTGATTGCAATGATTGTTTTATACTAAATAGAAATCATTTGTGGTGTTCAGGCAATTTACTTGTAATTGTTGCTCCATAATGGCAGGAAGGCAGAATTGGATTTTGAGGAGTTAACTACATGTTCTGTTCAACATTCATAAAGACATTTGAGACAATAATATAGTAGATATAATATTAAAACATCTTTTGCTTAGGAAAGATTCATGTGTACATATTAGAAATCCAAAGTCTGTTCCTTAGTTTTCTTATTTATTCATTTATTTATTTTTGAAATTTTATTTTATTTTATTTTTTTTACTTTATAAAGTTTTTCTTTCTTTTTTGTTTATTTATTTATTTTTTTTTGAAATTTTATTTTATTTACTTTATAAAGTTTCAGTTTTCTTGACTTTCATGCTGTATTAGTCTATTAGGGTTACCATACAAAATACCATTGGCTGGCTTAAACAGCAGCTATTTCTTTTCTCACAGTTCTGGAGGCTGGAAGCTCAAGATCGGAAGCAGGCTCCAGGCTCTGAGCTAGCTGTCAGCCCAGAGCCTGACGCGGGGCTCGAACCCACGAACGTGAGATCTGACCTGAGCCGAAGTCAGAGGCTCAACCCACTGAGCCACCCAGGCAACCCGGTGTTGGTTTTTGATAAGACCTCTCTTCTAGGATTATAGACAGCCATTTTTTTCATTGTGTCCTCACATGGCTTTTCTTCATTGCATGGACACCAAGAAATCTCTTGTTCTCTCTCTCTCTATTTCACTCCTTCTCTCCCTCTGTCTCTTCCTTCTCTTACAAGGACAACAGTCCTATCAGATTAGGATACCATTCTTATGACTTCATTAAATCTTAATTACCTCCTTAAAGACCCCATCTCTAAGTATAGTCACATCTCAGGTTAGAGCTCCAATTCAAAATCTATATCAATTGTGAGGGGCACAATTCAGGTCTTAGCAATGGCTTTGACACTTTCAAAATTATGGGACACTTATTTTTGTGGAATATCAATCAATTTGAATTTGTTTAATATTTCTTCAAGATGGGATTCAGCACATACATCTTTGGTAGTGATGCTATGTTCTCTTCATTGTATCCTGTCAAGTGGCACATGATTTCACTTTGTCCCATTACTCATGATGTTCACAATGGTCACTCAAGTGATCAAAAGAGTAACATCCAGGCTTCTCTACCATAAAGTCATTTTTTCCTCTTTTGTCATTAATAACTATTTTATAGGAGGATACCTTGAAACTTTATAAATGTTTCATATCTTATCAAGACTATTATAATCAAATAATTTTCTGGTTTATTTCTTATGCAATCTTTATTTTATTTAACTTTTATGTTTATTTCTTTATTTTGAGGGAGTGGAAGGGGCAGAGAGAGAGAGAGAGAGAGAGAATCCCAAGCAAACTCTGTGCTGTCACCACAGAGCCTCTTACTGATGGTTTTTATACAACCCAGTTGGAGGATTTCTGAGTTTGCTTAAGGAAATAAGAAGACTATTCATTGAAGGAGCTGCAGAATTTGGATGGCATAAACTTTGATACTGGCTGTATCTATGTCTACTAAAATAAATTCCTGTTTCTTTCAGGGTTGAAAAAGTCCACTGTGGTCATCTTGCCAGTGAATGGCCAAGAAATGGCACCATATCAGGAACTCAGATTTAGGTTTTCTTTTTTTTTTCTTTCTTTTCTTTTTCTTTTTTTTTTTTTTGCTGGCATGTGTTATATTTGGTAAATAGGGTCCATGTTTACTCCACAAACATCCTCAATTCCTTCCATGATGGTCATGTGTCCATTGTACAAGCAGTGGGACAGCTGATGTTGAAGATGGCTGATGTCATCTGGTTGAGTCATTTTGTTTACTTGATTGTTTAGTACTTCATCCACAGTGGATGCTTTCTGATGGACAGTAACATGGATGTCTTCATACTTCATGCCCATTTTCCTATGCCCATCCTCATGCCTTTACACCAGACCTGCATGTATTTCATCTTCTAATCTTTCTTCCTCTTACATGTCCCTGGTCAACTGACCAAGCCATTTTCACTTCTCAAGAATCTGTCTGTATATATTTCAACCTTAAGCAATATCTCTTTCTACTTAAAATGGCTAACCATGTACATGGTCAAATCTTTGGCCACAAAGGATATTTTCTTCTCTCCTGTTTTTCAAGGCTGTACTTGGGTAGAATTATACTGCCATCCATTTTCAACCTGCATACACACCCCAAGAAGACCAATCCATGAATCAAGCTTGAATTTTTTCCTCCCCTGTCACCTGGGCATAAGGAATTTTTTAGTGTGACTTAGACACAGGTACTAGTATAACTATGGTGATGAACTGATCTGGGCTATGTGCTCATGGAGCTTATTTGTACTCTCTGGTCCAGCTCTGGTTTGATCCAAGAAGTACTACTGCTACCCAGGATGGATTGTTGTTGGGCTTATCTAACACTAAGACTTGTTGGGACTAACAAAAATCTCCTCAAGATGGGCATCTGTGGCCAAGTGATCTCTTGGTGCCCTTCAGTTGGATATTCTGTATTTACCAAGTCCCAGTAACATATCTGAAGGTGGAATGGTCTTTCGCCAGAACTTTAAGGCTCTGCATTGTGATTCTCATGTGGCAATTTCCCCGAGTATTGATTCCTTTAATACCATAGAGACTAATGAATTGTCCGAATCAAACAGCAGGGATGTTTATACCATGGTCTGGATCTCCTATAGAGCTCTTTCCTGCTTTATAGCTTTTTGCCACCCAGTATATGTGTCGGAGCATATACAATATGGAGAATGCTGCTTTTAGTATGCAAAGATTTCTATCAGGCTTTGTGCTTCCTTCTACTTGGCAAAAGCTACAAGGTGTAATAAATTGTCCTTTATTATGGATGGGATATTCTGGGGTGCCCCTGACAAATGAACCCCTAAACGTCTTATTTCTGTGGCACTGCCCTGAGGATTTATCTCTCATCTCTGGAGTATATGTGTCTTACAAAGGTCTCCAGCATGCCAGCCACTTGGTGTTTTGCATGTACAGTGAATCAATGTGATGTTCAGAAAGATGTCCCATATTTTTCAGAGAATAATTTAAAAGAAGGTGGGAGACTTAGAGCCCTTGGGAAAATTTGTAGTATATACTGTTGTCTTTTTTATTGGAATGTAAACAGATTCTGATCCTCCATAGGATTGGAAAAAAATAATCTTCTTCAACAATGATGACCACATCTAACAACATAGCTGCAATTAAATCCAGTACTGTGATACTAGATTTGAGTCTATGGTAGCCTTCTGTTATTCTCTAGGATTGATCTAATTTTTGTAGGGGCCAGACTGGTAAATTAAATAATGGTGTCATTACTCCCTCATCCTGAATCTTTCAAAGTGGCACAAATTTCTGCCCTACACCCATGCCCGATATGACATTTATTTTTTATTTACTACCTTAACTTTAATAGGAGGAAGATTCAGAGATTTCCACTTGGTCTTTCCCGCTATGACAGATCTTACCTCATAGGTCAGGAATCTAATGTGAGGATTGTGCTAATCTCTAAGTCATGTCAATTCCAATTTTACTTTCAGAATCCAAGGAAGTGATCATCAGGTTTGTTTATGGACACAGTGAACCCACTGTGGGTCAGACACTGTCCTGGACTTTTTTATTGCCTTGTTCTCATATGCCCCTAAAATAATAGGAGGACATGATAATGATTTGGGTCTCTGGGTGTCACTGTCAACTTGTACTCTGTGTTTAACAGAGTTCTAGAAATGTTTGGATACTATAAAGCATCCCCACAACTCTCTGTGGATCAAGCTCATCTATATGTCCTTGCAACTTTGCTACACATTATAATTGCATTCACGTGGTTTCCTATGATTATGTACATTCATCTAGACTCTAAGGTATATGGGCTTCTATCAACACCATAGTTATAAGGGACACTAGTCCTTAAAGGACTCTCTTACTGTCAGTCTCTAGACTACAAGCTTTTCATGATACTGGTGATTTCTCACCAATGTATTTCTGATGGCCTGGAAAGGGTGTCTCTTCTAGAATTTTCAACTGAACCTAATCATTTGATAAGTTTTCTGGCCTTATATGATATGTTTACTCTAGCATGAATACTTCTGTGACCTTTGGATCTCTTTTTACCATCTTCTATGGCCATTCTGGCATTTCAAATTTCTTTTGTATGGTCTATTGTTTTTTCCATGCTTCTAGGAGTAATCTTCACCATCCTCTGGGGTCCTTGACAGGACAGTAAATCCTGCATCTTTGGAATATGCATTTAATGTTAGGTACTATCCCTTTTCGTCATACTCAGAATCGAATTCCATGAGAATCTTTCTGGTTCTTTCTAGAATATATAGGCTAATCTTGTAGTTCTTTTTTTTTTTTTAAATGTTTTATTTATTTTTGATACAGAGAGAGACAGAGCACGAGAGGGGGAGGAGCAGAGAGGGGAGACACAGAACTGGAAGCAGGCTCCAGGCTCTGAGCTAGCTGTCAGCACAGAGCCCGACGTGGGGCTCGAACCCACGAACGTGAGATCTGACCTGAGCTGAAGTCGGAGGCTTAACCGACTGAGCCACCCAGGCGCCCTGCTTGTAGTTCTTTTGAAGTATAGTCTTTTTCTTCTTTTATCAGGCCCAGCATGTTCCTGACCGGGTTCTACTGTGACCTAATTCTAGTTACAGGCCTAGACACTAAGAGAGGAGATGGGGCAGATCTTGAGAAGGGAACATGTTGCCTTGCAAAGGAGACACTTTCACATTCTCTTTAAGTTATTACGGAGCATTCTAGCTTTTAATAGGTATTGAATACTTGTGCAGAGTCAGAAGGTTCAGGGGATTCTTGGGATTCAAGGTTTTTAGACCATTAATCTAGATGTATCCTTCTCATGTGTCAGGACCCATTCTTTCCCAATCAGACCCTGAACCTAATCTATCTCAGTTTTGACTTCAACTCTCTTTAGAGTTCAATTGCACTGAACATTTATTCCTGGACATGAATCTCAGCTTTTACCGCCTTCCCAATTCTTGAGAAACTATAAAGGAAGTCATCTGGATTTCAGACTTCGCTTTCAATTGGCTACCAATCACTCTGAGTTTTTGTTATCTCTTATAGCATTTAATAGTTCAGCCCCACCCACTTTTATTATCTTTGTAGTTACTCTTTCCACCATATTTCTCAAATGTGTGATTCACCACACCACCAACGCATTCTCTTCTACTGACATCATCCCAGTTCATCATCAGTGAAAGTTTTAACAATTGGACAGTTACTTTGTTCTGGGGACTACCTCTGCTCTACTTACAACCAGTGATGTGGTCTTCATTGCTGGCAGCTCCCAAACCCCATCTTAACTCCTGCTTTCACAGACTATTTCTGGTACCAGTTGTTGCAGGTTGACTTTTTTGGGAAGTAGCCTCTGAGAGAGAGCTTAGGGTTCGCGATGTTAATTAGAACTGTATTTGGAATCATCACCTGCGGAAGGGAGGACAAGGAAGCGTGACGGGGCAGGGGAAGATCTAGCTGTGTTGCAGACCCAACACCAGTCTTGGCTGACCACTTGAGAGCTCTGGTGGTCCTATAGAGTTGTCCTGAATTGAGTTGAAGTGCTGGCATTTTATATTCCTGCATTAAGCAGTCATTAGATGTGGACCCTTCTGAGAAAGAAGTCTGACCTTAACTGAGGGTGTCTCTGCAGCCAAGATGATGTCTGAGAGTTCAGGCAGCTGAAGATTATCTGCCACTGTGACTGGCACCAGCACCTGGGACATAAGTCCTTCTCTGAAGGGGATCTGAGTGGTGCATCACAGTGGTCATAGCAGTAGTCAAAAAAGGTATTTTGTAACACAGGTATTCAAAAGAAATAAAGAATGAAGACTGAATTTTGAAGAAAAGAAAATCTGAAGAGAACAATTACTAGTAAAGAGGCTAAATCAGTAATAAAAACCTCCCAACAAACAAAAGTCTAAGACAAGATAGATTCACGGGTGAATTTCACCAAGGATTAAAAAAGAATTAACACCAATCTTTCTCAAACGATTTCAAACAATTGAAGAGGACAGAATACTTTCAAACTCATTTTATGAGGCCAGTCTTACCTTGATACCAAAACCAGATAAGGAAACTAAGAAAATTACCTGCCAATATCCCTGATGAACAAAGATGCAAAATTCTTCAACAAGATATTAGCAAACCAAATTGAACAATACATTGAAAGAATCACACAACATGATAAAGTCAGATTTATCCCTTGAACATAAGGATGGTTTAACACCTGCAAAGCACTCAACGTGATGTGCCACATAAACAAAATGAAGGATAAAAGTTGCAAGATCATCTTGATAGACACGGAAAAAGCATTCGGCGAAATTCATTGTTCATTTAGGACAACTCTTAAAGTGAGTGTAGAAGGAATGTACCTCAACATAATAAAAACCATATAAGACATGACCACAGCTAATATCATGCTTCATGGTAAAAAGCTAAAACGTTTTATTCCAAGATCAAGAACAGGTCAAGAGTTTCCATTCTTCCCACTTTTGTTCAACAAAGTAGCAGAGGTCCTTACCAAAGCAAGAAAAATAAATAAAAAAGTCATCCAAATCAGAAAGGAAGAAGTAAAATTGTCTCTTTTTGCAGATGACATGGTATTTTATAATGAAAATCCTTCAATTATCACTCAGCCATAAAAACAAATGAAATCTTTCCATTCACAACAACATGGTTGTACCTGAGGGTATTACGTTAAATGAATAAGTTAGACAGAGAAAGTCGAATGCATTACTTCACTCACATATGGAATTAAAAACAAACAAACAAACAAAAAAAGGAGCAAGCAAAAAAAAAAAAAGAAACAGACAGATATAGAGAGAACAAAGTGGTGATTATCAGAAAGGATGAAAATGCAGATTGGACAATATAGATGAAGAGGATTAAGAGGCACAAACTTACAGTTATAAAATAAACAAGTCATAGGAATGAAAAAGTACAGCATAGAGAACACTGTCAATAATATTTTAATAACTTTGTATGGTGACAGATGGTAACCACATTTAGCATGGTGAGTGCTGCAAAACACAGAGAATTGCTGAATCACTGGGGTGTATACCTGAAACTAATCTAATTTAACATTATCAATTATACTTAAATCAAAAGAAAAAAGAAAATCCCAAAGACTCCACCGAAAGCTGTTAGGACTAATGAATAAAGAAAAAAAAGAAAGAAAGAATGGATGAACAGAGGATGAGGTTAGTGCCCCAATGGCACAATCATTAATGTTTGTCCCGAGTGATTGGGCCAGAGCTAGTTTTCAGACCCTGAACTTAATAACTCAGAAAGGAGCCTGGTTCCCCTGAGGAAGGGCTCTGCAGCTCCACAGCAAGTGTAGAAAACCATGATTCCTCTAGTCCTTAAACAAAGAGAACTATGGCCATTTATTTTGATAAATGTAGATTGGGGAAGGAGAAATTCCCAGATCATTTGTAAACTGTTGGATATAAGATCCAAGTTGATGCTGATATCCAGGGATCCCAAATAATGTCATCCCTGCCCCCCTTCCCCATCTCCCCATTCAAGGGCAGGCATATGGGGCAAAATAATAAACGGAATCTTGGCCCAGGTCTATTTTGCTGAGTACTCTAGATCTCCCTACATCACATATACTGTCATTATTAATTTGCTGAACTTCAAATCTATCATCTTGCTCTTTGTTTTCTATTTGGCCTGTTCTTTTTTCCTGACTTCTTTTTGGAGCAAATGAGTATGTTTTAGAATTCCGTTTATCTCCCTGGCTAACTTTATCTTTTAGTGGCTGCTCTAGGCTTACCAAGTATCTTCAAGTCATCAGAGCCTGCCTTCACTTCTTCATACAGAATGTGCCTCTCTTGTAACACTGCTTTCATTTCCGTTTTCCTGTCCTTGGTGCTATTACTGCCATACCTTTAACTTCTCTGTGCACTGAGAACGTTATAACTCTTAACAAGTGTGGGTGGTGAGTTCTCAGTTCCGATTCTCTTGGGTAGGTACAAGGCCTATTTCCTGTCCCCTAAAATTTTGTAAAAACAGTCAGTAAGCTTCAGCTTTGGCTACCACTCTGATTCTTGCAGCCTACACTCCACCTCTGTTGCTCTTATTAAGAATTTTCCTTACTTTCTGGATGGCCAAGCTATTAATATAAAGGAGCTTGCTTGGTTTTATCTATCGTTTTTAGATGGTCTATATTGGGAAAATATTTCAGGGCATTTTTTATATCATATTTCTGAAAATACATGTGTGATTAATAAACTACATCAATTTTATAATTAAATACATACTTGTATGTATGGATATGATAAGCTTCGCTTCTTAAAAAGAGTTTTAATATACTCTAACAGTGTCTTAGAACATTTATAAGAATCAATGTTATTTTAGGTCAAGAATATATTTCTTAGTAAATGTATAAATCATACAGGACATATTTTTGGTCCAAAAGAAATAAAATTAAAAAAATATCAGTTAATAAAAATATACCTAGAAATATGTATATGTTATATATATATTATGGTTTTTTATTTTTTGTTTTTTATTTTTGAGAGACAGAGAGAGTCAGCGTGAGCGGTGGGGGGGGTGTCAGAGAGAGAGAAAGACACAGAATCTGAGCTAGCTCTCAGCATAGAGCCCAACACGGGGCTCGAACCCGTAAACTGTGAAATCATGACCTGTGCTGAAGCTGGACGCTTAACCGACCGAGCCACCCACGCACCCCATATTATACATATTTTAATATAACTTCTGGGTCATATTGAAATTACCAGCTTCAATGGGTGACGGGCAGGGAGGAGAGCACTTGTTGGAGTTAGCACTGGGTGTTATATGGAAACCAACTTGACAATAAACTATAAAAAAAAAGAAAAGAAAAGCTTCAAGAGATAGTAGAAATAATTTTAGGTTTTGTTGGGGTGGCTCTAAATACTATTTGTTTAAAAAATTTTTATTTAAATTCCAGTTAGTTAACATATAGTGTAATATTAGTTTTATATGTAGAATTTAGAAATTCATCATTTATATACAACATCCAGTGCTCATCACAGCAAGTTCCCTCCTTAATGCCTGCCACTCTTTTAGCCCATTCTCCCTCCCCACCTCTCATTCAGTAACCCTGTTTGTTCTCCGTAGATAAGAATCTATTTCCTGGTTTGCCTCTCTTTTCTTCCCCATATGTTCATCTGTTTTAGTTTTTAAATCCCACATATGAGTGAAATCTTATGGTATTTGCCCTTGACTGATTTACCTCACTTAGATAATACTTTCTATCTACATCCAGGTTATTGCCAATGGGCAGATTTTATTCTTTTCTATGGCTGAGCAATATTCCATTATATATATGTAATATATGATATGTATCATATCTTTATCCATTCATTAGTCTATGGACATCTTTTGGACACTTTCCATAATCTGACTATTGTAGATAATGTTGCTATAAGCATCAGGGTGCATGTTTCCCTTCTTATCAGTATTTTTGTATCCTTTGGTTAAATACCCAGTAGTGCAATTGCTGTATCATAAGGTAGTTCTATTTTTAACTTTTTGAGAACTTCTTACTCTTTTCCAGAGTGGCTGTATCAATTTGCATTCCCACCAACAGTGTAAGAGTATTGTCCTTCTCTGCATCCTTGCCCACACTTGTCATTTCCTGGGTTGTTAATTACAGCCATTTAGATAGGGGTGAGGTGATATCTCAGTGTGGTTTTGGTTTGTATTTCCCTCATGATGAGTGATGTTGTGCATCTTTTCATGTGTCTGTTGGCCTTGCGTATGTGTTCTTTGGGAAAATGTCTATTCATGGTTTCTTCCAATTTTTAAAGTGGATTATTTGTGTTTTGGGTGTTTAGTTTGCTAAGTTCTTTATAGAATTTGGATACTAATCTTTTATCAGATATATCTTTGGAAATACCTTCTCCCATTATGTAGGTTGCATTTTAGTTTTTTTTTAAATTGTTTCCTTCATTGTGCAGAAGCTTTTCATTTTGAAGAAGTTCCGTTTTTGTTTTTGTTTCCCTTGCCTCAGAAAACATATCTAGTAAGAATTTGCTATAGACAATGATAAATAGGTTACTGCCTATGTTCTTCTCTAGGATTTTGATGGTTTCCATCTGACATTTAGGTTTTTTATTCATTTTGAATTTATTCTTGTGCGTGGTGTTATAAAGTGGTCCAGTTTCATTCTTTTGCATGTTGCTGTCTAGTTTGTTGAAAAGACTATCTTTTTCCTATTAGATATTCTTTCCTGCTTTGTCAATGATTAATTGACCATAGAGTTGTGGGTGAATTTCTGGGTTTCTATTCAGCTCCATTGATCTATGTGTCTATTTTTGTGTCAATACCATACTGTCTTGATCGCTATAGCTCTGTAATATAACTTGAAGTCCAGAATTGTGCTGTCTCCAGCTTTTCTTTTCTTTTTTCAGAATCCTTTGGCTAGTCAGGATCTTTTGTGATTCCACACAAATTTTAGAATTGCTTGTTCTAGCTCTATGAAAAATACTGGTGGTATTTTGATACCATTAAACATGTAGCTTTGGGTAGTATACACATTTTAACAATATTTGTTCTTCCAGCCCATTGGCATGGAATATTTTTCTATTTATTTCTTCTTCAATTTTTTTCATCAACATTTTACAGTTTTCAGAGTATAGTTCTTTTACCTCTTTAGTTAGGCTTATTCCTAGCCTAACTATGGTTTTTGGTGCAATTGTAAATGGGATTGATTCCTTGATTTCTCTTTATGCTGCTTCATTACTGTTGCACAGGAATGGAACAGATTTCTGTATGTTGATTTTGTATCCTGCAGCTTTAGTGAATTCATGTATCATTTTAGCATTTTTTTGTTTTTTGGTGGAATCTTTTAGGTTGTCTAAATAGGATATCATGTTATCTGCAAATAGTGAAAGTTTGACTTCTTTCTTGCTGATTTGGATGCCTTTTATTTCTTTGTGTTGTCTGATTAATGAAGCCAGGTCTTCCAGTACTGTGTTAAATAACAGTGGTGAGAGTGAACATCCCTGTCTTGTTCCTGACTGTAGAGGTAAATCTCTCAGTTTTTCCCCATTGAGGATGATATTAGCTGTGGGTTTTTCACATATGGCCTCTATTAAGTTGAAAAATGTTCCATTTATCCCTACTAGTTGAGATTTCATATCATGAATAGCTATTGTACTTTATCAAATGCTTTTTCTGCATCTATTGAGAGGATCATACAGTTCTTATCCTTTCTTTTATTAACGTGGTGTATCACATTGATTTATTTGTGAGCATTGAACCACCTTTGCAACCTAGGAATAAATCCCACTTGATCATGGTGAATGATTCTTTAAATGTACTGTTGGATTTCATTTGCTAGTATTTTGTTGAGAATTTTTGCATCCATGTTCAACAGGGATATTGGCCTGCAGTACTCTCTTTAGTGGAGTCTGTCTGGTATTGAAATCAGGGTAATGCTGGCCTCATAGAATGAGTTTAGAAGTTTTTCTTCCATTTCTATTTTTTGGAATAGTTTGAGAAGAATAGATAATAATTCTTTAAATGTTTGGTAGAATTTGTCTATGAAGCCATCTGGCCCTGGACTTCTGTTTTTGGGGAGATTTCTGATTACTGATTCAATGTCTTTGCTGGTTATCAATCTGTTCAAGTTTTCTATTTCTTCCTGTTTCAGTTTTAGTAGTTTATGTTGCTAGGAACTTATCCATCTCTTCCAGAGTGCCCTTTTGGTGGCATGCAATTTTTCTAGAATATTCTTTTATAATTGCTTGTATTCTGTGGTGCTGGTTATGATTTCTCCTCTCTCATTAGCAATTTTATTTATTTGGGTCTTCTATTTTTTCCTTTGGCTACAGGGTTATCAATTTTATTATTTTTTTCATAAAACTAGCTCATGGCTTCATTGGTCTACTCTACTGGTTTTTTTGTAAAGTTTCTATATCATTTATTTCTGCACTAATATTTATTATTTCCATTCTTCTGCTGGCTTTAGGGTTCTTTTGTTGTTATTTTTCTAGCTCCTTTAGTTGTAAGGTTATGTTGTTTAAGATTTTTCTTGCTTCCTGATATAGGTCTATAGGTATATAGGCTTATCAGTCCCTCTTAGTACCACTTTTGCTGTATCTCAAAGGTTTTGGACCATTGTGTTTTCATTTTAATTTATTTCCATCTATTTTAAATTTATTCTTTCATTTCCTGGTTGACCCATTAATTGTTTAATAGTATGTTTAGCATGTTTAACCTCCAGGTGAATGGGGTCTTTCCAAATTTTTTCTTGTGGTTGACTTCAAGTTTTATAGCATTGTTGTCATAAAAGATGCATGCTGTGATCCCAATCCTTTTGTACTTTTTGAGGTCTGCTGTGTGACATAGTATATGCTCTATTTTGTGGGATGTCTCATGTCCACTTGGAAAGAATGTCTATTCTGCTGCTTTAGGATGAAATGTTCTAAATATATCTGTTAAGTCCATCTCACTCAGTGTGTCATTCAAAGCCATTATTTCCTGATTGATTTTCTACCTAGGTGATAAGTCCATTGATGTAAATGGAGTGTTAAAGTCTCCTACTATTATTGTATTACTATCAGTTCTTTTGTTATTAACTGTTTTATATATTTGGGTGCTTTCATGTTGAAATCATAAATATTTATAACTGTTGGATTTTCTTGTTGGATAGTCCCCTTTTTATTATATAGTGCCCTTCTTCATCTCTTATTACAATCTTAGGTTGAAAATCTAGTCTATTTGATATGATATAAGAAAGCTACTTTGGTTTTCTTTTGACATCCATTTGCATGATAAATGTTTCTCCATCCCTTCACTTTCAATCTGCAGGTGTCTTTAGGTCTAAAATTAGTCTCTTGTAGACAGGATATATTTGGGTCTTTTTAATTTTAATCCATTCTACTACCCAATGTCTTTTGATTAGAGTGCTTAGTTCATTTATATCCAGAGTATTTATTGATGGATACATATTTAATGCTATTTTATGACTTGTTTTGTTGTTTCTGGAGATTTTCTCTGTTCCTTTCTTGTCTTTGTCATTTTTGATCTATATTTCCCATACAAGGAGACTCCTTTAATATTTCTTGCAGGGCTGGTTTAGTATTCACAAACTCCATCACTTTTGGTTTGTCTCTCCATCAAGTCTGAATAATAACCTTGCTGGAAAAAGTGTTTTGGCTGCATATTTTTCCCATTTAGTACATAGACTATATTATTCCACTCCCTTCTGTCCTGCCAAGTTTCTGTGGAGAGATCTCCAGCTAGCCTTATGGGTTTTCCCTTGTAAGTTAGGGACTACCTTTGTCTTGTTGCTTTTAGGATTTTTTTCTTGATCACTGTGTGTTGCAAATTTAAATATAATATGACTCAGTGTTGCCCTTTTTTATTGATTTTGATGAGAGTTCTCTGTGCCTCCTGGATTTGGATGTCTGTTTCCCTCACGAGACTAGGGAAGTTTTCAGCTATTATTTCCCCAATAAACCTTCTGACCCCTTTTCTCTCTCTTCTGGGACTCCTGTGATACAAATGTTACTATGCTTGATAGAATCACTGAGTTCCCTAAGTCTATTCTCATGTTGCATAATTCTTCTTTCTCTCTTTTGTTCAGTTCATTATTTTCCATTATTTTATTTTCTTTATCACTTTTTTGTTCCTCTGCTTCTTTCATTCTTGTGGTCATTATATCCAGTCACTTTTGAATCTCAGTTATTCCATTTTTCATTTTGGCCTGATTGTTTTTTAACACTTTTTTTTTCTGCAGTAAGGGGCTCCCAGATGTATTCTCTGCCTTTCTTAAGCCCAGCAAATATCTTTTCAATTCTACATCAGGCATATTACTTATATCTGTTTCATTAGATCTCTGGCCATGACCTTTTTTTTTTTTTTTTTTTTGTTCTTTCTTTTGGGATGAATTCTATCTTGGCATTTTGTCTAGGTCTCTGTCTTCTTCTCTGTGTTAGAAAAATCCCGTTATTTTTCTGGTTCTGTAGAGTAATAGTTTTATGAAGAAGAGGCTATGTAGTGTCCAGGGCCTGGTGCTTCAGGGAGCCTGTCTGGTGTATGCTGCAAGCATTCTGCTCTTGTGTTGGGGCTGCTTTTTCCCTTAGGTCAGTCATTTAGAGAGGCTCTTCTTGTCTGCTGTGGGCAGTGTTTGGACCTTAGGCAGAGTGGTGAGTTTTAACTATGTGTGCTTTGGTTTGCTTGTTAAATGAGACCTGACACTACTTCCACTAGAACTGAAGCTGTACAGAAAGAACTCTATGCTTAGTAGACATGCTGCATGTGGGGGCTTGTGCTGGTCCTTTGGGGAGGAAGCCTGCTGCACTAGTTCTCAAGCACTCTTGTCTGAGAAAAGCAGTACCAGAAGAGCACAGGGGGCAGGACTTGGTGTAAGCAAGTTTAGTAGCAGTGTTGGTGCTGTGCCATTTACTGAGATTGGTTTATGCTGGGGATGGGGGAGCGAAATGGCACTAGCCAGCTCTTTTGTTCCCAGAAAGGGGTCTCCATGCTTGCTGCTCTCAGGAAAGCTCTCCCAGAGGAATGAATAATTTCCCCTCCTGCATCCTAGGTCATTTTTAGATTGCTGTTTTCATGCTATCTGTCTCCAGGTTGCTCACCTGCCTTGATCAGTGCAGTACACTTTTAATTCTATCCCAGCCAAGCTTGCTGACTTTCAAAACTCCAAACTTGAGGGATGTGCTGTGGTGGGGACCTGAACTGGTCTTCCTGGGGAGAATCTCACCATGCTGGGACAGATGCAGGTCTGACTGAGAAGGGCAGTCTTGCCAGAGCATAGGGGAGTGGGATCTGGAACAAAGCACAGCAAAGAGCCAGTATCCAGGTTAGCTGTCCTCAATGTCTGTGCCTATGAGGAGGGACAAGAGTGGGGGGGGGGAAATGTCACCTGTTGGCTCTTTTGTCCCTGGAGAGGTGTCTCTGTGAATGCTGCTTCTCACAGATGTGCTCCAAGGATAGCAAGCAGCCTCTCCCTGTGTGCCTTAGGGGATCCTCAGGGAGCACTGTCTGCCCTGGGGTTGCGTGCCTGCCTTCTTTCCAGTAGTAGGGTAGCACGTTCAGGGCTCTTTCTGGGCCAAGTCCACTGACCTCTAAAACTCCAGGCACTGAGCCCTGCTAGTTGTAAAAACTCGTGGAAATCAGCCCCTCCTGTTTCCCAGCCAATGGCTTTGGGGAAGTGTTCTCCTTCTGTGTATCTCTGTGTGCTTCGTTTCTTCTTGTCCTTCTCTGTGACCAGCACTCCCTCCCCTCCACAGCACCTACAAATTATTTCTCTCCCAAACCATGTCTCAGCACTTCCTACCTTCCTTGATGTGACCGATTCTCTCCTTCTAGTTGTACAGTTTGTTCTGTCAGTCCTCAGGTCGATTTCCTGGGTACTCAGAATGACTTTAACTGTGTTAAAGGGATGAGGCAAGTCTGGGGCCCTACTACTACACAGGAACTTTAGCTCCCCAAAGGGGAATGATTATGGATGGATGAAAGTCTCACAGGCTTTACATAAAATATGGAAATATATGATACATATAAAGCTGAACCATTTATTGCTCTTCATTCAAATAAGTAACAGTACAACATCTTCCAAAAATTTGAAAAGCAATTTAAATCTTTATAGTGGCATAGTTGGAACACATTTCTAAAATTTCTTCTGTTCTCTCTCTCTCTCTCTCTCACACACACACACACACATACCCCACATCCGATTGTCAAAGACTTATCATCCCTCTGTCAGATTACCTAAATTCACTTTCATTACAGTCTTCTTTTGTCTTTTCTTTCCATATTCCCCATCTACTTTATTATCTTCCAATGCCCTTTTCTATGTTAATCATTCAAGTCAGTATTTCTTTCTTTCTTTCTTAAATAAATTTAAATTTAAATCTTTCTTTTTTAAATTACCATGTAATCTAGCCTCTTAACAAATTTTTGAATATATAATACAGTATTGGTAACTATAGACACAGTGTTGTAAGGACTTCCTCATCTTGTATAACTGAAACTTTATACACATTGAACAACAACTCCTCATTTTCCTCTTCCCTTTGTCCCTGGAAACCATTATTCTAGAATCTATTTCTGAATCTATTTTAAATACCTCATATAAGTGAAATCACATAGTATGGTCCTTCTGTGACCAGATAATAAATGGAAAGACATTTTACATTTATGGATTGAAAGACTTTAAAAAAAATAGTTTATTGTCAAATTGGTTTCCATATAACACTCAGTGCTCTTCCCCACAAGTGCCCTCCTCCATGACCACCACCTCTTCCCCCCCCCCCCCCCTTCTACCCTCGGTTTGTTTTCAGTATTCAGTAGTCTCTCAAGTTTTGCGTCCCTCTCTCTCCCCAACTCTCTTTCCCTCTTTCCCTCCCCTGGTCCTCCATTAGGTTTCTCCTGTTCTCCTGTTAGACCTATGAGTGCAAACATATGGTATCTCTCCCTCTCTGACAAGACTTAATGGTGTTAAAATGTTCATACTATTTAAAGAGATCTATAGATTTGATGCAATCTCTATCAAAATCCCAGTAACATTCTTTAAAGAAATAGAAAAAATACTAAAGTTGATGTGGAATCACAAAAGACCCCAAATAGTCACAGCTCTCTTGATAAAGAAGAGTAAACCTGGAGGCATCAGGTTTCCTGATATCAAAATATTTACAAAGCTACAGGAAATAAAAATAGTATGGTACTGAAATAAAAAGAGACATACATACCAATGGAACAAATGCCTATACTGTCAACTAATTTTCTACAAGGGTGCCCAAACTACACAATGGAGAAATGATAGTCTCAACAAACAGTATCAGGAAAACTAGATATCTACATATAAAAGAATGACATGGGACCCTTAGCTTACACCACACACACACACACACACACACACACACACGAAAGCACACACACACACACAAAAGAAACTCTAAAGGAATTAAATATTTAAACTTATAAATCTAAACCTATATAACTCCTAGAAGAAATCTTAGTTTAAAAGCTTCATGACATTGGTCTAAGGCAATGGTTTTTTGGATAGAACAGCAAAAATAAAAGTGGACAGGTAGGATACAGTCTTTTTTTTTATAGTTATCTAAAGAATGACATATTTCCTTCCAGTTTTCATTCCATGGTATCTTTTTTCCTTTTTTTAAAATCACGTTTTTAATTTAATTCTAGTATAGTTAGCATACAGTGTTATATTATTAATATTATTTTTTACTTGCGGCGGGGTGGGTGAGATGGAGCATGAGCAGGAGAGAAGCACAAAATCTGAACCAGGCTCCAGGCTCTGAGCTGTCAGCACAGAGCCCAAACACAGGGCTTGAACTCATGAGCTGTGAGATGATTACCTGAACCAAATTTGGGTGCTTAACCACCTGAGCCACCCAGGTACCCCAAGTGTTATACTAATTTCAGGTGTACAACACAGGGTGACTCAACAATTCTACACATTGCTCAGTGCTCCTCATAAGTGTACTCTAATTCCCTTTACCTATTTCTCCCATCCCTGTACCCAGCCTCCCAACACTTCCTTCCTGGTAACCATCTCACTTGTATGTAGAGTTTAATAAAACAAGGGGTACCTGGGTGGCTCAATCAGTTAAGTGTCCTACTTCAGCTCAGGTCATGATCTCATGGTTTGTGGGATTGAGCCCCATGTCGGGCTCTGTGCTGACAGCTAGCTCAGAGCCTGGAGCCTGTCTTCAGATTCTGTGTCTCCCTCTCTCTCTGACCCTCCCCTGCTTACGCGCTCTCTCTCTCTCTCTCTCTCTCTCTCTCTCTCTCTCTCTCAAAAATAAATAAAAATGTTAAAAAAATTAAAAAAATAAACAAAACAAATGAGCAAAGGAAAAAGGGAGAGACAGAGACAGAGGGAGACAGAGAGAGTCAAACCAAGACACAGACTCTTAACTATGAAGTTAACAGATGGTTAAGACTACAGTCTTTAGTTTTTAAAATATCTCTCCCTCTCACTACATTCTGCACTGTAAACAACAAAGGAAGTCTGATGAAAGACACAGTATCCTCCTAAGCCAGCACAGAACCATGATGCTTTATTTTTTCCCTGCTACACATGATTCACCAATATGTATGAGGAAAGGATTGAAAGATAAAAGATAAGGTCTTAAGACTGTTTATTATCAGAAGGAGTGATTATGGCTAATTTTATTTTATTTATTTATTTTTTAACATTCATTCATTTTTGAAAGAGAGACAGAACATGAGCATGGGAGGGTCAGAGAGAGAGGGAGACACAGAATCTGAAGCAGGCTCCAGGCTCTGAGCTGTCAGCACAGAGCCTGGTGTGGGGTTCAAACTCACAAACCACGAGATCATGACCTGAGCCGAAGTCCAACACTAAACAGACTGAGCCACCCAGGGGCCCCTTGGCTAATTTTAAAATATACATTATTTTAATCTTTTTTTTAAGTTTAAATAAAATGACAAAAATGCAATAGTTGTAAAATAAATTAAAATTTATAGTATGAAAAATAAACATAGATGTTTATCTTGTGCCAATGATTTTCATTAATATTTTTATCTCTATCTTATCCCAAGCAGATCAAAGCCTCCCAATCAAATATTTTATTTTCTATAGTAGCCTGGCAAAACATTTTACTTATAATAGTGGTTTAATAAATATCTATTTTTAAAATGAACCAATAAACACACAATGCATAAAACAAACATTAATTTTGTAGTCTACATGGCAACCAAAACAGAAATACTTATAAACATCATGTAGCCAAGGCTAACATTGTTTTAAATCACAAAGAGTCTTCATGTCACCATTATTTGAAATTGATTTCTACCAACAAGTAACTCCATCATTTTGTAAAACGATGACAAAAATTAATATCCTCTACTCAGCTGGAGCTGGATAAGAGTTTAACAAAACTCACTGGTAGAAATGACACAACGTACTGGGCTAGAAGCTATCCACTTAATATGGAGGTTTGTTGTCTTATGTTGTTAAGATTTAATTTTCTTATTGCTGTTTTAGACTTTATTTTCAACATACTTAACGGGGGTGAGATCCCTCAAGGGCTTCAGGCTTGAATGTTTCCCACTCTGGCATTTACATATCTTTGCTTCTGGTACTTGTCTCTTCCCACCTTTTCTTTCTTTTGACTTCATCAAGTAAGTGTTCCTTTCCACGTGCCTTGATAAAATCAAGTCACCCAAACAATGGCTGTTAGACTGCAAGGACAATCCCTCTACTCCTGGCACTTGCTGCACTGGCTGACTTTGGCAAAACATGCTACCCTCCTCTCCCAAGAGAGGACACCCTTGAGTTCCCTGCCAGGCACTGCCACATAGAGTCATAGGCTAACAGAGCTCTGGTAAAGTTTCTTCCAAAATATGAATAACTGTTATTATTAGGGGAATTATGTTAAAGAGGACCTTGTTAAAAGGTTTGCTGATACAGAAAGGATTTTATCTGATGTCAGGGAGTGGGCAATAGAACAGGAGTATGTGGTTCAGAGTGGGAATAATATTGCTATTTTCAGTATGTCTGTAATTCATGAAAAATATAAGGTACTCACCACCAAGAACATCACCCATCTTCCGTAGCCCTTTGTAGTCTAAGTCAAGCTGTTTGTCACTCAGAAGATCTTGAGCCAAAAGTTAGGTGTCCTAGTTTGCACCAGAAGTTTGTGAATTTCGAGCCTGTTGGTAGATAAAGTGAACCAAATTTTATTATTGAAGACTATTATTTGCTACTTATCCCAAGTACCAGGAATATTTGTCGACTCTCCAAATTCTTATACTATATCTATTATCTTATCTGATATTGGTACAAAGTTAAAAATCTTTATAGATGTTGGTAAAAATGACCCAATTATTGTATTTTTTTAAGGCAAGGCAAGGTTAATTCTTTAACCTATAAAGCTGCATGGAAGCCCATCTTACAGAAATTTGTCTGATCTGTGCTATTGGTACCAGATACTTCTGGAATCTCGACAACGTGCCCTTTAAACTTTAGACAATCCATTTACTAATACCATATGAGAAAATAGTGCCTCATTCCTCAGTGAGGAATGGGCTTTATGCGTATCGGAAATTTTGCTAACCCAGGGAAAGACAAAATAGTAGATTCTTCCCTAACTCTGCAAAACCACAGGAATGGGTGCTGTGAGGCATCGAGAAACTCCTTGATAGCTCTACTAAATCCTCATATCACGCACTTGGAATCTTCATAGAGTCACCGAAGTTATAGATAATTATACATATTTAAAGAATACATTTCAATTTGACAAATATTTCTTTCACAAGTGTGTTGAGGGCTGCAGAAAAAACAGAAAGAGAGTCCTTGTTTCAGGAGATTTCATTCTAAAAGGCATGTTGGGGCCAGGCAGGGCCCAGAGAGCAGTGATGGTATGACAGTGATCATTAAAAGGACAACTACATAAATAATTTGAATACAAGGAAGAGTGGGCTAAGGCAAAAATGAATTGGATTCTTCAGAGTAAGAAGACATAACATCTGGTTGGGAGATCATCTTAATTAATAGCCAAGCTATGGAAACAACCCAAGTGTCAACAGGTGAATGGATCAAAACCCATGGAAGATCCATGTGACAGAACACCCAGCCATGAGAACAAAAGAGGTCCTGCCATGACATGGAGGGGGCCTGAAGGGATTATAAGTGAAATAAGTCAGACGGAGAAAGACAAATACTGTATCATCTCACTTATAAGTAGAATCTAAAAAATCCAAACTCATGGAAGAGTAGAATAGTAATTGGTAGGCGCTGGGGGAGGGGGAGATGAGGAGATGTTGGTCAAAGAGCACAGATGTCCAGTTATAAGATGAAGAAGTTCTGGGCATCTAATGTACAGCATGGTGACTATAGTTAAAAATACTGAGTTACATACCCGCAGGTTGCTAGGGAGTAGATCTTACATGTTCTCACCACAAAAAGAAATGGTAAGTATGTGATAGGATGCAGGTACCAGCAACACTACACTGGTAATTATTTTGCAATATAGATGGGTATCAGCTCAACACATTGCACACTTAAACTTACATTGTGTTATATGTCAATTAAATCTCAATGAAACTGAAAAAAAATCAAGCAACTCCTCTATCTGGTTGGTATTTGAAGATTGGGCAAGATTCCCAATACCTCATGATTAAATAAAATCTGAGGTACCTTATTCACTACTATATATCCTATGCCTAGTATAATGCTAGCACATAGTAGGTGCTCAGAAAAATATATATTTCCATTGACTAAAATAAGATGGTTTTTGAGAAATTTAGGTATTTCAGGAGGTAATTTTTAGAAGCCCTAAAATTTTTCATTACCTTAGAGCAATATGAATATGTGAAATAATATCTGTAGGAAAGATGACATTATATTCTTTTGAATTTCTACTAGTATTTTGACTTTTGATTTTTCCTATTTGAAAATGTTGACCTGTCTTATTGTAAGTCGGGAACCTTGAGTGTTCATGCTCCCCTATTTCTCTACTTGATAGATTTTGTCAGAAAACTCCAATCTAGGGGGGAACTAGTTGAGCTGAGACTTCAAATAGAATCTGAGTCATACACATGTCTGGTAACATGAGAGAGACAAGGATGAGGTACAGCACAGAAGATAATGGGAAGGCAGCTACTTAATTTTTCCCCCTTGTCTTAATCAGGAAATCCTCTTTCCCCCGCCATTTTTATTTTTTTTAAACAATGTATTTCACTGACAGGAAACTTAATGATGAGTCACTTCTAGGAAGCAGAAATTTGATTTTCTAAATACTTAGCAGGGATCCAAGAGTGACATTTAAAAATTATTTCCTTGCTGTAACTTGGTAACTTTTTAAAATAAAAGGACAATGTATGGGGAATGGTGTACACCTACATGATAATTCATGTCAACCACGCACTTACCACAAAATCTCAAATGCTTCCCCACATAAATCAGTTCTGAGACCTAAGGAATCTAACTCATTAAAATGTACTTGAGATTCCTGTAACCTTTTCTCAGGAAGCAACAGCAGGTATAAAATGTGCAGGTTTTTTTTTTTTTTAAATATGTGCAAAGCTTTAATTCTAGTGTATAAAAGAAAACCTTTTGTAGGTAGCTGAAAAGTTTGGAAGAAGGTGGGTGGGAAAGTCATGGAATTTTGGAAGTATGATGTAGATTTTGGTAAATTAGAAATCTGTCATAGGATAGTGATGGAGGAGATGCCAGGCTGAGTCAGATGTTCTCAGTGCCTAGGCGATGATCTGGTTATAAATTAGGTTCCTTTGGAAACTGCACTAACATTTTTGGCCACTAGGTCATCATTTCTCCCAAATGCAGTAACAATAATCGTGAGTCAGTCTGCATATGGTGTAGCTGGTATTGTACTATTTATTGCTGGTGATAGTTTCACAGTCTCGGTGTCTGGTGTTTGGAGGAAATGCACATCATTCTCTTGCTTAGTAACTACCAATGACTGTATCCTATCTACAGAATAGAGAAATTCTATAAAGTCTTTAGTGTGATATGCAAGGCCCTCCATGATCTGTTCTGGTGATTCAGTATCGTCCTCCTCAACTACTAACCACCTACAATCCTACATCAAGATTTAGATCCATCCTTTCCTCCTTTACACCACCACTGTACCTTTCTGGGGCTCTGTTGCTACATTTATCGCAGCAAAGATGTATTCATAAGTCACTCTCCTTTAGGGCAGGGACCATGGTTTATTATACTTTGTATGAACAGTACATGGTATATTGTAGGAGTGCCATAAATGTTTGTTGAATTCATAAATACACACTCAATCTTATTTTTTTTAAATTTTTAATGTTTGTCTTTTGAGAGAGAAAGAGTGAGTGCAAGCAGGGGAGGGGCAGAAAAAGGGGGACACAGAATCTGAAGCAGGCTCCAGGCTCTGAGGCTGTCAGCATAGACCCTGACGCAGGGCTTGAACTCATGAACCATGAGAATATGACCTGTGCCAAAGGCAGATGCTTAACCAACTGAGCCACCCACGGGGCCCCCAACACCTGTTTTTTTTTTTTAAATGAATCATAACAACTACTAAGTTATACACCGGAATATGCAGTAGGCAGAATGTGAGAATGACCCCAATGACTCTTGACTTTGTAGACCTTCCTCCCCTTTGAGGGTGGTGAAGTAAGAGACAATTTCAAGATTCTGTTACATGGCAAAAGGGAGGAGGTCTTTGTGGCCATAGTATAATCTCACAAGCCTTTTCACAGCAGAGTTGTAATGACTGGTGGAAGAAAAGAAAGTCAGAGACCCAAAGTTTGAGGGACACATGATGTACCGTTACTAGTCTTAGAAATGGAGGAGACCATGTGCCATGGATTGCAGGTAACCCCAGGATCTAGGAGCAGCTCCCAGCAGACAGCCAGCAAGGAAATGGGGGCCTCGGTCCTCCAACTGCAAAAGAACTAAATTCTGCCAACAATATCTCTGAATTTGGAAGTGGATCCTGCTACATCCTGTGGGTAACAGACCAGCCTGCTGATATCTTCATTTTAGCCCATGAGACCCTAAGCAGAGAACCCGGTCCTGGTATCCCACACTTTGGACCTACCCCAACTGTGAGGTAACATGTGGGTATTGCCAAAAGCCATTAAGTTTGTAGCCATTTGCTTTGCAGCAACAGAAAACTAGTACAAATAGCGGGCAACCTTATCAGATAAAATGGATACCTAAGTTCTGCTCTGTTTTGGTCCCTTTCTTTGTGTAATTAATAGATAACGGGTATGCCTATATGAAGCTGATGCTTGTTAAGTAGGCGGTCCAAGGCGGTTTGGTCATTTCAGATCAAGTAACAGACTGTTAAAGAATGTATTCCCCAGCTCATACATTCTGCAGGGCTCAGGCTGGAAGGCGGCCCTGGGTATAATATAAAGTCAGGATGGCTTGATGTTCTAGCTAATGATAACACAGGTGTAAATGCAGACAAAAACATTACGTCCAAGAGGTGAACATAATGACCCTCAAGTCTGAATATTTGGCGGGGGGGCTTCCGCTGGGGCAAGGCCATTTATTTCCTAATCACTAGTTCTATTTGGTTCTGTGTCAATATGCCTGGCATTTTTACATTTTTTGACATCTTAATGAAATCAATTTTGGATAATATCCTGATTCTCTTATTCTTAAGAAATAGATTTTTATTAATGCTTAAGAAATCCATTTATGCGTATTATAAGGCAATTAGAAATTTGTACACTAGATGTTTAATAATAGTAAGGAATACTTTAGATATAAGTATATGGTTTTTTTTTTAAAGTCATTCTGTTTAGGGATTCATATGCAAATCTATGTAGGTGATAAAAGGAACTTGCTTTCAAATAGCATGTAGACTGAAGGGAGTAGATGGGAGTTGGAACGGAGCAGTGGGTCAGCTGTACCTCATGGTTGTTGGGCTGTGTGATGGGTAGATGGGAGGTGATTTTAAAAATTTGTCTTGGGGAGCCTGGGTGGCTCAGTTGGTTAAGTGGCCAGCTTCAGCTCAGGTCATGATCTCATAGTTCGTGTGTTCGAGCCCCGCATCGGGCTCTGTGCTGACAGATAACTCAGAGCCTGAAGCCTGCTTCAGATTCTGTATCTCCCTCTCTCTCTGACCCTCTCCTGCTCACACTCTCTCTGTCTCTCAAAAATAAATAAAAACATTAAAAAATTTAAAAATTCATCTTTAATATAACCAAAAGAGTATTTGCTTACCCTCATACACACTTGTAATGTTTTGGTGTTGATGTTTGTCTTCAGGTTAACTGGTCAGTTGTACAGCTAGAAACTGAAGTATTGATGAATTTCACAGGCTTGGAATTGCTAAAGTACCTTTATGCTAAGTAAGCATGGTGACAATTGCTCACATCGTGGCAAACTCCTCCAGTATCTATTGAAGAGCTTTAGTGTGCACTGAATCATGATAGATCCCGTGATATACAAAGAAGTTTAAAAATATGTCTAAACATTTCTGCTTGGTAGTTGAGACCTACCTCTGATATATAGAGAGCTGGCCATGAGGTAGGCTGACTTCACAACTGTACTATTATGTCTGTAGGATTTATCAAACATCAAAAAAAAAAAAGGAATGAGACCAAGGTATTATATTACTGGCAATTTTCTAGGGGCATGCACATTGGCTGGTGGGAATAAATATTTTGGAGTAGCTTCTTGATGATGATGAGGTCTGCAGACAGCATCCCCTAATGCAGGGTTTGTGTTTTGGGGAGTAGGCTAGGGAAGTTTTGGGAACAGCACAGTAGGAGCTGAACTCTACAGTCCACCTGTGTCCTTCCCCCCACACCACACCAGCCTCTCCTTTACAGAAAAGTTAAACTAATCTTTAACTAGAATGAATAAGACACCTGCTGGGGAGGCCCACACATGTACTGGCTCATCAATCGTTAAGAAACCAATAAATCCTACATAGCACTTAGAAGTATGTCTAAAACACGAAGAACACGTAGGATTCAGAGTTAAGACCATGGCAGGCTGTGTAAATCAGGGCTGTAAATGTTAAGAATTGAGGTAGGTCTCAAAAGAAGTGGGGAGGTCACATTTTCCTGCAGGGTAACTGTTCTTCTGGGAGATGCATGGAAGAATGGGGGTCAATGCAAGCAGGCAAGAGAAGTCTGGCTGTGATCGGGGTTTCAGACAGGGATCTGAGCACAGAGACGAGACCAGCTGGTGGAGAGCCTGAATTCCTGCCAGAGAGAGGTTTTAGAGTTGATCTAATAGACAATGGGGAGTGATTCACTTTTGTTAAACAGGTGGTGCTAATTAACTGAGGATAATCAGAAGTTGGCTGTCGAGCAACAAGTTAGCTGCAGAGTTTTCGTTGATTAAGGGGTATATGTATGGGAAAGTGTTTCCTAAATTAGTCTGAAAAGAATCAGTTTGGGGGCAATTTTTAAAAGTGCAGATTGGCAAGCCCCTCTTCTGGTGTTTATGTCTCAGTGGATTTTGGATAGAAACTGTTTTTACAAGCTCACAGAATGAGTTTTATTTATGCATAGCTCTCTTTTAGGCAGTTAGAAAATGCATCTAATAACATATTTCGTGTTTGCCCTAACTTCAATGAGATTAGACAGAAAATACAACCATGATGAGGAAGAAAGAACTTTGCTGAATTTCATTTAAGCAATTGACATTTCCCATTTAATGACTTTAAATAAATCCCTCAACTTATTGAATCTTTTGTCACTAGCAAGTTTCTGAAATGTGGCATATGGAAAAGAATACGTGTTTAGGTTTAAAGAAGATCATCCACGATATCGCTAATATTACCAGATAGTTTATAATAAAATGTCCAGTCTTTGTCTAACCATTACAATGATCATTTGAGCATTTTTCTACTTTTGACCAGCAGAGGGGGCTCTGACTCTTGAAATAAAGAGTTTTTTTTTTCTCCAGGTAGAAACAACACCATTTTTTACAGTTAATATCCTTCGTAGTTTATAACTTAAAACTTCTACCTACATTGTCTATGATACTCCTTTTTACATATCTCCCAGTATGAACTTCTTTGCCATGTGAAATGGGCTATATTACCAGAATATTTTTGATTCTTCCTTTCCCATTCACCTTTACTCATGTTTTCCCTTTTTCTGGAATATTGGTGATGATCACCTCTCTAAATATGCCTTACTTGAGACCCAGTTCAGAAATAATTCTTTAATGTATTCTCTGATCTCCCAAGTCTGAACTTGTACAGAATGGTTAGGTTCCTGGCTTACAGCACTAATACAACTATTTACTAAAGAAATAATGTTTTTTGTTATTCTATTATAGGATAGTTGGCTTGCCAGATAACACAGTTGATAGCCAGTTAAATTTGAATTTATGATGAACAATAAATTATTTTTTAGTGTCAGTATGTCCTACGAAACATTGGTGCACATTTATACTGAAGACTGTTTATCTGGAATTCATATTTAACTGGGTATTTTGTTTTTATTTGCTAAGCACTTTGATGGTAGAGTTTTATATTGTTCATATTCATAATCACAGAGCACAGTGTCAGTGCTTAGTGGTTGCTGAATAAATAAAAGGATCAAAGTGTAATATGTGGCTAAATTATTATGGTATAAAGGGCTATCATTTTTTAAAGCGATAATGGCTTCAAATTACCTACATGTGCATGACACTAATGGGTTGACAGTGAATTTTCATTCATTATAAAACAGAAAATAGTTGTAAGAAAGAACTTTGTGCTAATTAGAAATTTCAGGATGTAACAATAAAAATTGGAGGAAATATTTGAAATATACTTAAATGTCTTAAAAGATCTCGAGTTAAGAAACATTATATGGTTAAGAAAATTCTTTTGTGAAATGAGCATGAATCTCTTATAAGGAAAAAAAAACCGTGTTATTTTAAAGATGCATTATGTGGGGTACCTGGGTGGCTCAGTCACTTGAGCGTCTGCCTCTTGATTTCTGCTCAGGTCATGATCTCACGATTGTGAGGTCGAGTCCCACATTGGGCTCTGCACTGGGTGTGGAGCCTACTTGGGATTCTCTCTTTCTCTCCCTCTGCTCCTCCCCTGTTCATGTTCTCTCTCTCTCCAAAAAAGCATAAAGGTGCACTGCACTATATGTTGAATCAAGACATGAGTTATAAAAAAGATGGCACTGATTTTACCCGTTGTTTAAAACAATGAGTTTATTTCCATACTTTGCCTTTGAAACAAGGGGGGGAAGTGTGGTATAGGTATTACCCTGTTTGAGAAAATAAATTTTGTGCACTTAATCTAAGATATTTATAAGACTCACTATGTTAAACCAAACCCACAGCATTTCTCCATAAATTTCTTAAGCTTTTGAACTTACTAACCTAGAAAGGATAGAATATTCATAATTTTCCTCTATCAAAACACAAATACTGTAGAGTCTGAAACCTCCCTCAAACACTTGGAAATCATATGTTGGGTCACCTTATGACTAAATTCCATTATACTTGTCATGACATGACATTAGTGTGCAAAGAGATTAAACTATACTGATATGGGTAATTTAAAACTACCGATTCACACACACACACGCAGACATACATGCATGCACACAGACACACTCAGAAGTCACTGAAAGCTGAAAACAATTTTAGTCTCATTAGATTTATACAATGTAAAGTCACAACATAATATAATTCTGGGCCTAATGGCTGCAATTGAAAAAAAAAAAGATGCTACTCACTGTTGGCAACACTTCATAGACTGTTAGTGGAAGTGAAAACTGGTATACTTTTTCTAGAAAGGATCTTGGTTATGGCTCTCTAGGTCATAGACCTTACAAAGTTTAAACACTACCTACTAAGAGCCCTTTATAAAGTTTCACCAAGGAAATATAAAAAACTCATACAAAGGCAAATGTGCAGATAATCCCGTTACACTTGAGGAAGGGAGGGATATTCACAGCTCCTCATGGTAAGGCCAAATCCTTGGAGCTCCTCTTGCGGGCCATGGGCCCAGAGGTTGCCTTTTCACAAGGGTCCCTTCACCCTGGGCTCTGATGTGGTCACCTGGTGGGAGCTACATTCCTGACATCTTAATCCACAGGTCTCCTATGTGGATGACGTAACAAGTTCCGCTGCTATCACAGAACACTATGGACTGGATGGTTTATAAACACACACACCCGCACACACACACACACACACACACACACACACACACACACACACTCACACACACACACAGGAATTTATCTCTCACAGTTCTGGAGGCTGGAAGTCCAACACCAAGGTACCTGTAGATTCCATGTCTAGTGAGGCACTGATCCTGGTTCACAGACATCCCGTCCTCACTGCGTCCTCACGTTGGTAAAGGGGTCAGAGAGTTCTCTGGGGTCTCTCTTAAAATCTCATTCATGTGGGATCCATCTTCTAACTTAATCACCTCCCAGGGGACTCACCTCCAAACGCCATTACACTGATCAGGTTTCAACATGTGGCCTTTGTGGGGAACAGACACTCAAGTCTGGGAGGGCGCAGCACGGGGGCCTGCTTGGCGTCTAGTCTTGTAGCCTGGAAAGATAGGACGCTGTCCTCCAATACTGTTGCAGGTGACAAGTCAGAGTGGATCTGGAGGGTAAACGAAATATACTCAGTGATTATTATAAAGAGGGTTTAAAGATTAGGAACTACATGCCCATCTGTACCAACCCTGATAGTGGACTGGGGGGAAGCGCTAAGGACCTTGGAAAAGTGGTCATTTGGACAAATTTTCCCCGTGGCCAAGACTGATGGAATAGATTCAACCTCATGGTTCTGGTAACTCTCACCCTCCTACTTCCTTGGTCTTAGGCAGGTATAATGAATAATTTTTTTGTAATATTTTGCTCCCTACTCCTTCACCAACCATATTATATGAATGTTACCTAGCTTGCAGACCTTCAGATTTGAAATGAAGTTTCAAGATAATCTTTTAAATTACCAATCTTTCATTTTAAACAAAGTCAGGGACTACAGACCTAAATTAAACATCTCCCCACCCCTCTCCCCATGGCCTGCTGCTTTACAAAGAAATCTTTAAAACTGTATTCCACAGTTTTGTAGACATGTTGGTATCCCAACCACTTTCAGTGTTCTTCCACTTCAGTTAGGTGATTCCTTCTCCTTTATTACAACAGAATAAAATATTTCTACATTATTCCTTATGGTTATTAAAAATTGAAACTATCAGGTATCTAGTTCTTACCTGTTCAAAATGAATCCAGATGTTCACCTACTGAAAAGGTGCCAGGTTGTTGTTGTTTTTTTTTTTTCTATCGTAGATTTAACTTTGGAAAATAAATTCGGAACAATTCTGTAGGGACTATTGGTCACAGATGGCTGAGGGATAATAAATCCTCAGGTGGAGAGAGTGTCCTTCTGGATTGTAGCACTTGAACTGATTTTAATAATTTAGAATTCTCTACCCTGCACTGTCCAAGTAAACAGAAGGTCTCTCTTATTAGCGTACTTCTTTTATTTTTTTAAAAAAGTATGTCATTAGCTTATGACACCTTAATTTTGTTCTTACTCTTAATTTAATACTCCGGCTTCTCTTCCAGGAATTTGCTTTTTCTCTAAAGGCCACAAATAGGTTCAATTTCTTATATCTTTTAAAATAATCCCTCTTCCGGCAGAAAACTCTCTCCTGTATTCCCAAGTTGAGTTTCTGTAATGTTCTTTCTCTTATTCGTCATCATACTTGTCACATATCATTATAATTACCAGCTTATGCATCTGAGCTCCTTAGAGGCAGGGATCACTTTCTTATCAATCATTATAACTCCATAGCTTAGCAGACTTCCTGGTATATAATAAGTGCTCAATAAAAAAATGAAGTCTTTTGAGTTAGAGGTTGAGATGTCATTTATATTGTCCAGGAAGAAATAAAAAAAAAGATTCTGTAAGTTCTTTGGTTATTTTAGTTAGAATGTTTTAAACTATTTTATAAGGAGAAGGGAACATTTTAATAATTTAGAATACTCTATCTTTCATCACCCAAGTAAACAGAAGGTATCTCTTGTTAAAGTACTTCTTTTATTTTTTTAAAGATATGTCATTAGTCTAGATTCATAGAGGAATTTTAATGCATCTTCTAAATGCTGTTGTGAAATTTTTTTCTTATGTTGTAAATTTTTATAAATCAGGGCCCCAGGTAGAATCTGAGGGCATGCTCAAACTGAGATAATTCACTGGGGGAAAGGGAGTATGTTTCATAAAGTGAGTATGGATAAGGGGTGAGCAGGTTGGAGAGAAATTTCAAGAGGTAGAACTTTGGGGCTAATATCAATAGGGATGTGGTCACCACTAAGACCAAAGGGAGGAGATCTTGAAAAAAAATCATGTGTTTTGAGGAATTCAGACCTCTATCAAGGAAGAGGACCATCTGGAGGCAATCCAACTGCACTCTTTTCTCTCCTTTAGATCTTTGGGGCCCCAGATTGGCCAACCCAACAGTAAGCCACAGAGGAAGCCACCATGTTGCTGTGGTCCTTAGAGGCTGACTTCCTATTGCATCCGTGGAGAAGGCTGAATGGTGATGGGAGGTCCAGGACAGGGTGATCCCTCTTTGTGATAATGTAGCTACTTTCTCAATGGAATATTCATATCACTTAAAGAAAGCCATAAAATCAGCAAAAACCAAACCAAAACAAAACCCCCAAACAAACCCACAACCATTTCCATTGTACTAGTACTCTCCTTGTATTTAGTTTTATTTAAGTGCAATTAAAGCAGTTCTTACCTTCGGGAACTGCAATGGGTGATGGGAAATGATGAGCCCACAAAAGCCTTCGATTGTAGGATATCAGCCGAAATGTGGTTGAATTGGGTTCCACAGATTGCATTGCTTTTGACCTCAGGTTCATCTTCATCCAGAGTTCAGGGCCACATTCACACTAATGGGATATTTCATCCTGTAAGGGAATACATTTCTCAATGCACTAAAATGCTTTCCTCTAGCATCACTCTGCTTAATAAGATGGAGAGGTGGCTCCAATTGGGTTCACTCTGTATTGCCAGCAATATGCAATTTTTTTTTCATATACTATATTATCTTAGTCTACTTCCTTCAATTTAAATTTGAGTAAATGGTGCTTTTATTCTGTGAAAATCCTCCTTATGCTCTATATTGGGCTTATGTAGATACCAATTTTCACATTTCTGGCTAAAAAGAATATTGATGTCTAAATGAATTTGAGAATAGAAGACTTTATACATATCGATTCCATCAAACTACAGATATGTAGCATAGATTTGATACTTAGTTGAAATTGGCATGCTGACATAGCATGTTAATACCTTTAAAACTATGTATGAGTAGAATAGAGAACATAATTTAGTATTTTGACAAACACACCAATGGCCCTCAACAGGAAAAGTACCCAATGCTGGCTGTGGACTCTTAACTGAAATCAATAGTTTAATTTTTTGTTTTTATTTTAAAAAAGTTTTTAATGTTTATTTGTTTTTGAGAGACAGAGACAGAGAGTGAACAGGGGAGGGAAAGAGAGGGGTGGGGGACACAGAATCCAGAGCAGGCTCCAGGCTCTGAGCTGTCAGTACAGAGCCCGACGCAGGGCTTAAACCTACAAACCATGAGATCATGACCTGAGCTGAAGCTGGACACTCAGTTGACTGAGCCACCCAGGTGCCCCTGAAATCAGTAGTTTAAAATTCACCAGATCAGGGGTGCCTAGGTGTCTCGGTCAGTTAAGTGTCTGACTCTTGATTTCAGTTCCGGTCATGAATGATCTTGCAATTCGTGAGTTCAAGTATTTGGGCTCGCACTGACAGTGCAGAACTCTCTCCCACCCTCTTTTTATCCCTCCCTCCACTCTTACTCTCTCTCAAACTAAATAAATAAACTTAAAAAAAAGTCACCAGACCATTTGCAAAAATGGTAGAGTCCAGCCTGTATGTTATTGCAAATATTGTATACCGTATTGCAAAATATACCATATTTACATGTGAAAAACCTGAAGCCCTTTGGAAAAGATTTATTTAGTATGTCTAGCAGGTTAATCAAATGTGTTTTAAGTAAAACTTTAGGCAGAGAGAAAGTACTGTTTACTTGGTTTTGATGCAGTTGGATATGATGGAACTGACTAGTTTCCTCTAAAAACCAACTCATTTAAATAACAGCACATTTTGATTCAGCACATTGTATGTTGTAAAAATGAAATACAATGCTTAACCTACTAAATAGTTATGAAAACAAATAAAAAATATTTAATATGAGGCTTTTGCAAAGAGAAAAAGTTTGAGTCAAGACAAAGTTCCAACTTGATTGGATTCAGGAAAGAGGGCAGCACTGTATAATGAACTCACCTAGAAAAAAGAAATCTTGGATTGAATCATTAGTATTTATTTTTCCATTGAATTGCACTTGGTGGTTAACAGCTTAAGCTCTGGGGCCTGACCACCTACCTTTGAATATAACCCCTTCCCTAGTCACATGAGTCTGAGAAAATCACTTAGCCTTTCAGTGCTTTGGTATTCTTTCTTTTCTTTTTTCTTTTTTTAATGTTTTATTTATTTTTGATACAGAGAGAGACAGAGCATGAGAGGGGGAGGGGCAGAGAGAGACACACACACAGAATCTGAAGACAGGCTCCAGGCTCTGAGCTGTCAGCACAATGCCCGACGCAGGGCTCGAACCCATCTTTTCTTTTTTTTTAAGTTTATTTATTTTGAGAGAGAGACAGAGACAGAGACAGAGAAAGAGGGAGAGAGAGAAAATCCCAAGCAGGCTTTGCACTGTCAGCACAGAGCCCAATATGGGGCTTGAACTCACAAACTGCAAAATGAAGATCTGAGCCAAAATCTATAGTCGGATGCTTAATTGACTGAGCCAACCAGACACCCCTAATTTTCTTACATGTAAAAATAAAGATACTAAAATACCCACTAATAAGATGATAATGGACTTAAAAGTTAGTACATGTTAAATTCTTAGAATAGTGCTTGGTATACAGTAGTGTTATATAAATATTAGCTATATTATTAATTGTTGAATTAAACTGAGTGCCACTTTATTCACTGATTCGAGTCATTAAGGTTGCTTAATCTCAATGTAGTTCACTATAATTAACATAAACATGTGTTAATGAGAGCCTCACCTAATGCTGAAGGCTTTTGTGACTATGTATTTCTACGTATCAAGCCTTTTTAAATCTCTGGTGAAAACAGTAAGAGAGTCATAGGTCCAGGTATCATGAAGCTCACAGTCAAGTAGGCAATAATGATACCGTGATGAGTAATGCTTGCGGTGCTATGGATGAGTCTGAATGTTGGAGGGTACCCAGACTATTACCTTCTGAGTGGTTGCAGCTCCAAAATTTTCATGTAAGTCTTGTATTTCTCCAATTGTCAAGTATGTCTCAGAGATCCTTTCAAGCTTTGAAGGTCTAGATCAGTACTCCAGAATTGTAGACAGAAAAAGGCACAAGACACTAGATCCCTTTTTAGACACACCACCTAAAGCAGAGTGTGAGCGATGTGAAAGTCCACATCCTAATCCTTCTTTTGGATTCCCATTGGCATCCTTCACCCTCCCATCCCCATGACTATCCATCACCAGAGCCTTGGGAAGGTGGCTCCGTAGAGGCCAGAAACATGACTTGAAGACGAAACATCTCTGAACACTTGACTCACCTCCTAATTCTCTTAGGATCCCCTTCCTAGGATAATTTATTAAGGGTGATTTTTAGAAACTGAAGTACCATTTGTTTGACTGATTCATTCTTGTTTTAAAATCTGTGTCTTATTGACGTTAATGTCTGGTACTCCTTTGGGCCTGATTATGTTATCTGATGTTTCTGCCTATTTTTGTCAATGTGTTCATGCCTCCTTTGGTGCTTAGTTATTGTTAAGTTTTGGCCAGATAATGCAATTGCAGAATTGGTTATAGAAGTGATTTCAGGCTCAGATAGTGCTGTCTTTCTCCAGAAAGGACTTTATGTATGCTTTTGCCAGGCCTTTGAGAGCCCTAGCAATCTGGGATTATCATTCCAGTTTTGGAGACTTGAGCTGTTCCAAATCTGGACTGCACTTCCAGGGAGGTCCTGTGAACTTCCAGTTCATTCATACACCAGGGATGCAGAACTATGGGTTCCCAACCTAAAGCAAGCCTCTTTTGGATGAGTGGGAGGGGAAGGGGAGGGAGGGAGAAGGGGAGAAAGGCAGGAAAGACATGGGGATGGGAAGAGAAGGGAGAGAGGGAGAAAAGGGCAGAAAGGAAGGAAAGAAAGGGGAAAAAACATATAGGAGAGAAATTTCTGTCTTTGAAGGAACATAGGCCAATGAAGAATTGATGGTTCTGGGGAACTTGAGTCGGAAGCATCAGCGTCGTGAATAAAACCAAGCCCTTTGGTTCTACTCAAAGCTCATTAAGGGATATGGGAACCCCTGCCTCTCTCCAGCAAAGTCACTGACCAAAAGGCACAGAAAACATTCCTTCAACTTAATGACCATACAATGAGTTAATTAAAGATTCCTTTGTAAATACTATAATGAGGGTGTGAATAGAGTGGGGAGAAAGGAAGGGTATGGGGCAGGATGAAAGACTGGGAGGAATTTTTTGCTCAGATTTAGACTTTCTTGGAAAGATAATTTCGGTTCCAAAAAAAAAAAGATAATTTCCCAAAATATATTTGTCATATTTTACTATTACTAGATAAATAGAGGAGTGTGAAAGGTGAGGTGATCAAGAGTAACTTGTCATATAATTATTCTCGCATTTTCCCCATGGTAAAGAAAATGCTACAAATGAGAAAATTGGATGTTTACAGGTGAATGGTGAAGCTTGCAGGTTAAAGATAAAATTTCCTGTGTTCCTGTCTTTCAAAATTACTTTCCATCATGACCAATTACATTAGTGTCAGGTGAATTCACAATTATTTTCTATACAACATTTTAAAATTGTAGTTAAATATACATAACACAATATTACTCATTTTATCCATCTGTAAGTATACAGTTCAGTGGCATTAAATATATTCACAATGTTTCTATGACATTTGCACATATTGGTTTTGTTTTATATTTGTTTTTATTGTTTTATGATACTTTTAAGGGTGTGATTTACAAAGTGTAAAATGAGCAGATCTTAAGTATTTAGTTCAAAAACTTTACATGATGTAAACCCAAAGAAAGATCTAGAGTGTTGTAATTACCTAAAAAGGTCCTGTGTGCCTCTGAACGAAACACTGTCTGAATTCTACTACTGAATTCTAAAGGTTCATTATAACTGTTTTTAAAACTTCATATAACAAAGTATCTGTTCTTTTGTATCTGGTTTCTTTTACTCATCATTAATTTGTGAGATTCATCCACGTTGTGTATTTCAATAGTTCATTTGTTTTCGTTGCTAAATAGCATTCCATGGTGTAAATATACCACAATGTACTTCCCCATTTTCCTTTGATAGATTGTTTCCAGACTTTGGCTACTATGAATAAGACTGCTCTGATGATGATGATCATGATGATGATCATGATGGTGATTTTTGTGCAAAAATATGTAGGAGGAAAACTGCTGGGACACAGTGTATCTACAAATGTAACTGTGTAGGAAATCACCAAAGTGGTCATTACATTATACATTACTAGTAGCAATGCATCAATGTTGGAATTGTTTCTCTTCTCACAAACATAGGGTATTGCCAGTCTTTTATATTTGAATTATTCTATTGAGTGTGTAGTGTTTGGAAAAGAGCGTGTAGCTCTTATTTTAGATCTCCCTGATTACTAATGATTTGGAGAATCTTCTCATTTCCTTATTGGTCATTGGCCTATTTTTTTGTGAAGTATCTGTTCAGATCTTCTGTCCTTTTTAAAAAGACGTGGGTTGTTCACATTTTTATTGTTGACTTGTAGGAATTATTTAGATATTCTGAGTATGAGTTCCTTTCATGATGTATGTGGTGAGAATATATTTTCCAAACAAGGGTTTCCCTAATTAGTTTCTTAATGGTGTCATTTGATGAAAATATATTTTGAATTTTAATGAGGTTCTAAATAAACTTACCTGGGGCGCCTGGGTGGCTCAGTCGGTTAAGCCTCCGACTTCGGCTCAGGTCAGATCTCACGTTCGTGGGTTCGAGCCCCGCGTCAGGCTCTGGGCTGACAGCTAGCTCAGAGCCTGGAGCCAGCTTCCGGTTCTGTGTCTCCTCTCTCTGCCCCTCCCCCTCTCATGCTCTGTCTCTCTCTGTATCAAAAATAAATAAAACATTAAAAAAAATTAAAAAAAAAATAAATAAACTTACCTTTTTGTAGTTAATAAATTTTATGTTTTTAACAAATATCTTTGCCTATCCTTGATTGTGACCGTGTTTTTTTCACTCGTATTTTCAGATTTTTGGCTATTTCAAGTTAGTTTTTGAGAATGGAGTGACAATGACCTCAGCACCGCTATTGAAGAGTCTCTACTTTCCCCATTGAAATGACTTGTGCTTTTGTAGAAAATCAATGGACCCTACATATGTGGAGACACTCTTTTTTTTTTACTGTTATTGGTTGAAGGTACCATAATCTATTTATTTATTTATTTATTTATTTATTTATTTATTTTTAAATAGTTTATTGTCAAATTGGTTTCCATACAACACCCAGGGCTCCTCCCCACAAGTGCCCTCCTCCATCACCACCACCTCTTTCCCACCCCTCCCCCTTCAACCCTCGGTTCATTTTCAGTATTCAATAGTCTCTCAGGTTTTCTCTCTCCCCAACTCTCTTTCCCTCTTCCCCTCCCCCAGGTCCTCCATTAGGTTTCTCCTGTTCTCCTGTTAGACCTATGAGTGCAAACATATGGTATCTGTCCTTCTCCGCCTGACTTATTTTGCTTAGCATGACACCCTCAAGGTCCATCCACTTTGCTACAAATGGCCAGATTTCATTCTTTCTCATTGCCATGTAATACTCCATTGTATATACACACCACTTCTTCTTGATCCATTCATCAGGTGATGGACATATAGGCTCTTTCCATGATGGCTATTGTTGACAGTGCTGCTATGAACATTGGGGTACATGTGCCCCTATGCGTCAGCACTTCTGTATCCCTTGGATAAATTCCTAGCAGGGCTATTGCTGGGTCATAGGGGAGTTCTACTGATATTTTGAGGAACCTCCACACTGTTTTCCAGAGCGGCTGCACCATTTTACATTCCTACCAACAGTGTAGGAGGGTGCCCGTGTGGAGACATTTTGAACTCCGTTCATCAATCTACCTATCTGTTATTATGGCTGTATGGTACAGCCTAGATTAACATACAGAACAATTAATATTTGTAACCCTCTTGAAATAAGGTAGTGAGATTCCTCCACCTTTATTTTACTACTTTAAGAGTTTCATTACTAGTCTGTATTTTTTGTGCTTCCATATATAGAATCAGCTTGCTAATTTCTTCAAATATGGTCTAGTTCTCTAATTTAGAATTTTCATTTCTATGAGCAATGATTTTAGATTTCTATTTAAAGATCTACCATATGTTTTTATAGATTATTTTGAGGTATGTGATTTTTTACATGCTATTGTAAAAGCATTTTATTATATTTCATCTTCCAATTATTGGTTGTTATTAAACATAAATATAACTGATTTTATATATTGGTTTTTGTATCTTAAAGCCTTTCTAAATTCTCTATGTTATATACATGATCATGTTGTTTGATAATATAGACCATTTCTTTCCTTGCTTTTAACTATTTATGAAATCTTAAAATCTTTTTCTTTCTTTACAAACTGGCTAGAACCTTTACTACATTGTATAAAGTAGTGAAAAATATTTATTCTAGCCATTAGGGTTTAATATTTCTCTATTCATATGATCATAGGAATATTGTTTTTTCTTTATATCATTAGACACTGTTGACTTTTGTCAAATACTTTACTACATCTATTAAAGTGATCATTTGATTTTTTTCTCTTTCTCTCTGATTCTTTAATGTGAAACCAACCTTGCATTCCTGTGAGGGGAACTCTCCTTAGTCACATACATTATCCTTTTCATATATAGCTGGGTTTGATTACTCATCAATATCTGGTTAATTTTTGTGTCCATGTTCATGAGGTATGTTTGCCTGTATGAAATGTTTTTGTTAGATTTTGTTTTCCTGGCTTTGTAAAATGAGTCGGGTAGCATTTTGCCTTCCTGAAAATTATCATTTCTTCTTTGAATATATGAATGAATTCAGCACTAAAGCTATAATGATGACATAAACATTCTTTCATAGATATGGGGTACTTAATTTTAAAAGTTCATCTTGGCTCAATTTTGATCAGCTGTATTTTAGAAGAAATTATTCAATTTCATATTAGTTTGCAGGTTAATTGACAAAATATTGCTTATAATATTCCTTTATTGTTTTATCTGTAAATTCTTTTGAGTAGTTGTATAATCTTGTATATTTTTCCTTTTGATTCCTGGTCTGGATAATTTGCGCTTTCTCTATTTTTTTCCTTGATAAATCTTCCTGGAGTTTTATCAATTTTTCAGATATTATCACACCTTATTCCTCTTTACTGATATTCTTTATTGTTATAGTCCATTATTGCCTGATTGGTTTTCATTCTTTCATTTGTGTTTTCTTTCTTAGGTTTAAGTTGCTCTTCATTTAGTCTCAGGTTTTGGTACAAACAGTTGCTTAATTTTATCTCTTGGCTGGCAAATCTTATAATACTTCCTGATCCTATTTTGTTTGTTAATTTCTGTCTTAGATTGACAAACTTCATTTTTTTCTCTTTGCTTTTTAATTGTGCTAATCCATTGTCTTCTGAGATCCACTCTTTGTGATTAGAAGTCGACATTATCTTAATGGTTGGTTTTATCCTCTTTACAGTTTCTTATGGAAACTGAGACCAATGATTTAACATAATTCTTTCTAGTAGATAAATTCTTAGAAACAACCTCCCAAGACTAACTTATAAAGAGATTTAAAATATGGACAAATAGATTTCCAATGAGGAAAATTAATCAGTAATCAAAAACCTCCCAGCAAAAAAGTTCCAGAACCAGATGGCTTCACTGGTGAATTCTACCAAACATTTAAAGAATTAACACCAATACTTCTCAGATTCTTCCAAATGACAGAAGAGTAAGCAGCACTTCTGAACTCATATGAGGCTAGCATGGCCCCAGTACCAAAACCAGACAAGGCTGCCATAAGAAAATTATAGGTATGTTTCTGATGAACATATATACAAAATTAATGAATAAAATATTTACTAAATAAATTGAGCAATACTTTAAAAGGATCATACACCTGACTCAATGGGATTTATTTCAGGGATACAAGAATTATTCAATATCTGCAAATTGGTGAGTTATACCACATTAACAAAATAAAAGATAAAAGTTATATGATCATCTCAATAATGGAGAAAAAACACTTGACATAATTTAATATCCACTTATGATAGCAGTTATCAACAAACTGGGTATAGAAAATAATACCTCAATATAATAAGGGCTGTATTTAACAAACACACAGCTATTATCATACTCAATGGTGAAAACTGAAGGCTTTCTAATATCAGAAACAAGAAAAGGATTCCCCACTCTCATCACTTATTATAGTCAACATAGTATTGATAGCCATAGCAATTGGTGGGGTGGGGTAGGGGCGTGGACCAAGAAATAAAAGTTATGTGAACTGGAAAGAGGAGTAAAACTATAACTATTTGAGATGACACAATATTATATATAGAAACCCCCAAAAACTTCACAAAAAACAGAATATACATAAACAAACAAATTCATTAAAGTGGCAGGATACAAATCAATTATAAATGTCTGTTCCATTTCTATACAGTGATGATGAGCTACCAGAAAGGGAAATTAAGAAAGTAAATTAAGAAAGTAATACCATTTATAAGTGTATCAAAAAGAATAAAATACCTAGGTATGATTTAACCAAAAAGGTGAAATAACTGTACATTAAAAATCAGAAGATACTCAACATGTCTCTGGAGGCAAGGGAAAGAAAAGCAAAAATCAACTATTGTGATCTCATCAAAATAAAAACCTTCTGCACAGTGAAGGAAACAGTAAGCAAAACTAAATGGCAACCAACAGAATGGGAGAAGATATTTGCAAATGACATATCAGATTAAAGGTTAGTATTCAAAACCCATAAAAAACTGACCAAACTCAACAAAAAAATAATCTAGTGAATAAATAGGCAAAAGACATGACTAGATACTTCTCCAAAGAAGACATCCAGATGGTTGACAGACACATGAAAAAATACTCAACTTCACTCATCATCAGGGAAATACAAATCAAAACTACAATGAGATACCACATCACACCTGTCAGAATGGCTAGCATTAACAACTCAGGCAATAACAGATGTTGGCGAGGATGCAGAGAAACGATTTCTTTTGCACTGCTGGTGGGGATGCAAACTGGTGCAGCCACTCTGGAAAACAGTATGGAGGTTCCTTAAAAAACTAAAAATAGAACTAGCCTACAACCCAGCAATAGCACTACTAGGTATTTATCCAACGGATACAGGTGTGCTGTTTCAAAGGGGCGCATGCACCCCAATGTTTATAGCAGCACTGTCAACAATAGCCAAAGTATGGAAAGAGCCCAAATGTCCATCAATGGATGAATGGATAAAGAAGATGTGATATATACACATACATACACAATGGAGTATTACTTGGCAATCAAAAAGAATGAAATCTTGCCATTTGCAACTATGTAGATGGAACTAGAGAGTATTATGCTAATCGAAATTAGTCAGAGAAAGATAAATATATGACTTCACTCACATGAGTACTTTAAGATACAAAACAGATGAGCATAAGGGAAGGGAAGCAAACATAATACAAAAATAGGGAGGCGGACAAAACATAAGAGACTCTTAAAAAAGGAGAACAAACAGAGGGTCACTGGAGGGGTTGTGGGAGGTGGGAAGGGCTAAATGGGTAAGGCGCATTAAGGAATCTACTCCTAAATCATTGTTGCACTATATGCTAACTAAAAAAATTATTTAAAAAAATCAGAAGAAAAAAATAAAAAAAATTAAAAAATCAGAAAATACTAAAGAAAGACACTAAAGAAGACACAAATGAAAAGTTGTCCTGTGTTTCTGGATTAGAGGAATTCTTAGTGTTAAAATATCCATATTGCTCAAAGCAATCTTTAATTTCAATGTGATCCGCCTCAAAATTCCAATGGCATTTTTCACAGGATTAGAACAAAGAATTCTAAAATTTATGAGAAACCACAAAAGACCCCAAATAGCCAAAGCAACCTGGGAAAAAAACTAAAGACATCACACTCCCTGATTACAAACTATATTACAATGCTATATTAACCAAAACAGTATGATATTGGCACAAAATCAATGAAACAGAATGAAGGCCCAGAAATGGACCCATGCATATATGGTCAATTAATTCACAACAAAGGAGGCAAGAATATACAATAGGGAAATGACAGTGTGTTCAATAAATGATATTGAAAGACCTGAGAGCCACATGTAAAAGAATGAAAATGGATGACTATCTTACACCATTCATAAAAATTAACTCACTTGGATGTATAACCTGAAATCATAAAAGCCATACAGAAAAACCATAGGTTATAACCTCTTCAATACTCATCCTGGTGATGGTGTTTTTGGATCTGACACCACAAGCATAGTTAAGAAAAGCAAAAATAAACAATAGGGACCACAGCAAACTAAAAACTCTTCTTCACAGCAAAGGAAACCATCAGCAAAATGAAAAGGCAACCTACTGAATGGGAGAAAATATTTGCAAATCATTTATCTGGTAAGGGGTAAATATTCAAAATATATAAAGAACTCATAGAACTCATCAGCAAAATAACCAAATAATCCAATTAAAAATGGGAAGACTATCTGAATGATATTTTTCTAAAGATTTACAGATGGCCAACAGGTACATGGAAGTATGCTCAACACCATTAATCATCAGGGAAATGCAAACCAAAACCATAATGAGATATCACCTCACATCTGTTGGAATGGCTATAATGAAAAAGAAATGACCAATGTTGGCAAGAATGTGGAGAAAAGGGAGGAATTAGATTGGTGCAGCCACTGTGGAAAACAGTGTTGAGATTCCTCAATGAATTAAAAATAGAATTACTATATGATCCAGCAGTTTCACTTCAGGGTATTTATTCACATAAAACAGAAGTACTAATTAGAAAAGATATATGTACACACACATATACTCACAACAGAATATTGTTTAGCCATGAAAAGAATAAAATCCTGTCATTTATGATAACATATATGGATCTTGAGGGCATTATGCTAAGTGAAATATTTTAGAGGGAAACAAATATACTGCAAACTCATGTATATGGAGGATTAAAAAAAAAACCCAAAAACAATGAAACATGAGGACAGAACCAAGCTCATAAATACAGGAAAAGACTTTGTGGTTCCCAAAGACAGGGCTTTGGGGGGAGGAGAAATGGGTAAAAGGTATTTAAAGGTACCAACTTCTAGTTATAAAATAAATAAATCATGGGGATATATTACTCAGTATGGCAACTAGTATTGATAATACTGTGTTGCATATTTGAAAGTTGCTAGGAATGTAGATTTTAAAAGTTCTAATTATAAGAAAAAATTTGTAACTATATATGGTAATGGATATTAAGTAGAATTATTGTGGTGATCATTTTGCAAAACATACAAATATGAAATCCTTATGTTTTATACCTGAAATTAATGTTATATGTCATAATGCCTCTATAAAAAATGAAAATTAATTTAATAATAATTCTTCTCTAACATAGAGATTGACAGAGCCTATAGATTTTACTGTTTTATTTTTCATTTAAATATTTTCTAATTTTCATACATTTTTTGTCCCAGGATTATTTAAAAGATACTAATTCCCAAATGTTTGTGTTTTGGGAATATGTTTCTGTTTTTGATATTTACTTTAGTATAAATTTTATCTGAACATTGGTTGGTATGTTTTCAATCCTTGAATATTACTGAGTTTCTTGTTTGCAAATGCCTTAATTTTTGGCCCTTAATTTTTGATATATATTTTTTGTTGGCTTTAGACTTCTAGATTAGATGTTGGCAAACTATGGCGCATGACCAAATCAGGCTCTTGGCCTTTTTGGTAGGACTTATGAACTAAGAATGATTTTAACACTTTTAAATTTTTTTTTAATGTTTTATTTATGTTTGATACAGAGAGAGACAGAGCATGAGAGGGGAAGGGGCAGAGAGAGAAGGACACAGAACCGGAAGCAGGCTCCAGGCTCCGAGCTAGCTGTCAGCACAGAGCCCGACGCGGGGCTCGAACCCATGAACGTGAGATCTGACCTGAGCCTAAGTCAGAGGCTTAACCGACTGAGCCACCCAGGTGCCCCAATTTTAACACTTTTAAACATAAAAGGTAAAAGACTATTTTAACAACACTGCATCAAACATTGTTTTAAGTGTCTTAAGGGCATGAACTTCTTTGGTCTCCACAATAAAACTAAAGGATAGGTTTTGTTTTTCACATTGGAAATACTGGAGGGGACACTGTTGCAGTATAGAGTTTGCTATTGGTTTCTGATACTCTATCAAGTCAAGAAAATTCCTGTTCCATTAAGGATGAATTCTTTGAAATACCTTCTGGCATCCATGTAGATGATTATATTAATATAGTATATTAACATGCAGAGGTCTCTTTGTATTCCTGAAATAGACCATATTTGATCTTGATATGTTATTTACCTAATTTCACATTTGCATCTTTGAGGTAGGTGTATGGTATGTTTAAGTTGTCCACTTTTCATCAAATTATACCAACCTCAATGAATGAATTGGACAGTAACTCCTTCTGAAAATTTCATCATCTTTGTTTGGTGCTTTAAACTTTGATAAATATATATTTTTTACAATGCCTCATCAATCTCCAGATATCCTCATTATATAATCATCTCTCAAAGACTCTGCCTCTAATATCATCACTTTTAGAGGTTAGGATTTTATCAGGAATTTAGGGAGGACACAAACACTCAGATCATAGCATTAACAGATTATTTAATAGATTACCCTGTGCCTTAAAAAAATGCTAAGTTAGAACCTTGACTCCCAGATTATTTCTGCATAGATTTAGGAAATATTTTTCACCACCATGGTAGCTCCTGCTGGGGCACAGTATAAGAACAGGACAGTTTCCAGCATAACATAGGTCCTTTGAGAATAAGGACAATGTTCCTTGTGTTCTTTGTATCATCAGGTCCTAACATAGTATGAAGCAAATGGCAAAAGCTCATTAAGTATTTGTTGAGTAGCTGTCGTTTCCATGGCTGGGTACAGGACAGATTTCACTTCTCATTATTGGCTACATCTTATCCTGAGTGTTTCTATACCCCTTTCAACAGCAACTAAATCCAGAAGAGAAGCAAAATCCTGGTTGCCACATATTGTCCACTGGTGAGAGCATGGCCATGCAACAGTCTTTTTCTGTTGTGAATGCAGTATCGGTGGTTCTTATTCCTAGATCTTCATGTCGTGATTAGAGGACAAGATACAGAATGAGCCATTAGACATGTCACCTAGTGGACTTCTTTGGGTGGCCTTTATTATTTAAGGCAGATTTTTCAATGTCAAGTCATAAAATGATAAGCATATGGTCTTATTATTAGTTTTCTCTGGAATCTAGTTACTTCATACGACAAAAATCTGTTATGAGTATTTTTTTGAGCCAAAGGGACTCTGCAGTCTATAAATTTAAATCTGATCTTGAATGTAATATATGCCTCCTGTAGACAGAAAAGATGTTCCTATTCACACTGGTACAGTTACTTTGGATTATGATTTTTGGTGTCATATTTTTTTAAATAAAATGTTTTAATTTCTTTCATCCAAGCACTGCAAGCTTTATTTTTAGGACTGAAGATTTAATTCCAACAGGATATGTTTAGAAGCTCATGTACTGGCTTTTTGAAAACATTGAGTTTCATCTTATTATGAAAAGTGTAAACAGGTTATAGCTCAGAAACAGGTGCTAGAGCACTCAGCTCTTTGAACTTCACAGGGATGCCTTCCAGCAGTGCACAGCAGACTGTTCACATGTGATTTCAAAAAAACATCTTTCCATCTTTTTACCCCCTTTGTTTGTTAACTGGCAGTATGGGCTGGAAACACCATTCATATGTTAAACAAAAAAGCATCCCGTCCTAATTTTGCCAACACACTGCCACAAGAAACCACATGTCAAACCAAGCAAAGGAAATCTTCAAAAGAAAGATTCCACAAACAAAATGTTAACTGTGATTTGTTACATGCCATGTATTCGTCAGGGGCTCAGAGGACAATTGTGCATATGACACGCAAGGTCCCATGTCTCGTAGAACTTACATTCTGGAGGAGGGAGATGGGCAACCAACGAACCAACCAACCAACCAACCAACCAACCAACCAACCAACCAACTAACCAACCAAATCTTTCCAGTGAGTGATTACTGTCATGAGAACAAAGAGTATAACCTTTGCCTACAGAGTGGGCCAGTAACCCCTGTTACTCTAAAGCATTTAAAAGCAGCTTACTGATGTTATGACCTGCCACACCTAAAAGATGAATTTGCAGTTCTAAAAAGTAAAAACATTTTTCCACATAGACAAAATAACAACATCATCATACGTGATGTACACTTCATACTCTATTGTATCTGGAAACACATGATATCTGGATGTCCTACCATTATTGACACTAAATTCAAGAGAAGGCCATCTTGTTCCTTCATTACTCATTAAAATTTCCCTTTGCCACCAAGAAGTAACTTTTGTGGTGCACTTTGACACCATATAGGCACCCATTTCTCAATAAACCATTTGTGCAGTAGTTTTAAAAATCAATTTGTAATCCTTATCTGAATACATAATTTATTGGACATTGCAAAATGATGACCGTATTTCTAATTTTATCCTTCCCTCTGTGATTATTAATTGACAGCCTTATGTAAAGTAGAGCGTTCCCTCATGAATTGGGGTCATGTGTTTACTCTGAAATAGAGTTAAAGTGGGAAGACAGAGATACATCCATTTAATTTTCCCTATGATTTCTAATTTTCAAAAAAAACTGATTTAATAGGAATGTAAAAGACATTTTTGGTGTTTTTTTTTTTTCAGCTTTTTGGTTTTTGCTACAGATTTGTTGATTTTTATTGATCAATGTTTTATTTGACATTCAACAATCATATCATCTTGTTCTTTCAATGCTCAAAACTGGAATAATTTTGGCCAGTGACAAATTAAAGCCAGTTCTTGAGCCCTTTCAATGCAACTCCATTGTGGCATTGGTTAGGAAAAGTTTTCATGAAGAGAGTACAGAAATCACATCCATAAAATAAAAACTGATAAAATAGGCTTAATTTAAAAAATATTTGCTCATGAAGAAAAAGCATCCTTTTATGATAAAAACCTTTGATAGACTGAGTATAGAAGGAACACAGATCAGCATAATACAGGCCATATATAATGAACCCATAGCTAACATTAAAGTCAAAGGAGAGAAAATGGAAGCCTTTCTCTAAGATTAGGAAGAAGACAAGGATGCCTACCTTTATTAACACTGTCCAATATAGTATAAGAAGTCCTAGCCAGAGCAATTTATTAAGACAAAGAAACAGAAAGCATTCAAATAACAAAGGAAAAAGTAAAATTGTCACTATTTGCAGATATATGATTTTTATATATAGAAAATCTCAAAGACTGTACTAAAGAACTGTTGGAACTAATAAGTGATTTCAGCAATGTTGGAGGATACAAAGTCAATATAACAAAATCAGTTGCATTTCTATAAACTAATAATGAAGCATTTGAAAAAGAAATAAAAACTGTCTTCATCAAAACCATCAAAACCAACAAAATACCTAGGGGTAAATTTAATGAAGGAAATAAAAGATTCATACAACAAAAACTGCAAGATTTTGTAGCAGGTGTCACCTGGCTACAAAATCTTGCAGTTTTTGTTATATGTATACATATACACACATACACACACATATATACATATGTATACACACACATATACAAACAATATATATAACATACTATTTATATATAATTTTGTTATATATAATCAATACACATAATTTTGTTTTATATACATATAGATATATAAGAAATAAACACACACATATAAAATATGTATATATGTATGTATAAATACATGTGTGTATATATATATACATATGTATAATTCAGCCATTGGAAAGAAGGATATCCTGCCTTTGGGACAATATGGATGAACCTTCAGCATATTATACTGAGTGAAGTAAGACAGACAAAGAAAGAGAAATACTATATGATATTACTTATAAATGGGATCTAAAAAAGCCAAACTATAAAAACAGAACATAAGATGGTATTACCCAGTGTTCGAGAGTAGAGATGATTGGACAGATGTTCAAGGGTACAAATTTGCAACAAGAAGTAAATAAGACATAGAGATTCAATGTAAAATATATTTTGTATAGACAATAACCTTGTATTATAATCATCAAGCTTGCTAAGAGAGTAGAACTAAATGATTTCAATGACTAAAAAGAAAGGATAATTATGTAATGTGATAGAGGAGCTAATTATTGCTACAATGGCAATCACATTAAAATATATGTTATCAAACTCAACCAATTCTATAGCCTAATTTGATACAATGTTATATGTCAATGTATTTCAGTAAAAATACTAAAAAAGAGAGATAGAATAAAATCTTACTCTTCCCCAGACTTTATTAACAAACTGTAAACACATTTATTAAATGGATGTACGGTCAGTATTTTTATAAATAAAGTTTTATTAGAACATAGAACACAGATAAGCTCACCATTTAGGAGTGTCTCGGGCTGCTTTCCTGCTCTGATGGTAGAATTGAGTAAGTCCTGACATAGATTTTGTGTTTCTCCAGCCTAAAATTTTTACTATCTGCATCTTTGTAGAAAAAATTGCTGACCCCTCATTGAGATAATAAAATTTAAATGTTCAAGCAGGAAGATCTTTTTTATTTGATGTTATCTCATGGGTTCATCTTGGTTTTTGTTCAACCAAACTATAACCTGCTGCTTAACAGGAGGAATGGTATCTTACATTTTATCTGTGTTAAAATTTTTTTTAACACCTATTTATTTTTGAGAGACAGAGAGAGACAGAGCACAAGTAGGGGAGGGCAGAAAGAGAGGGAGACAGAATCCAAAGCAGGCTCCAGGCTCTGAGCTGTTAACGCAGAGCCAAGATGGGACTTGTACCCATGAAATGTGAGATTGTGACCTGAGCTGAAGTCAGATGCTTAACTCATTGGGCCTCTCAGGCACCCCTGTATTATTATTATTATGATTATTACCTTTTAATATAATGGCTAGGTTGAGAAGAGAACAGGTGGTCTGTAAATGGTTTATCTACTGAAAGTGTACTTTCATAGAAGTTTTTGTTTTCTTTGTTTTCCACAAAGAATATATATTAATCCAAAGGAATACAGTGTCTGGATATATGTGTATATTCAGTGCCCTGGAATAATATGTGAGTGCACTAAAATTCTGTATTCTGAGAGAAACAGATTTTCTGTACCCTTCATATTACATTACAGAGATGACCCTACATTTCTACCAGTTCCACAAGTTTGTCTTTTAGAAGAAACTAATTTCTTTCACCAACTCACTGAAATTATTAAGTGTTAATTGGAACACAGCTAGGTAATATGAAATGACTTTAGTCTCCTGTGACCTTTCTCTGCGATAAAATCTCTAACTTGGCAGGAAGAAACACTGAGATCCACCGTCTGTGGTTTTCAAGGGCTTTTGCTCAGGGTGACATAAAGAGAAATTGAAAAAAGATCCATAATGGAATGGACAGTAAAAACCAGTGCTCAATAAAAATTAAAGAAGACCCTCAATGGACATAAACAGAAAGGACCAATTGAAAGTACAGGAGCTATGATTCACTTTAAACAATCCATTTTACTTAGGGTAGAAAGATCACTGGATTTACCTGATTAATTTTACTAAAATTCAATGCAATGAAATCCTATGCCTCTTTGCAATGATAATGTTGGGAGAACTTGGATTTATCTATATAGGCACTTCTATGTCCAGTGACTTATATTTCTTGTCATCTTGTTTGGCTAAATTGGTATCCAATCAACCATGGATGGACAGTAAGGTTGTCTCCCCATCTTGGCTACTGTGAACAGTGCTGCAATGAACACATGACCATTAAAAACTCTTTGAGATCCTGAATTCAATTGTTTTGGATAAACACACAGAAGTGGGATTGCTGGATCATCTAGTAGTTCTAATTTTTTTTTTTTTAGAAATTATCATACTGTTTTCCATAGTGGATGTATCATTTTGTATTCTTACCAACAGTATGCAAGACTTAAAATTACCCACATCTTTGCTTATCGTTTACTCTTTTGATAATACTCTATTGTATACCTAAAATTTGTTAAGACAGTAAGACCCAAGTCTTCTTATCACAACAAAATAACATAAAGTGACCACCAAAAGTGAGTGTCTATCACTGTGTTAGTTCTTATTTTACATGTGTATTAAAGTTTGGGTCTGTTCAAATGAGTTTAGATTCAATTTTTCAAATAGTGTATATAAGAATTCTGTATAAGACTAAAATCTATTAAATGGATACAATTTTTGAACAACAAGCAAATTATTTCTTATGCTATTTTTCATAAATAATGGAGTACTGTGAAATGAATGCTTAAAGAAGTATAGATCTATTAAAATAACACACCATTTGCCCAAGTTTATGCAGTTAGGATTTACTACAACTGTAAATTATTTCAAAATTGACTGCACGATTCTATAAATCTACTGTGTGGATAATTTGGCAAGCAGCCCATTAATAAAACAAAATAGAAATGCTAAGAATTTTCATCTACTTTCCCTAAGTTAGAATTTTAAACCATTTTTTTGCCATGTAAAAGAGTTTGGTAGACATTCTGACATATTTGATAATTTTCAACATTTCTGTAAAATTCAACCTGAGTGCTATATCTGAATTCACTCATATATATGTATGTGTATATATGTGTGTGTGTGTGTGTGTGTGTGTGTGTGTGCATAGATGCCTACATATATATGCATATCATGTCAAAAGTTCTTAGATTACAAAGATCTTTTTATTCTTTTAAAAATGTTGGTTTATAAGTCTTAGACCTTAGAAAACCAAAATGGATCAAGGTTTTGTGCCCTGGGACCACAGCTCCTGGGTTAGTTCCATTTTGATGAAATCTGTCATTGATAAAAGAGAGTTCGAGCTTCTCTAAACCAATTAAAATGCTTTTGCCTCAGGAGGTAAATAAAAGCACATGATAGAACTGAAGCAGAGTGGAGAGTGGTAATCAGTATAGTAGTTCGGTATTGAACAATATTGAACACCATAACAATAACACCTAATAAATCATTCTGAAAGGTACATTGGATGCATTTTTTTTCAAGGACAAATAAAGTATACTCACGAGGATCAAAAGAATGCCTGTGTTACTTTTATGGTCTATGTTAGAAAGTATTGACATTTTTTCTAAAGTAAACTTTAAATTCCTTTAATACGTGTACCATTCTTCAAAGTATTTGAAATCTGTCATATTATGCTTAGATACATTATGAACTGAGACGTAATCAATTAAGAGACTTATGTAAATCTATTTGGAAGCCCTATTAAATTGTTTAAAAGCCTTTATGTTATAAAAAAATATTTATACTACTTTTTACCACAAAAGACTTTTTAGTGTTTAATGCAAAGTGTAGCTATGATTAATTTCTCTTTTAAGAATGTTTTTCAGTTAGTTGGAGAAACTGGAAGTATTAAAATTATTTTTGTAATAAAATTAACACGAACATTTTGCTTCTGTCTTTTATTACTGCTTTTTTATTATCTATGGCATAGTAATTATAATGTCACAGTTAGAAGATCATGAATTTGAGTGAAAATATGAACATAGTTTTTAAGAAACACATTTGTTGGGTCATCCAAGCATTCATCTATTGTGTCATCCATTTATCTATCCTTCCATCTAGTCATCTAATATTTTTCAGCCTTGTTATCTCACCATTTATATTTTCCTGGCAAATGACTTTGATAATAGAAACAGGAGCTGAAATCTACAGCACTTGGGTAGAAAACACACGGTACAAGTGCTAGTTAATTTATTTCATGTTTGTGGGTAACATATCTCCTTGAAAGCAGTTCTCTTCTTAATCAGATACTTAGATATTTCGCCTTGTTCTTTAAAGAAAACTAGTTAAAACCTCAGTAGCAGTTTTCTCTAACAGATTTTTATAAATATTTTGATATGAATAATTCAGTACAAAAGTAGATCTGTTACTTGGTGTAGTCATGTAATCTTGCTTGCATTTCTATTGCAGTGAGTTATATATCTGTGTTCCGATATTTGCCCATTTTTCTATTTAGATGTACTTTTTATCTTCCTCATAGGAGTGCATTGTATTTTAAAGAAAGTAACCCTTTGTCATCTATATTGCAAATAGGTAAATTTTTAGATCAAAATTTCATATGTACATCAGTTTCATTCTTTATGTGGTCAAATTTATTAATAAGTATTTATAAATTCATCTTTTATTGTTATTTTTGGTATTATGCCTAGAAAAATTTTTCTCATAATATACAGTTATGTATTATCTGAGTCTAATGAAGTATAATTTCAATTTTTACATTTAACTTTTTGATTTCCTGGAAATAATGCCAGTATTTTATGCCAGGTAGGATGCACTCTTAATTTTTTACAATTTGGTCATTCAATTGTCCTAAAGTGTGGGAGACAATTAGGCTTGCAGAAAAATTGTCAAGATAGTAGAAAGTTTCCATATATCCCATATTAAGTTTCCCCTATAATTTGCATAGATGGTACGCTTCTTACAACTAATGAACCAATATTGACACATTATTATTATACATTTTTATATATTATTACATATCTTTTAAAGAAATGATCTTGCTAATTTCAGTTTATAGAATGTTTGTTCTTAACAATTGGAATGGATTTTGACTTTTATTTATTGGTATGCAACGTCTGTTAGATTGGTCATATTATTCTTATCTACTTGTTTAATTATATTAATAGATTTCATAACCTTAAAATTTCCTTGTATTATGAGACTAGTTCTGCCTGGCTGTGGGGTGTGTGTGTGTGAGTGTGTATATGTTTGTGTACACATGTATGTCTTCATGCATTTGCTAACATCTTACTTAAGTTTTTATATATTTATTCACAGATGATATTTGTTTATTTATTGTTTCCACTCTTACCAGATTTTTAAAATTAATTAATTAATTAATTTATTTATTTTTAGCAAGATGCCTTAATCAGTTTGGGCTGCTAGAACAGAATAGCTCAGACTGGTGGCTTACAAACAGAAGAAATTTATTTCATACAATGATGCAGGCTGGGAAGTCTAAGATCAAGTCACCGGCAGATTCAGTGTTTGATGAGGATCTGGTTCCTGGCTCCGAGAAGTCTTCTTTCAGAAGTTTTAGGAAGATGGCAGAGTAGGAGGATCCTGAGCTCACCTCATCCCATGCACAGACCAAGATAACAGCTACATTCATGCAACTAACTCTGACAATAACCTGAAGAATGGCAAAACAGAACTTCTACAACTAATCACAGAACGAAGGCCATGTAGAAAAGGGTAGGAATGGAGACATAGTTGGGAACCAAATTCCCTGTGCAAATAGCCACACACTGGAGGGACACCATAAGCACAGGGAAGCAAAAGTATCAGACATCACAGTGAGGCTTGAAAACCAGTGGGGTGTAATCCTGGAAAAAATCAGTAGGGCTTAACTCTGGGAGAGCTGGAAGATGACAGGAAACTGAGTCTCTACTTAGAAAGCTCACAAACCAAACAACTCAGCTAAGATACAGCACAGAAGCTGTAGTTTGAAAAGCAATCAGAGTATATGTGAAGGTAGATATAGTGACTAACCCTAGAACATCTGCCAGAAGGGCAGGGATCTGTAGGAGATTTCTCTAAGAACAAAATGCTGATGGGCACCATTTTTCTTCCTCTTCCCAGCCTAGATAGCCAGATGTTTGAAAGAACCAGTGCTAATACTCTTCATCTACCTTGCTAGCAGCAGGTGCCCTAACCCAGAATTCCCTTGCACACCTGCCCCATCCAACCTACCTACCTTGGCAGACCAGACATCAATCCCAAGAGGCTCTCACAGGAGGATACATGCAGGGGACACTGCTTGAATGGCTGTTCTGGTGACAGGGGAGACTGTGCTACAGTAGATCACAAGGCCTCTCCTACACAAAGCCACTACATCTAAGGTGAGAAAACACAGATGACATACCTAATATATAGAAATGCAGACAGTTAGATAAAATGAGAAGACAGAGATATGTGTCCCAAATGAAAAAAAAAAAAGATCCCAGTAGAGAAAGCTAAATGAAATGCAAATAAGGAATATGCCTCATAAACATTTCAAAGTAATGGTCATAAAGATACTCACCAGAACTTGAGTAAAAATTAGATGAACTTAGTGAGAACTTTAACACAGAGAGAGAAAATATAAATTAAAGCTCCAGTCAGGGCTGAAAAACTTAATAACTGAAATAAAGTATTTCAGTTATTGAGGGAATCAAAACCAGATTAGAGGATGAAGAGAAACAGATCAGCAATCTGGAAGACAGGATAGAGGAAAATAAGCTGAACAGAAAGAGGAAAAAGACTAATAAATGAGAATAGGTTAAGGTACCTCTGTGACATTATCAAGCATAATAACTTTCACATTATAGGAATCCCAGAATAAAAGGAAGAGAAAGGGACAGAAAACTTACCTGAAGAAGTTATAGCTCAAAATATCCAGAGCTGGGAAAGCAAAGAGATATCCAGGTCCAGAAAGCACAGAGATCCACAAACTAGTTGAACCCAAGAATGTTTGTGTCAAGACATATGTTAATTAAAATGTCAAAAATTAAAGCAAGAGCATTTTGAAAGCAGTGAGGAGAAGCAAAAAGTTACATAAAGGGAAACCCCACAAGGCTATCAGTTGATTTTTTTTTAGCTGAAAATTTGCAGACCAGGAGTAGCATGATATCTTCAAAGAGCTGGAAGGAAAAAATACCTACAACTGAGGATACCTACTTTGCAAGGTTATCATTCAGAATTGAAAGAGAGATGAAGGGTTTTCCAGACAAAAAGGAGTTAAAGGAGTTCATCAACACAGACTTAGAAAATCTTAAAGGTAATTCTTGGATTGGAAAGAAAAGGTTATAACTAGAAAAAAAAATTCTGAAAGAAAAAATAGTCACAGGTCAAAGTAAACATATAGTAAAGGTAGAAGATGAATCACTTATAACATGAGTATGGAGGTTAAAACACAAAAATACTCAAGTCAATTATACCTACAAAAATTAGCCAAGGGATACAGAAAATAAAGAAATGTGTATGACATTATACGTATAAAATGTGGAAGAGGAGTAAAAATTTAGTGTTTTTTTAAAATATGTTTGAAATTAAGCAACCATTTCATTAGCTTACTACAAACTGTACACATAAGATGCTATATACAAACAACACGGTAACTACAAATAAAAATCTATACTAGAAACATGAAAAAATAAAAAGTGAGGAATCTCGGGGTGCCTGGGTGGCTCAGTGGTTAAGTGTCCAACCTGGGCTCAGGTCATGATCTCACGGTTCGTGAATTCGAGCTTTACGTTGGGCTCTGGGCTGACAGCTCAGAGCCTGGAGCCTGCTTTTGATTCTGTGCCTCTCTCTCTCTCTCTCTGTCCCTCCCTGCTCATGCTCTGAATCTCTCTGTCTCAAAAATAAATAAAACATTAAAAAAATTTAAAATAACATTGGATATATCATGTCCTTCCCATCTGGCTTGTGAAGTTCTTACTGAGAAATCTCTACCTAGCACTATGGGTTTTCCCTTGTAAGTTAAGGACTTTTTTTTTTTATCTTGCTGCTTTAAATATTTTTTATGACTACATTTTGCAAATTTAATTATGATATGACTTGATGTTGTCCTGTTTTTTCCCATTTTGATGGCAGTTTTCTATGCCTCCTGGATCTGGATGTCTGTTTCCATCCCCAGATTAGGGAAGTTTCCTTCCTTCCCTCCTTCCCTCCTTCCCTCCTTCCTTCCTTCTTGGAGAGAGTGAGTGTGAATAGTAGAAAGAGATAATCTTAAGCAGGCTCCACACCCAACTTGAAGCCTGACTCAGGGCTCAATCTCATGACCCTGAGATCATGACCTGAGCTGAAACCAAGAGTCAGACACTTAACCAACTGAGACACCTAGGTGCACTGGGAAGCTTTCTGCTATTATTTCTTGAAATACATTTTCTGCCCCACTTTCTCTCTCATCTTTTTTGAAGCTTCCTATAATACAAATATTATTATGTTTGATGGAGTCACTGAGTTTCCTAAGTCTATTCTCATGTTGCATAATTCTTTCTCTCTTTTGTTCAACTTCATTATTTTCCATTATTTTATCTTCTAAGTCAGTAATTCATGCCTCTTCCAGCCTGCTGTTCATTGCATCAAGCTTGTTTTCAGTCTCATTTATTACATTCTTCATCCCTGATTTTTTTTTAACTCTTTTATCTTTTTGTTAAGGGTCTCACTGATGTCTTCCATTTTTTCTCAAGCCCAATGAGTATCTTTAGGATTATTGCTTTATATTCTCCATCAGGCATATTATTTATATCAGTTTCACTTAGATCTCTAACTGTGGCCTTATCTTATTCTTTCATTTGGGATAAATTCCTCCAACTTGGTGTTTTGTCTAAGTCTTTGCCTTCTTCTGTTCATTGGAAGAGCTAGTTTTGTCTCCTGCTCCTGAAAGTAATGGCCTTATGAAAAAGAGGGCATGTAGTGCCCAGGGTCTGGTACTTCAGGGTGTGTCTCTGGTATGTGCCGTGCTGTTGTGTTTTGGCTGCTCTGTCTTTCATGCCAGTCATCTGCAGAGGCTCTTCTTGCCTTCTGTGGGTAGTGTTTGGTCCCTGGCCTGAATGTGTTGAGTTTTAACTTGGTGCTCTGATCTACTTGTGAAATGAGACTTGATACCAACTCCACCAGAACTGAGGCCCTGAGTAGTGACCAGAGAGTTCTGGTCAGGAGACATGGTTTGGGCAGGGGCTGGTGCTGGTCTTCTAAGGAGGCATCCATCCCACTGAGACTAAGGCAAGCTTGACTGGAAAGGGCAGTCCCACCAGAGCACAGAAATGGTGTGGCCTTGAGAATTTAGGCTGATTTGACAGCTATCTAGTTGTGTTCATGGGACTAGATAAACCTAAGGTCCTCCTGCTCTGCTGCTATCTTGGGTTCTCCCCAGTGTATGGTAAATGAAAAAAAAATTCATCTTCTTGTTGAGTGGGTTAGGGAGTTTTCTGGAGTCTCTTTTATAAAGGCACTTTTCCTACATATAAGGGCTCTATCCTGATGACCCAATCATCTATGAAAGGCCCACCTCTAAATATCATCACATTGGGGACAAGGTTTCAGCATATGAATTCTAGGGGGACACTTCAGTCTATAGCACAAGGTTATTCTTATTTCATCAAAGAAATTGTGATGGTTTTCATCTTTACTTTGTTATTGTGAACCCATCACTCCTCTCTTCAGGAATTCTGGATCCCCCCCCCCCAAATCCTACATTAACATTTTAAACACAGAACTTTGCTAATGTTTTATAGTACATGCAGAACTCAGCTACCTTAAATGTTATTCTTCCCCTAAACATGTAGAAGTGTCTAATCTTGCTTCATTCTTCCTTTTAGGTCAAGCTATACCCGTGAATTTCAAGTCCAAATCCTTTTCTAGGCTTGGTTGAAGACCTCAAGGGTGGCATTTGCCTGCTGACTCTTTGTGGCTTGTGTTTGCTTATTGATACCTGAGTGGCCAACACATGCTGATGCCAATTCTGAGTCCAGCATCCTGGCCGAGCTCCTTGCTGCTTCCAGAGGCTGAATGTTTGCTAAGGGCTTTGATATAGCTTAGGAAATGTCACGTTCATGAGTCATAGGTTTATGATCTGGCATGGCAAATACAACTCTGCCCCTATACAACTGCTCCTCTACACGGTGGACAAAACCACCATAAGTTTCAGTGACCTCAAAATATAAAAGCCCATGTGGTAAAAACATGAAAAATACAGAACCACAAATGTAAAATATCAGACACATAGCCCCTAAAAGTCTCTACAAGCTGTCAATATTATGTGTTTAACTGAAGTCCAAAAATGAAGCTGCATTCCCTCGCCCAGTTTGGCCATTCCATATTGTTATTTTAGTCGCTGCATCTAAATCTTTACTTCTAAGGGTTCCTTACTTAAGGCATTAGATTTCAATACTACCATGAGATGAACCTACTATCTTTTTCCCCCAAACTTTCCCATCCAGGGGAAAGCCTGAGTTTCTAAATCTAAAGGGTTGGGTGAGACAGCAGAACACTTCTGTGGCCAGGTGGGCCCCTTTTATCTGGGAAGGAGGGAATGAGTGAGGCACAGGAGGTGGGGGTGTTCTGTGGGTGATGCCCTTCCATGGGGACAATAGCAGGAGGGAAGCAGCTCTCTCTATTGCCCCTATTTATTGGCTTGCTTACATCTATCCTTCATATCTACTGTATTTCCCCCTTTACTACACATCTGTTCCCCAAATGCCTTTGGAAAAGTGGTTTTCTGTGTCACTATTTTGACTTTCTGGAACTTGAGTTTTGCTTTTGAGTATCCCTGCATTTATTTCTCTTTTTTTAATTTAAGTCTCTTTTGGGGCATCTTATTATATTTTGTTCCCAGATTATTCTGGTATCTTATTCTGGTTTCTTAGTGGATATATCTTCCTGCATTCTATGGGGCTACCAAACAGTTTCACACTTAAATGCAGAATCTTGTGGATCATACGGTTGGTCTCAAAGGCTCATGGATGTTCATCCCTTACCCTTGTTCTACAGTATTTAACTCATAGTATTCTTTTTCTCCTATATGATTTCACTTTCTAGTCCTATTCAAATGAGGGAATCTTTCCTGACTGACTGCTTGTAGAAAAATGTTACAGGTGGATTGCTTTCTATCTGGTTCTTTGTTCAACTGTTTGATGTCTTTAATTTCTTCTTAGATCTATTATTGTCAAGCAGGTTGAAAGTAACAGGTCCTGGCTACCTCTCTGGCTTCCAGCCCAAGTTTCATCTTCTGGAAGTGGCATTATCCGGCTCCCTGGCTTTTAGGGACTCTGATAGGGACTCTAATTTTGAGTATTTAGTTATAGTAGAATTCTTCTCTCAGGTGCCTCTAGAATGTTGCTTTGGCCATATGATTTGAATATGGGTTTTGCCACCAAGATGTTTGCTTCTTGCCAAACCATAACATTTTTCTGATGGATGAGAAAAATCAGTGGATGGAGAGCTTTGGAAGTGAGGGTTGGAGTGCAAATCTAATCCAGAATTTGCCATGCAGCACAGAACCTACAGGCACAAAATTACAACTGCTAGATTTCACTGTGGAAGAGTCTCTATGTATCTGAACTTTGGGACTATGGTAAAAAAGATAGGAACCATATTATTGCCATTTTTCAGGTGTTCTCTTTTTCAGTATTCAAAGCCAGGCTATGCTCTGACTTGACATCACGAATTCCTCCTAGACTCTGATATTAGATTTTAGTTTTTGTTTTCAATATTTGAATTCTTATCTTCATTTTAAGATCATCTTCTTTTTTCCATTCTTATAATAATTTAATGAAGAACTAGTTTTAGATGCTTGTTCAGAGCTCCTGCTACACTCTAGCTTTGACCATATATGTCGAATGGGACACTATTCTCCAGAAAATTTTTCTTAAGCATGTTAGCAAATGAGTATTGAAAGTGTTCTATCTCAATAGGTTTAGAAAATACTGTGTTAAGCCAAATTATAGAGGTTTGTCTATTACAGGACCTCTCAACAGCTTTAACATGCCAATGTATACATATTGTGAACTGCCAGAAGGTATCACCAAAAAGTATATCCCTAACTTGTTTTACCAGAAAATCTGTTATTCTTGAACAGTATTATTCAGAACACTATTGTGAAGAACAGTATACTCACTGCGTACTCTGTACTTAAATGCTCCAGAATCTTTACTACTCACTGGGCAGGAAGAAAATGCTTGGGAAAATAATTTATTCAGACTTCCTGATTACCACTCTCTATACTGATGAAAAAAAGCATTTAGCTCTTTTTAAATTTTTTAAAAGTTATTTATTTTTTTAAATTTTTTAAAAATATTTTTTTAATGTTTTATTTATTTTTAATACAGAGAGAGACAGAGCATGAAAGGGGGAGGGGCAGAGAGAGAAGGAGACATAGAACCAGAAGCAGACTCCAGGCTCTGAGCTAGCTGTTAGCACAGAGCCTGATGCGGGGCTCGAACCCACAAACGTGAGATCTGACCTGAGCCGAAGCCGGAGGCTTAACCGACTGAGCCACCCAGGCGCCCCAAAAGTTATTTATTTTGAAGGAGAGAGAGAGAGAGAGAGAGAGAGAGACAGACAGACCATGAACAGGGGAGGGGGAAGAGAGAGGGACAGACAGAATCCCAAGGTTGGTGCAATCAGCTCTGTGCTGTCAGTGCAGAGCTCGATGTGGGCTTGAACTCACAAACCATGAGATCATGATCTGAGCTGAAACCAAGAGTCAGATGCTCAACTGACTGAGCCACCAAGGCACCCCAAAAGACATTGCTCATATTAAACTCACTGCTAACATCCTTTGTTTTAAAATTATTGTTCAATTTAATGACAAAGTTTGATTTGCTTTCAAAGTCCCCATGTAACATACAAAGCATAAATTCAACGAGTTATTTTATTCATTTACACTATCCCCTCTAGTGTCTTGTGTTGCTTTTTCAACTCTATATAATATTTAAAACTAAAAATTTTCTTTCATATAATTATAAACATGTATACACCTTTGAGCCACAATGTTGTACCCTGTAGAACTTGAAATATATTGATTGGTTTATTATACCACTATCTTAAAATGGCAGAATTCAATGTTTGTCTCTGTGATCTCTAAAGTTACATGTATAATAAAACAACCTGTATGTATACTATTATATATGTTAACTAATAAGTTTAAACTTAATACTGAGTGTGGAAGTGCTGTAGGGGACCAAATTAAATATTTGTAGAAATAAAGTGCCATGTCTTTAATAAGGTGCTTTAAAGGGGCACCTGGGTGGGTCAGTCAGTTAAGCAACTGATCTCTCAGGTCATGATGTTGAGGTTCATGAGTTCAAGCCCCACACTGGGCTCTGCACTGACAGGGCAGAGACTGCTTGGGATTCTCTCTGACTCTCTCTCTGTCCCTGTCCTACTCTTACTCTCTCCCTCTCAAAACAAAAATAAATAAATTAATAATAATAAAATAAGGTGCTTTAAAAACAAACAAAAAAACCCCCCTAAAGATAGGTGGGGTTTGAAAAACTTCAATAAGAATGTAGAACTATTTCAGTAAAACTAAGGTAAGATTATTTTGCATTGCATTAAAGAGGGAAAAAAAGGACATTCAGGTGGTAAAATTCTTTTATGGCATTGAACTTTTAAAAATTAAGAAAAACAAATAAAACTGAAAATAAAAATTTTTGTAGCTCTTCCCCTTTGACTTCTTAAAGTGAAAATCTCTGAAATGTAAGTCACATGATAATGCTAAGAATTCTTTTGATGATGATATTTCTGGCAGTGATATCTTTTGAAGAAACTGCTTTCTAAGTCACTTAAATGAGGACATTGCAAATATGCCTAATTCCAAATTATAAACTGCCAAAATTGCTCCCTGATTTCCCTACAACAGTACATATTTATTTTATTAAGTTTATTTAGCTTGAGGTTGCTCCCTAACATCATTTAGTTGAATATACAAGCCCCGCCTTTATTATGTACAGGTGGGAAATTATTTTCTTGCCCACAGATGGAGTTGTAATTTTTACTCTTCAGAGGAACTGAAGAAATGTGTCTGGTCTCATTAGAAGCTTAAGCTGAAGCAGAATTCTGTGCCAACATCAACATACTTGGCAGAAGAACTGACTCTGGAGCCCCCAGACTGTGACCTGAGCTGAAGCTTCAGCAATAAATTGGGAAGTCAAGAGAACACAGAATGTATCTGAAGAGCTTCAAATAGCACATTCCAAGAGAAAATACTGTATTAGCTTTTACTGGTGCATAACATATTAGTGCAACCTAGCAGCTTAAAACAATGTTTATCATCTCAGTTTCTATGGGAGGGATGTGTGGGCATGTCTTAGCTGGGTGTATGCCTAAGGTCACAGAGGTTGTAATTAAAATTTTAGAGCAACTGGGTTTTCACCTGGAGGCTTGAATGAGGAAGAATCCTCATTCGGGGTCACTCAAGTTACTGGCAGAATTCATTTTCTTCGTCTTCAGAATTCATTTTCTTCTATATAAAGATATGGATAGTTCTATCTTCACAGATATAGGATGGAGGGCCCTGGTCCTATTGGCCTACAGCTAAAATCTGTCTTCAGTCTCCAGATGCCAACCACAGTGGAAAACTTCGACCAACTGAGATTTCCAACATGGCTCCTTAACTTTTTCAAATGAAGCTAGGAAGAGAGGATATTTAGAGGGAGCTGGCAGAAATATGGCATCTTATATGCTGTTACACAATCATGAGTGTGATATTCTATTACCTTTACTAGATTTTGTTAGTTAGAAGAAAGTCGGAGATCCTGCCCACACTCAAGGGGGAAGGGATTATACAATGATGGGAACACCAAGAGGCAAAGATCATAGGGGAGAAATCTTTGAGTCTGTTGCCACAAATGCCATGTCCTTATTTGAGGAAGAATCCTTCAAAGGAAAGACTTAGCATTCAATAAAGAGACATTAAGCCAGAATGTAAAAAAAAAATGATGACTGTCACCAATTTGTAATGATTAGTTCAATTACCCTTGTTTCATGTTTATAAAACTGAAATTTCTGTTTTCCAAATGACTTCTAGGGTCAATGAAGGAATTCTTTGATGAAGTGGTAACAGGGACTGTCACACAATCAGAATGTTTCTTGTATGCTGCAGTTTCTGTTACTAATTTGCCAGTTTGTTGATCTTCTTGGATATAAGTATTTACTTTTGGTAAGAAATAAAAGGTCGGATCCAAAACTTAATCCTGTTTGATCAGGGGAAAAAAAGTCTCAACCTTGTAAAAACATATAAGGACATTGTGAAGCAAAATTTCAAATAATGATCAAAAAGAAAGAAAGAGAGGAAGAAAGGAAGAAAGAAAGAAACTGAAGTAAAGCTTATGTATGATAAAAGACATGGATGTTAAGTGTATATTTCAATGAGTTTTGAAAAAAATATATATATACCTGCCTCATGGACATCCGAATCAGGAAATAGCACACTTTTATCATCTGAGAAACTTCACTTATGTTTTCTTCCAGGTGATCCCTATACTCACAGATGATCATTGTTGTGATGTCCACCATCATAGACTATTTTGCATGTTTTTTTATTTTTAAAAAGTTTACTGAGATATAACTGAACTACACTATATGCACATACTGAAAGTGTTCAGAGAAATTTCACCAGATGTCTCTACAGGAGTCTCTCTTATCCGTTGTTTCACTTTCCAAGGTTTCAGTTACCTGTGGTCAACCATGTTCTGGAAGCAGATGATCCTCCTGACCTATTGTCAGAAAGTCAATGTGTCTAAAGCACACGTTATGACACAATGTCTATCTAGGACATTCACCTCATTTCATCTCCTTACATAGCATTTTATCACCTCATATTTCCATTATAAAAGGACAGGTGAACACTACAGTAAGATATTTTGAGAGAGAAACCACATTCTCTCTCAATATAATTGAAAAAACTTATATGGTTATAATTCTATTGTTTATAACAATTAGTGTCTCTAATTTGTAAATTAAACTTTATTATAGGTATGTATATAAAGGAACAAAATGGTAGACATAGCATTTACTTTTATCCATCATTTCAGGCACCCACTGTGGGGGAGGGGTCTTAGAAAGTGTCCTTGTGGATAAGGAGGAACTACTGTACCAATGAAATTACTGCCACAATAATGATTATAAACATTTCTGTCACTCCTAAAAGGTACTTCTGTGCTTTGAAATCCAACCTTCCCTCGACACCACAGGCAAGAAATAAATTGCTTTTTGTTGCTACAGATTAGTTTGGATATTTGATAATGTCAAAATATGCTGAACATCATTAGATATCAAAGATATTCAAATTAAAACCATAATGCGATAAAATACAACCCCATTAGCATGACTAAAATTTAAAGAACGAACCATATGAAGTTAAGTGTTAATCAGAATATAGAAACAGTGGAACTCTGTTTAACTGCTGTTGGGAATACAACACGGTGCAATCATTTTTAAAACGTTTGACAGTTTCTTAAAGTTTTATACATATACCTATCAGGATGCAAACATTCTATTGCTATTTTTTTTAAGGCATAGAATTAAAAACATATGTCCATGTGAATACTTACATGAAAGTATATAGAAGATTTAGTTGTAATAGCAAAAGCTGAAAAATGGGCCAAATGCCCATTAATAGGTGAATGGATAAATAAACTGTGGCATAATCATACAATGAGAGACTACTTAGCAATAAAAATGAATGAACCGTTAATACATACAACAACAATGTGAATCTAAAAATTTCTATGCTGAGCAAAAACTTTGTTCTTGAACTTCATATATATGGGATGGTTACAGCATGTGTTCTGTTTTTATTTTATGTACATTTTTTTCATCCTAGTTGTCTTCATTTAGACCATGTGCACTAAAACAATAAAAATAAAAATTTCAATGAACCGGATGCACTAAACATGATACCAGTTCAACAAAATAATTTGTTTAACAAAAAACCTTCCAAGACTGAATCATGAGGAAAATGAAAATCTGAACAGACATATTACAAATAATAAAATTGAATCAGTAATGTAAAGCTCCCCAAAACCAAAAGTCTAGAACCCGATGGCTTCATTGGTGAATTCTACCAAATATTTAAAGAATTAGTACTTATCTTTCTCAAATTATTCCAAAAAAATTAAAGTGGAAGGAATACTTCCAAACCCCTTTTATTAGGCCAGCATTACTCTGATTCTAAAACCAAAGATACCACAAAAAAGTAAAATAACAGGCCAATATCCCTGATGAATATAGAAACAAAATTCCTCAAAAAATATTAACAAACTTAATCGGCAATACATTAAAATGATCATAAGCCAGGATCCAGTGGGATTTAACTCAGGATTACAATTATTCAATATCCACAAACCAATCAATGTAACCATAGTAACAAAATGAAGAATAAATACATTTGATCATCTTGATGATACAGAAAAAGCATCTACCAAAATTCAACATCCATTTATGATAAAAATTCTCAATAAAGTGGGAATAGAAGAAACATATTTCAAAATAATAAAGGCCATATATGATAAGCACAAAGCTAATATCATCAGCTTTCAGTTTGTCTAAGATCAGAAAAGAGAGAAGAATGCCCATTCTCATTACTTTTATTCAGCACAGTATTGGAAGTCAAGAAAAATAAATAAAGTGTATCTAATAAAGTGTATAGTATCATGTAATATATATATATGTATGTGTGTGTGTGTATATATATATATATGTATATATATATATATATATATATAAATGCTTAAAGATTCCACCAAAGAACTATTAAAACTAATGAATGCAGTAAAGTGGCAGGACAAAGTTAATAAAACATATCAGTTGTATTTCTGTACACTAATAATGAGCTGTCAGAAAAAGAAATCAAGGAAATAATTCCATTTAAATTCGCATCAAAAGAATAAAATAGCTAGGAATAGTATCAAAAGAATAAAATAGCTAGGTATAGGTGAAAGACCTATATACTATGAAAACTGTAAGGCACTGATGAAAGAAAGTGAGGATGACACAAATAAATAGAAAGAGGTTATGTGCTTATGGATTGGAAGTGTTAATGTTGTTAAAATGCCCATACTACCCAAAGGACTTTGCAGATTCAGTAATGCCCTCCATCAATACCGCAATGGCATTTTTCACAGAACTAGAATAAAAATCCTAAAATTTGTATGGAACCATGAAAGACCCAAAGCCAAATCTATCTTGAGAAAAAATAAAGCTGGAGGTATCACATGTCCTGATTTCAAACTATATTAAAAAGATATAGTAATCAAAACAATATGGTATTATCATGAAAACAGACACATAGATCAATGAAACAGAATAGGGAACTCAGAAATAAAACCATGCATATTTGGTCAGTTAATCTATGACAAAGGAAGTAAGAACATACAATGAGGAAAAGACAGTCTCTTCAACAAATGGTGCGAGGAAAACTGAATACCTACTTACAAAAGAACAAAACTGGAGCACTATTTTGCACTACATACAAAAATAAATTCAAATGGATTAAAGATTTGAATTTAGAACCTTGAAACCATAAAAATCAGAAAGAAACAAAAAGGGAAAGCTTTGGCATGTCTTAGCAATATTTTTTTGGACCTGTCTCCCTTGGTAAAGGCAACAAAAGATAAAATAAACAAATGAACTACATTAGACTACAAACCTTTGCACAGTGAAGGAAATCATCAACCAAATGAAAAGGCAATCAGTAGAAGATAGTTGTGAGGCATACATCTAATAAAGTGTTAATATTGAAAATATAACAAAACTTGCACAATTTGCTAAAAACAATACAATTTGAAAATGGGAGAAGACTTGAATAGACATTTTTTCAATAAAGGGCATACAGATGGCTGACAGGCACATGAAAAGATTTCCCTACTAATTAGGGAAATGTAAATCAAAACCACAACTGACATATCACTTCTCATTGGTCAGATTGTCTATTATCAAAAGTAAAAAATAACAAATGTTGGTGAGTAAGTTGAATAAAGGGAATCCTTCTGCACTATTGGTGGTACTGTAAATTGGTACAGCCACTATGCAAACAGTATGGGTTCTCCTCAAAAAATTAACCATAAAGTATGATTCCACTTCAGGCTATTTATCCAAAGAAGACAAAAACACCAACTCTAAAAGATAAATGCACTCCTATGTTTATTGTAGCCTTATTTACAACAGCCAAGATATGGAAGCAACCTAAGGGTCCATCAAAAGATGAGTGGGTCAAAAAGATGTATGAATTATATGTAATGGAACAGAACTCAGCCATAAAAATGAAATCTTACCATTTGCAAATAACATATTGGAAGTAGAGGGTATTATGCTAAGTGAAATAAGTCAGACAGAGACAGACAAATATAGTGTAATATATAAAACCTAAAAAAGCAAAACAAAACAGAAACAGATTCAAAGATACAGGAAACGAACTGTTGGTTATCAGAGGTGGGTGGCACTGCAGGAAGGTAGAATAGGTGAAGGAGATTAAACAGTATAGCCTTTGGTTATGAAATAAGTAAATCACGGTGATGTAATGTACAGCATAGAGAATATAATCAATAATAGTGTCACAACTTTGTATGGTGACAGATGGTAACTAGACTTATCAGGGGGATCATTTCATAGGCACAAAAATATCAAGTCACTATGATGTACACCAAAACTAATAGGATATTGTATGTCATTTATTCTTCAGTAAAACCAGGATGATTTGTTTGAGTGATTTATTTTCTGTTACCACCAATGTTGAATGAGCTTAGTATTAAAACACACACCTATGTTAAACATCTTGGTTAAAAGAAAGATCACAGGTATTAGTAGCAACAGCAATAAAATCTTTGGTACGTCAGGGAATTAGAGCAAGCCATGGAGAAATGGTGAATTCATAGTTTTTATCCAGAGTTTGATACTGCAGGACTTTAAAAAACTGTTTTGAGAATTTTTGCCAGAAAATAAAATGTTTGCATTAGTTACATTAGCACAGTGTTACATTAGTTTCAGGTGTACAACACAGTATTTCAACAAGTTTACACATTATGCATACAATACTATTACCATATCACGAATTATATTACTTATGCTGTGCCTTGATGTGAACAAAGAGAAATCCCATACACTGTTGGTAGGAATGTAAATCAGCACAGTTACTGTGGAAAACAGTATGGAGATCACTCAAAAAGCTAAATGTATAAATGCCATACAATCCTCCTGGGTATTTACCTGAAGAAAACAAAAACACCCATTTAAAAAATATGCACCATGTGTTTATTGCAGCATTGTTATCCATAGCTAAGATATGGAAGTAACCTGTGCCTCAAAGAATAGCTATAGGACTCTTTTACTAGATGTTTTGGCTGCCACTTGTCCCTTCCAAGTTGTTCAGGATTATTTATTTTTTAAAACTTTGCTTTGTATTTCTTTTTTTATGAAATATTTCTTCACTTTTTTTGGCCAATATTTCTATTAGGTTTTTAAAATTAGATTCTTAGAGCTATTTATATACAAAGGATATCTCCTTCTTATTTGTCATTTGGTTTGCCTTTGCCTTTTTTTTTTTACCCATTCTCTCAATGAATATTGTTTTTTTTAAGAAGTTTATTGTCAAATTAGTTTCCATACAACACCCAGTGCTCTTCCCCACAAGTGCCCTCCTCCATCACCACCTCCTCTTTCCCCCCCTCCCCCTTCCCCTTCAGCCCTCAGTTCCTTTTCAGTATTTAATAGTCTCTCAAGTTTTGTGTCCTTCTCTCTCCCCAACTCTCTTTCCCTCTTCCCCTCCCCCTGGTCCTCCATTAGGTTTCTCCTGTTCTCCCGTTAGACCTATGAGCACAAACATATGGTATCTGTCCTTCTCTGCCTGACTTATTTCGCTTAGCATGACACCCTCGAGGTCAGCAAAAATACTCAACAAGATACTAGCAAATCAAATTCAACAGCATTTAAAAAGACTTATCCATCATGCCTTTGACTTTTAAGATTTGCCATACTTAAAATTTTAAAACTTTACATAGTAAATTATTGGTCTTTTAAAAATGGATTTTAGGGGCGCTTTGGTGACTCAGCCGGTTAAGCATCCGATTTCAGCTTAGGTCATGATCTATAGTTCGTGGGTTCGAGCCCTGTGTCAGGCTCTGTGCTGACAGCTCAGAGCCTGGAGCCTGCTTCAGAGTCTGTGTCCCTCACTCACTCTGCCCCTCCCCCACTCATGCTCTGTCTCTGTCTCTCAAAAATAAACAAACATTAAAAAATTATAAAATAAATAAATAAATAAATACAATGGATTTTAGATTCTGTGTCTTATTTAGAAAGACTTTTCTTACTGTAGGATTAAAATTTTTTTAATCTTAGTTTTCTCCCTCCTTATGGCTTCATATTTTTATCTTTAAACATATAGTCAACTTATATTTTTAATAAAGACAGATGTAGGAATTCTGCTTAAAATTTTTTTTTCAGATATAAATTTTCCCAGAACTACTTCTTGAAAAACCCACCTCTCCTCACCTATTTGAAATGCCATCCTTATAATATATCAAACACCTATGAGTAGTTAGATGTAGTTTAAATTCCCTATTCTGTTTCATCTATCTCTTGTTATTACTGGAAAGTCCTGAACTGTTTTAATTATTATACTTCTGTGAATACTTTTAATACCTAGTTGGGTTATCCATCCCTCATTACTCTTTCTTCCCCCAGAATTTCTTAGCTAAATCCCATAATTGTCCTCTGACATTCACTTTAGAATCAGTTTTCATATGGAAAAGCTCTATTGGTATTTGCTTTGGTATTAGTTAATTTCATAGACTTTCTTTGGAAAAATGCATTTTAAAGGTATTGAACCTTATTCATTAAAAAGGTGTATTCTATTATTTATCCTAGTCTTCCTTTTATGTTCCTATGTAGAGCTCTGAAGTTTTTTTTTTAATTTTCATGTAGACTCTATATTTCTTGCTAATTTTATTAGTAGAAACGTTATGTCTACCATTGCCAATATAAATGAGATCTTTCTTTTATTATACTTTCTAATTTTCTATTGATTATATAAAGAATTATGTCATTAGAAAATATTAATCAAATATATCTTACCATGAAATTTCTTTTAAGCTGTGATTCTTCTTCATTCAAGAAGCAATGGATGATAGCAGGAGGATGACAGAGATGACACAGAAGAATGAAAATAAATAGATAAATGTATCTTCCCAGGTACTGAGTTTCAGAGATATAAGCCTGTGAGACATGGGGGTAGTCTTTGATAAAGGTCCCACATTTGTGAAAACAACAAAAATGTAAACATCAGATATTCCTTCTCATAACACATAATAATGGTTCCTTGGGTAATGAGAAGAAGAGTGTAAGAGAAAGTAAAACATCTAAAGTGACTGATGGGGTCCTGAACTCTGTCTCCCTTGGGCCACGTGGTTAGGCACTAGAATAGAGGATACAGGTAACAAAATTCTGATAGCTTTGGGGAAATCCAAATGTATAGAATATTTGTCCTTTTCCTTTCTGAGTAGAGGCTTGGGAGGGAAAACCAACCAACCCACAAACAAACAGTAACAAAAAATAGGAGGAGAAACCTAGTCTAAGCAGAAGACTGGAAAGCACTTGACATTTCTGTGCTGGAGGAACCTCAGGGAAGTGACTCCTGGGTTTCCTGCACCCAAACCTGACTTAGAAATGACCTACTGATGTCTGAGGGCACTGAACTGTCAGAGAAATCTGGATCTGAAGGGATCCCACAAGTGGGATGGACAAACAAAATAGAAGTGACATGGGTGGAAGAGTGATTTAGGGATTTTTTTTCACAAAGTCCACTTTCCCCCCTTTAAAAGAAAACCTCTTTAGCCACTTAACTATGGTGGAGGGATGGATGAAATAGATAAATGGGATTAAAGGTAAATTTATATTCATGAGCACCGAGAAATGTATAGAACTGTTGAGTCATTATATTTTACACCTATAACTAATAAAACACTGTATTCTAGAAATCTTGAATGCCTGAAATTGTCTGTTTTCCTTTTTTAACAGCTTTACTGAGATGTAATTTAAGTGCCATAAAATTCACCCACTTAAAATCCAAAATTAATGTGCTTAAATGTATCCATAGACTTGTGGAACCATGATCACAATCAGTCTTAGAACATTTTCATCATCCCCCAAAGACCCTCCACACTTTTAAGCTGTCACTCCCAATTCTCCCATCACCCCTAGCCCTACAATATCACTAATATACTTCCTGTCTCTATCAATTTACCTATTCTGGATATTTCATATAAACAGAATCATAAATGTGGTCCTTTGTGACTGGCTTCTTCCACTTAGCATAATATCTTCAGGGTTTATCCATGTTGTAGCAGGTATCAGTATTTTATTTCTTTTTATTACCTAAGAATATTTTATTGCATGGATGTGTTACATTTTATTTACCCATTTATTAGCAGATGGACATTTGGGTTATTTAAATCTTTTGGCTATTATGAGGAATGCTGCAATGAATATATGTGTGTGAGTTTTTGTGTGGACATACATTTTTATATCTCTTGGGTATATTCCTGTGAGTAGAATCGTTGAGTCACGTGTTAATTATGTTAACCTTTTGAGGAACTGCCCCATTGTTTTTCAAAGTGACTATACCATTTTGTATTTTAACTAATAATGCATAAGGGTTCTGATTTTTCTATATCCTTGACAATAACACTTGTTATTATCTCTTTTTGATTATGGTCATCCTCATGGTTGGGAAGTGGGATCTCATTATGGTTTGAGTTAAATTACCCTGATGAATAATGATGTTTAGCATTTTTTCATGTGCTTATGGGCCATTTGTATATTTTCTTTGGAAAAATGTCTGTTCAGATAATTCACTCACTTTTTAATTGGGTTATTTGTCTTTCTATTATTGCATTGTAAGATTGTTCAAATATTTTACAAGTTCCTTATCAGATTTTTAAAACTTTTCTGATTCCTTGAATTGTCTTTTCATGTTCCTGATGATATCCTTCAAAGTACTAAAGGTTTACATTTTAATTAAATTTTTTAATGTTTATTCATTTTTGAGAGAGAGACAGTGGGTGGGTGGCAGAGAGAGAGGGAGACACAGGATCCGAAGCAGTCTCCAGGCTCTGAGTGGTCAGCACAGAGCATGATGCGGGCCTTGAACCCCTAATCCTGTGAGAGCATGCCCTGAGCTGAAGCCAGATGCTTAACCGACTGCGCCACCCAGGCGCCTCATGCATTATCATTCACTCCTATTTACCTCTATTTTCCTTTGGTTGCCTGTACTTTTGGTCACATATCTAAGAAACCATTTTCTTATTGTTTTTGCACCATAAGGGATTTTGCACACATTTTCTTCCATATAAAAGATCTCTGAGGTTTTTCTCTTAGTCTTACCTTTTTTTGCCATTTTCAGTGTTGAGCACAGTTCATAGATGAACTCTTTCTGGCATAAGAAAAGGGTCCTATCTGGGCCCTTCAGAAAATCTGCACGTGTACTTGGAGATTCTGTCAAACAAGATGCATGGGATATCAAAGATCTATTTCTTTACCGGACATCTCACTCACTTGACTACAAATTTTCCTGTGTCTGGTAGCTACTCTTCAGAGTCGTTGTTTAATGTTGTGACGATTTCCTATCCTATTGAAATTAGAATTTTATGTGTTGCTTGTTGTTTGCACTGGCTTTCACGAAGGATGATAGGGTAGAAAGGCTCTTAATGCAGCATCTTATATTTTGGTTGAGAAAAGACTCAGAGGATTACAACGGAGCTGTCATCGTTTAAGAGGTAAGTTAATACTTACTGAATGTGACTAGGTGGCAGACTCGTTTACCTATCTTTTCTGAGGTTGATATTAATATTCACATTTTTACGGATGAACAACCTGAGGTGGTGGCTGGGGTGGACACTGGAGAAGGGAACCGAAAGAATTTAATCCAAACCAACAATCTGCCTAGATCTGCCTAGAGAAATGGAATAGAGTTTTCTAGAGATGGTGGGATGGGAATGATCTGAGAAGAAGGAGAAGCTTGGAGAGGTTTGGGCAAAGAGAGATCTTGAAGACAAGCAGAAAACCATAAAGATACCTATGGAGGAGAGAGAGCTGGAGGTAGAAATTTGAGGAAGAAAAGAGATGTTCAAAGAACATGTTGGAAGAAACATTATCACGTGTTGTGTAGTGTAATTCAGGATTCATGGTCTCCTCCAGAGTTGCTCAGTACAAAAGTAGAAACTTCCATGACTTTCCAACACTTTTTGACTCCATCTGTGTTTCAGAGTTGACACTTTGAATTAAAGTGTCAAATTAAAAATTTATCTATTAAAAAAGTCTAGGTTATATTATTTATGTCTCCCTAAAAAGTAACTATTGTTTTTGTATTTCCCAGAGGTTCTGTGATTGCTTTAGAATAAAAGCAAAATTTTAATATACCTCCTACAATGCTTAGCCTTTCATATAGATAGTTTAAAAATTTAAGTGTCGATATTTAAAATACCACTAAGACGGCCAAACATTATTTAGCACAGCTTTAAGCCTCCTAATACATTCAACAGAAACCCATAATTTAATCCAGTATTGAGTTGTAAAAATAAAAGTTTTAAATTCTAAACATTAAAAAATAATCTTCTAATTAATATTTTAGTATGCCTTTTAAGTGACTTTTTTTCTGATGAAGTTATACATCCATTGCAGAATATCTGGGTAATATAAAAATGTATAAGGAAGAAAATTAAATCACCCATAATTTTGTCACTTAGTAAATATTTTGTAGCATTCTGCTTTATACATGTATATATATCTGTGTTATGTATGTGTGTACATAATTTTTAAAAATCTATTCTCATTTGAAGTATTTGTACATTTCCACATTTAAAAATACACAATAAGATATGATTTTAAGTATTTTCATAACTATAGTTTTTAAGATAATTTTAGATAATTCAGTATATAGATAACCTATATTTTTCTTAAATAACTCCTTATTTTATAAATAATGGAATGAATATTCTTGAATATACATATTTCTCTTTAGCTCAATTTATTTTATTCCAGTTATCTTATAAGTGGGTTTTGGCAATGCTTCTAGTCTTCTTGCTTCTTCCAACTTACCCATCCTGCCCACAAACACAACCAAGCAAGATGTCTTGCTGTGATTTTTGTCCCTTGCTTTCTTTCAAAGGAAGAGGCTGTGGTCTGCTCCTCAACCATCTAAGTTTTATAAGCTCAAATCAGGCCTTAGTATAGTCTCTTGAATATAGTAGGCGATTAATAAATGTACCTGGCTTTTTGCAAGACACTTAGTAAATAATAGTTGAATGAATAAAAGTTTAATTTTACTTTCAGCTATGATGATTCAGGTTTTATTCATGTTAGAAGCATAAGAGCCTACGTGATTGATCTTACTCTGGTTTTTATTACAGGACGAATGTGTGTGTGTGTTCTGTGTGTGTGTGTTGTTCTTAATTCAGGGAAGCAGATTCTAGTAAAGTGCCCTTTCCTTCCGGTAGCAGGTAGCAATGTAAAAAATAGATCATGTGCTTATTTGCGATGCACTTGAATTTTACTTAGCTCCTGCTTCCAATTAGAAAAAGAGAACTGATAGAATTACAGCAAAAATTTAAAGCTAACCAGAACTGGATATGGGCTTAACTTGTTTCATCACCAACATGATACAAGATGAACTATTATCCCCTGAGAAAGGGTTGGCTGATAAACTATTAGTAATTACAGTTTATAAAGCCAGTTCTTGAATTGAAAGATTTTGAAACTAATCTTATATGCAAAAGCTTTTGAAAGGACTCAGAACTAGAGAATTATATTCTAGTATCAAAATTACATTTACTTTATCTAACCTGATAGAAATATCAGACTCTAGCACATTACAGAATGTAAAAGAATGGCTGAATATACTTTAAAAGATTGGAGTTTTAGTATTAGCTATATTATTTCTAATTAACAGAGGAAACTATTAATATATTATCCATTAGTGCAAAGGTAAAAGTATTTCTCTACTAACAATAATAAATGGCAGCATTTAGCATATAAATGGTGCAAGCTCTTAAATCACCTTTGCTTTTCCTATACTAGTGCAGCCTAAGAGGATTTCATGCATTTTTTACATGGTGTAATTTTATCTTGCTTGTACAATGTGAGGCGAGTAATCATGATATTCTAATATTAATATAAGTACAAAATATACATATTGATGAATAATAGCCATGTGTTTTGGACCTCCTTGCCAAGTCATATTAAAATGACAAATAATTGCAATTGCTTCCTGGAGAAATGGTGCAGGATCCGTAGTCAAAAGCACATTAGGGACCAACAGTGTCCATTTGTTATCCTTTGTCAGGAAAACATGGCTCCTAATGAAAGTGAATGAAAGAACACTGATTGAGGACAGTGACACGAAACCTTTTTCTCGACAACAGCCATGACATGGGTATTAATAAGAGGATTGAAAGCTGAAGGCAAAGCTTTGGTTCTTAACATCTCTGTATAATCTTGATTTTCTTTTTGTTTGACTTTTAAAATAAAGCCTGGTACTTCTGAGGGCTGGGAGGGAGTGTACCTATGGGGGAAGAAAGGAGAGTGGAAAATGTAGTGAAGACATTCCAATGACACCACAGGGTCAGTGCTCTCCGGAAGGAGTCCCCAGGTAACTTGAGGCAATGCTGTTTAAACTCTGAACAGTTCCCAAATCAGAATCTCAACAGCTCTAAAAAGAAAAATTCCACTATTTCTTCACTCAAACTGTTAAACATTCTTCTCCCTCTTAATTGCCTTATCTTTCTGAAAATTATAGTCTCTTTATGCAAAATACTGCTAGAAGAAGAATTTTTGACCAGCAAAATGAGTAGCCTATTAAAAGGAAACAGGAAAGCATAATTCAGGGATTTCTCAGCACAATTTTCAGGAATTATGATGGCTTTATTATAAATCCAGGCATATACAGTTTCATTTCATTTTATTCCTGCTGATACCTATTCCAGCAATATTTAAGCCTAGCAGTTCCTGTCTGAGATGGTGTAAATATGCATGTATGTATCTATGAGCAGAAGAAAAGTACCTTGTCGTCTGTATTAATTTATTCACTATTTTTGTGTCACCTAGCATGAACAAGGCACTATGCTAGGTTTTGGGAATGTCATTGTCCACAATCCAGTGGCGAGGAAACAGTAAACAAATAACACCAACTATTATTAATTGAACACATTACCTATGGGGCACTTTGCTGAGTTTCACAAAGATGAGCTCAATGTTCACAACAGCTCTCTGAAGTAGATACCATTATTATTGCCATTTTAGCAGGCGTCCTAAGACACAGAGAGGTTTACTCTATCCCTCCAAATCATGTAGCCGGTAAGTACTGGAGCCACGTTTCGGACAGGGATTCCAGAGCTCCTGTTTCTATTATATCTGCACATTTATAATACACAATATATTACACGTACATGTGTACGCACACACACACACACACACACACACACACACACCTCATTTATCCTGAGTAAGTTACCTGATAACCTCAATTACCTCTGATAGAGCTAAAGGCCAGAAAGCAAGCAAAAATGACCTCTGAATATGTTAAATAATTTTTTCCATTCAATTAATAAGTGAGTCTCTAGTTGCTCACACGCAATTGTGACCCAGATTGACTTGGCGTGGGGCACCTGAGTGGCTCAGTTGGTTAAGTGTCTGACTTCAGCTCAGGTCATGATCTCACCGTTTGTGGGTTTGAGCCTCGCATAGGGTTCTATGCTGACAGCTTGGAGTCTCCTTGAGATTCTCTCTCTCTCTCTCTCTCTCTCTCTCTCTCTCTCTCTGCCCCTCCCCTCCCTCTATCTCTGTCTCTCTCAGAAATAAAATAAACATAAAAAATATAGACTGACTTGGCATGACTCAGGACCTTTTTTCTGAAGCTAGTATCCTTTGGTATGGGGAAATACCTTAGGTTTTTATTCAGAGAACATCATCTCTTATTTCTCGGACAACTTATATGTTATAACTGGCAGGTTTCTAGGTTGGAAGAGGTGAAATGGAAAAAACTAGAAATGGTACATAATATCACAAATAGAGAAAGGTATAAATAAGACTAAGAAGTTAAGATCATTAAAAGTCAATAGCCCTGTATTTCTCACAGACCCTAATTATTTTGGAATATAGCACATTATAATGACAGACACTCCTCATGATTTCTCTGAAGTAAGATATGATTATCATTTAAGATATAATATACTTCAGTAAAATTTTCAACAAAAGTCTAATTTGTAATTTTGACATTACAGCTGTGTAAAGGAGTAAATCATAATTGACTTATGATGAACACATCCTTTTGTAGCAACTACAATATGGATAAGGTGCAATCACACTTCACACATTAAGAAAGATGAAGTGGACATTTGTGTTGCCAATGTCTCTTCTTATGGCAAGAACCATGATATTTTGGAGGGAGTGCTCCTTCCCCCATCTCAGATAATCTGACTGAGGCTCCATCTCTAGTTCTAAGGTAGAGGATGTGACCTGATGTAAGCCAATCAAGGTATAACATTTCCCCAATCACCCAGTGTTATGTTCAAAGATGTCTTCAGTTGATTTAATGAAAGCACACCTCAAAACTAATGCTGGGTGGGGCACGTGAGTGGCTTAGTCAGTTGAGCTTCCAACTCTTGAATTTGGCTCAGGTCATGATCCCAGGATTGTGGGATACAACCCCATGTCAGGCTCTGCACTGAGCATGGAGCCTACTTGAGCTTCTCTTTCTTTCCCTCAGTCCGTCTCCACCATTCACATTCTCTCTCTCAAATAGTAAAATAAAACCACAAGGCTAGGAATGCTAAAAGTGAATTGTTTCTTTCCTGTTGGATCTCAGTTGCTGGTCACCATTGTGTGGCCAAAAGGCAAAAGCCAGCCTGAGAATGAAGTCAAGAAGAAGAAGGGAACGCTGAGAGAGATCAAGGGAGAAAAGTAAGTTGATAATATTGTATAATTGTATAACAAATCCATTCCTTTTTTGGTTAAGCAGTGTGGTAACTTTCTTTGTAAATTTGTAAAGGATAAAAGATGAACTAATTTAATAGATACCTAATAGTAAAAATGAAAAAAGAACTATAAACCCTGTTTTCAGTGGGGATGTGGGCAAAGGATACATGTATACATTGAGGTAGATACATAAAGTATTAGTTTTTCTAGAAACATCTATTAGCTTTTACATGTAAGTAAAATTTTATATGTATATATACACATTACATATACATATATTCATCTTATTCCTGGGAATTTATGGTTTAAAAACAAAAATATACAGAGGACACAAATTTCTAAAAATAGAAGTTGTTTACTATAGCATTTTTCATAGTAGCAGGAAAGTAGAAGCAAAATGAATGTCCACAAACTGGGAAGATGGCTGAATATGCCATAGCACAATCATAGAATGGATACAACTGTTATACAGCTTTGAAAGAATGAATTAAAGCTGTATCAGATATCTTGGAAGAATTTTCACAAGGTATCTTAGAATGAAATCAAGATGTAGAAAAGCAGTGCACCATGACTTCATTTTTAAAAACCAAGATAATCCCCAGTGTGTGACTAAGCATAACCATATAGGATTACAGTAACACAAAAAAAATATGAATAATATTAGATTTTTAACATGGATTATTTGGGGGAAGGCATTTGATGTCAGTGAAGAGGGAAGCATAAGGGAAGGAGGAACCAAGCAGAAGAGAAAAACAAGGAATTACATTTGAAATAAGCATGTGTATGCTCATGCTTGTGCATTTATGTAAAATTATATATATATATATATGGAACATATGAATAAGCATTAGGTATTCTAAATTATGTGTATGTATATTTGCTTACATGTATAAAGAAATTAAATACAAAAAGGTATTTTAAAATGAACAAACAAACAGAAACAGATCCATAAATACAAAGAACAAACTGATAGTTGCCAAAGGGGAGGGGGATGGGGGGATGAGTAAAATGGATGAAGAAACTGGGAGATACAGGCTTCCACCTATGAAATGAATAAGCCAAGGAAATAAAAATGAAATATTTTAAGTAGAATCTAATATTACTGTTACATATCATTAAAAAAATAAGTGCTGGCTGACTGCGTTTGAAGGCATGTCCTACACTGGAGGGGAGTCCAATGCTTATGCTTCTAGCCCAACTTGGTTCACTTCTTTTTTTTTTAATGTTTTTTTAATTTATTTTTGAGAGACAGAGAAATACAGTGTGAGCAGGGGAGGGTCAGAAAGAGAGAGAGAGACACAGAATCTGAAGCAGGCTCCAGGCTTTGAGCTGTCAGCACAGAGCCCAATGTGAGGCTCAAACCCACCAGTTGTGAGATCATGACCTGAGCCAAAGCTGGATGCTTAACTGACTGAGCCCCCCAGGCGCCCCTTGGTTCACTTCTTAAGACCTAGCTTTCACTGAAGAATGCTTGATGGCTCTGGATAAGTTCACCTCATGATAACACCATGAAAAAGAATTAGAATAAAGCAGAAGACAGACAAAATAATAGTCTCACGTCTCTGATTCCCAGAACACTGGTTATGAGATCAATGGCCAAGCCAGTTGGCGTGATCTTTTGCTAGTACATTTTTAACATCTACCCATATCATGTCATACTCTAGTCTAGTATTCTCATATTATATCATTATATTCTATTTATATTGTATTATGCTATGTTATGTTGTGTTATATTTTTATTATATCATATTATTTTTGGGGTGATCATGTCTTTTATTAACATTTTAAGTTTCTCACTTCCTGGTTTATTTTTTGCTTTGTTTGCATTTAGGTCTTAGCTATGAGGTGGAATTTTTTAAAAGCCTTTTTTAAAATATCAGTTTTATTGACATATGATTCATAACCATTTTAAGGTTCATAATTTAGTGTTTTTAGTTAATTCACATAGTAATATGACTATTACCTCTATCTAATTTTAGAATGTTTACTTCACCCCTCAAAGAAATCCCACAACCATTAGCAGACAATCTCCTTTCCCTCTTCCCCCATTTCCTTGGCCACCACTAAGCTATTTTCTATCCCTATGGATTTTCTTTTTCCTATACATTTAAAATAAATGGAATCATAAATGTATCATCTTTTGTGACACACCTCTATCAATTAGAATTGTTTTCAGAGTTTAACCATGTTGTATCCTGTACTTGCTGTCTTCACTTTAACAGGATATAATATTTCATGGTATGACTATACCGCATATGCTGCCTATACCACATATACCACATATATCACTTGATTTACCCTGTTCCACCTTTGGATACTAATAGCCATGCCGCTGTAAACACTCATGCACAAGTTTTTGTGTGGATGTATTATTTTTGTATTTCTCTTGGGGATATACCTAGAAGTGGAATCCTAGGTCAAATAGTAACTCAATGTTTAACATTTTAAGAAACTGCCAAACCATTTTCCAAAGTGGCTGGACAATTTAACAATTTCACCAGCAAATTATAAGGGCTCCAATTTCTCCACATCCTGGCCAACACTTGTTATTATCTCTTTTTGATGATAGCCATCCTAATAGGTCTGGAGTTCAATCTCTTTGTTTTGATTTTTATTACCTAATTATGAGTATCTTTAACATCTTTTCTTTCATTTGTTTGTTTTCCACTGTATGACTTCTTCAGAGATAAATCTATTCAAATCCTTTGCCCAATTTTTAATGGATTATTCCTCCCTTTTATTATTGAGTTTATTTTTTATTTTTTATTTTGGAGAGACAGAGAGAGACAGCACGAGCAGGGGAGAGTCAGAGAGAGAGGGAGACACAGAATCCGAAGCAGGCTCCAGGCTCTGAGCTAGCTGTCAGCACTGAGGCTGATGCAGGGCTTGAACCCACCAACTGCGAGATCATGACCTGAGCCAAAGCTGGACGCTCAACCAACTGAGCCACCAAGGCGCCCCTTATTATTGAGTTTTAACAATTCTTTACATATTGTGAACATAAACCTTTTGTCAATTTTATCAAAAAGAATAAGATACCTGGGAAAAAATTTAGTCAAGGTGGTGAAAGACCTATACACTGAATACTATGACATTAACGAAAGAAACTGAAGACATGAATAAATGGAAAGATATTTCATGCTTGTATACTGGAAGAACTGATACTGCTAAAGTGTCCATGCTATGCAATCTGCAGAATTAATGAAATCTCCATTGAAATTCCAATGGCATTTGTTACAGAAGTAGAATAGTCCTAAAATCTATATGGAACCACAAAATTCTTTAATAGTCAAAGCAATCTTAAGCATGAAGAACAAAGCTGGAGACATCATGGTCCCTGTGTGCAAACTATACTACAGAGCTAGAATGATCACAAGAGTGTGGTACTGGCAGAAGGGCAGACACATAGATCAATGGAACAGAATAGTGAGCTCAGAAATAAACCCATGCATCTATGGTCAATTAACTTATGACAAAGACCAAAGAATATATCGTGGGGGATAGTCCCTTTAGTAAATGGTATTGGGAAACCTAGACAGCTACATGCAGAAAATAAAACTGAACCACTACTTTGCAAATTAGTTTAGTTACACTACATTAAAAATGAACTCAGAATGGGTTAAAGACTTGAACATTTACCTGAAACCATAAAACTCTTAGAAGAAAATATAGGTGATATGCTCTTTTACATTGGTCTTTATGATAATTATTTGGGTTTGCCACCTAAAGCAAAGACAACACAAACAAAAATTAACAAGTGGGACTATATCAAATTAAAAGCCTCTTCAAAGCAAACATAACAAGCAACAAATGAAAAGGTAACTTACAAATGGGAGAAAATATTTGCAAATTATATATCTGATAAGGGGTTAATATCCAAAATATAAAAGTAACTCGTAGAACTCAATAGCAAAAAAAGCCATCTAAAACATGGGCAGAACATCTGAATAGACGTTTTTCTAAAGATGTATAGATGACCAACAGACACATGAAAAGATGCTCAATATCACTCATCATCAGGGAAATGCAAAATAAAACCACAGTAAACTATCACCTCATACTTGTCAGAATGGCTAGTATGAAAAAGATAAGAAAGAAATAACAAGTGTTGGTTGGAATGTGGAGAAAAAGGGACACTTATGCACTGTTGGTCAGTATGTAAACTGGTGCAGCCTCTATGGAAAACAGGATAGAGGTTTTTTGACAAATTAAAATGTGATCTAGCATTTCCATTTCTGGGTATCTGACTGAAGAAAATGAAAACAGTAACTTAGAAAAATATATGTATTCTGTTTTTATTGCAGCATTATTTACAAGAGCAAGATAGGGAAATAATGTCAGTGTTCATTCATAAATGCATGAATCAAGAAGTTGTGGTATTAGATACACAATGGAATATTATTCAGCTGTAACAAAGGAAATCTTGACATTTGTGACAACATGGATGAGTCTTGAGGGCATTGTGCTAAGTGAAATAAGTCAGACAGAGAAAGATAAATATCACTTGATCTCACTTATAAGTGGAATTTAAAAACAGTAACAACAACAAAACCAATCTTTTTATGTTAATTTATGTCTTTGAATCTAAACTGTTTCTTGTAGATTGTATATATTCTTATCATCCCTCTAATCTCTACCTTTTAATTAGAATATCTAATCCATTTACATTTAATATATTTACTGATAAAGTAGAATTTACATCTGCTATTTTGTTCTTTTCTATATATCTTATGTCTTTTTTACTGCTTGCCCATTCTTTCTTTTGTATTAAATATTTTTAGTGTAGTATTTTGATTTTCTAATTATATCTTTGATTGTATTTTTGAGTTTTTTTAGTATTTTTCCTGAGGATTCAAATTAACATTTAAATTTAAAAGAGTCTAGTTTATATTAATACCAATTTAACTTCAGTGCAGAAAAACTTTGCTCTAAGAGAGCTGTCTTTTCCCCCACATCTTTTGTGCTATTATTACTATGCAATCTGCATCTCTATACACCATGAGTTTTACAAATAGTATTATACAGCTGTTTCTTAAATCGGGAAAGAGTTACAAACAAAAGTATTTTTATACTCATATTTACCTATGTAGTTACTTTACTGATGAAACTTTATTTCTGGTGATACTGGTGATATTTATTTCTTTGTATAATTTTACACTGCTCTCTAGTATCTTTTCATTTCATTCTGATAAATGAATATTTAATATTTCTAGTATGGCAGATATGATAACGACAAGTTCTCCCAGTTTCTGTGTATTTGGAAATGTCTTAATTTCTCCATTTTTAAAGGATAATTTTCTGGATGTGGGATTCCTGGTTGACAGTTATGTCCTTCAGAACTCTGTGGCAGCCCACTGGCTTCTGTTCTCCATTGATTCTGATGAAATTTGAGTTGTCAATCTTATTGATAATACATCTTTTTGTTTTTTTCCTTTTGATTCTCTCAAGATTCTGTCTCTACTTGGTCTCTTAACAGATTGGCCATCATGTGTATAGGCAAGGATCTCTGAGTTTATTTGAGTTTGTTGAGCTTTCTAGATTAACTAATGTTTAAATTTGTGATGTTTTCACCCATGATTTCTTCAAATCACCTTTTTGCTCTTTTTTCTCTCTTCTCTCCTTCTGGGACTCTCATAATGGGTATGGTGGTACACTTGATAGTATCCTCACATGTGTTTGGCTGTGTTCTTTTTTTTATTATTGTTTTTCCTGTTCCTTAGACTGGATAGTCTGAATTGACTTATCTTTGGGTTTGCTGATTCCTTCTTCCTTCAGTTCAGATCTGTTGATGAGTCCCTCTGGTGAATTTTGTATTTAGTGATTATACTTTTTATCTCCAGAGTTTCTTTCTTTTTGGTTTAAGTTCTCTATTAATTGATATTATCAATCTGATGAAACATTGTCTTCATACTTTAATTATTTAGATACTGTTTCTTTTAGTTCTTTGATGATATTTATACCAGCTGATTAATGTCTATCTCTTAATAAGCTCAATACCTGAGTTTCCTCAGGCACAGTTCCTTTTTTAATTAACTAATTTTTTTAAGTTTTTTAAACTTATTTTTTGACAGAGAGTGAAAGAGCACAAGTAGAGGAAGGGCGAGAGAGAGGGAGAGAGAGAAGCCCAAGCAGGCTCCATTTTATTAGCATGGAGACTGATGTGGGGCTTGACCCCATGAACTGGGAGGTCATGATCTGAACCAAAGTCAAGAGTAGGATGCTTAATCAACTGAGCTACACAGGAAACCCTCAGGCACCATTTCTGTTGACTGTTTTGTTCTCCTATCTACTTTTGTACCTTCTTGTTTCTGTGTAAGTTTTGTTGAATTATGGACATAATGTAAAACACTGAGAAACCAGATTCACTTTTTTCTCTAAAGTTTTGTTGCTACTGTTTGTTTAGTGACTTTCCTGGACTAATTCTGTAATGTATGTAGTTATTGTAGTATCTCTTAGCTTAATGGTCAGGTAATGGCTGGACCAAGGTTTACTTACATTTCTTCAACTAATAAGTCTGCCATGTGTTGATGAGAGGCTCTGTGCTTGTTTCAGGGTATGCCCTGAGCATGCAGACCCTTTATAGCTCTGCCTTAGCCTTCACCTAATGTTTGTGCAGAGCATCAAACTCACCCAGAGCTGAGAATTTAGGCATTCTCATGTGTTTCTTGCACATGCTTATAGCATTCTAAATCCTAAGAAATATAAAATGAAGCTTGCCCCCTATGAATATCTTATTAACTATATTTTCCCTTTAAGGTTGTTGGCCAGACTCTTGTTGCCCCAACAGGTAATCAGCACCTCAGGTAGCTACGTGGCATACTAAGCCAAGTTTTTGTTTTGGACGAATGCCTTTGTTTGGACTTTCCTCACTGAGTGATCCCTGATTCAGATCAAATAGAGATAAGCTTTGTAAATGGCCGTTCCCTTTCCAAGGACTTTCCAGGCAGGTAAAATAGTGTTAATTATGTGGAAATATGGCTTTTGGGGGAAAGAGTCAAAGTTGTTTGGCTTCCTTTAGTGGTCACTGGGCCACTCAGATCCTCAGCACACTTGCAGGGATGCTGGACATTAGGGTGATTTAGGAACTATGGAGGAGGAAATGGAAAACAGAAATTAAAATGCCACAAAGCTCACTGTCCTTACTGAGCTCCAGGTTTTGGCTTTTGTTTTTTAAATAAATGTTCCTTGGATCATTGAAAGACTTTGGTTAATTTTCAGAGTCCTAAAATAGTTGATTTAGACCATTTGCCTCAGGGTTCTCATTAATTTTATGAAGAAGTAGATTTCCTAATATCCTTATGCTGACATTCCAGAAATGCTTCTCCTTCAGAGTTATTTTATATTGACCCATTTCTCCCATCTTTTTTGAAATTTTTTTTAATGCTTTTTATTTATTTTTGAGAGACAGAGAGAGACAGCTGGAGCAAGGGAGGGTCAGAGAGAGAGGGAGATACAGAATCTGAAACAGGCTCCAGGCTCTGAGCTAGCTGTCAGCACAGAGCCTGATGCGGGGCTTGAACCCACGAACCGTGAGATCTGACCTAAGCCTAAGCCGGATGCTTAACCGACTGAGCCACCCAGGCGCCCCCCATTTCTCCCATCTTAAGTCTGAGCTTCTTAATAGAAATTATGTTTTCTTTGAAAACACCTTTGATGTATAGAGATTAACAATGTGTATTTATCATATGGCTCCAAAGTTAGGTCTGTCAACTCGTATCTAGGGTATAATGTTGTACGGAAAGTCTCTGCTTCCTTATAACTCCAGATTTATTAATAGTACTAAATGAAATATTTCACTTCAGGTTGTGAAATTCTGGGAGAGTTGCTCTTATACTCAACATCTGATTTTTTTGAAATCATGTATCTACCAACTGGTATATTTAAAAATACACATATATTTTTTGACATGGTATATTAGTTTACAATTGACCTAGCTTATCCATTTTACACTATTTCTTATACTCTGAAGAGGAATATGTTACATCAAACCCAAATCAATTAAAATCACTTTTGGCTTTTAATGAACTAAAATAAATACAGACTTGCAAGTTCTACATTTGAACATTTAAATCAGAGAGAAATAAACCTTTCCACACCTCAGTCTAAAGTTTTAACTCATTCTTGCACCAGGAATGACATTCATTTACTTCCAGGGACACGCTTACCTGCTAGGGTGCCTAGCAGGTCTAAATGACAGTGTCAAAGAAACAAATCCTCTGGGACTATGTATTTAGAATAAAACGGGATATGTGACCTTATTCATGAGGTGAGAAATATGTGGATGGGGGTGATAAAAAAAAAGTTAAAATGTAAAGGAGTATATGTCCTATAATACATGAATATTTTTATCGATTTTGTCTCAACTACTATTTGTAGTTTGATCATAGACCAACTCTGAATCACTGGTTTCCTTTTTAAATATAAAAGATGCATGCACTAAACAGAGAAAGATTTGGGTTCGGCTTCTTGCTATAGAACGAATTACTTGTGTGGTCTTGAACAAATCACTTGATTTCTATATACCTCAGTTCCTTTTTCTGTAAGATGAAGATGAAAGACAAAATGACTTACAGACTTCTTTTCAACTTTTGCAGTACATTTTAACATGGATTTCTCTTAACAGTTAGAATTAGAGTGGGAATGAGGAATCAGTATAGGATAGGGGAAATAATGGAGAATTTAGATGTATTTCTAGCCCACCCCTCAAAAAGCATTTAAATCCTGTTGCATAAAGGATAGACTCATAGAGTTGAATGTAAGAGAGTCCTTGTAGTAGGTCCCTCTGCTCTACCATTTCTTTATAGGACCATTTTTTGCTAAATCATTCTAGCCAGGCTACTGCCTAATTGCTTATAAGAGTTTTAAAGATAGAGATCTCATTTTTTTTTTACATAATGTCTTGGAAAAGCATAACTAAAATTTTAACTTCATTTATGTAGTGTAGCATTTCACAAGATCCATATCATGTTTTTCTAGTTAAGTGAAATCTTGAAAGATAGGAATACCTAATGAACAAGAACCTGCCCACAATGCTGCTTTTAAAACTTAGAAAGCAAATCTCTTAAAAGCAAGAGAACACCTTGGATTTATGACATAATCTACTTGTCAAATATGTTCCAGGTCTATCCACATTAAACCCATCCTCTGTAACTTTTCTGCTCCACATCTGTAGAGTTTTTACAATGATACTTAGTGTGGAATGAGCCTTCTTCATTATCTTAAATCTTCATAGAGTAAATGAATAATGGAACTATCCCACTTACTATGCTAACTAATGAAACAAAACTTTTCATGTTAGAAATATGTTCAAAATTAAGGAATGGGGTAAGGACTTGCTATGATACATCCAAAAATAATTAACTGAAATATTCTTTTCTGAGAATTTTATACTATTATTTTCTTCCTACTATATTCCAAAGTATTTGAATTCAAATGGTTGGGCCATCCATATTCTCTGATCCCCCTCCTCCTAAGTACTATATTCTTTTTTTAACTTCCCTGTCATTTGCTATCCTCTGGGTGTCTCAAAAACGACCACTGAAGTACCTCTACCAATGTCTTAACTATACACATGTATGTATGTTGTAAAATGAGTATCATTAAATTCTGATATGAGATTCTCACTTATGTACACCCCCCTGTAGCACAACCAGCAGAAAGGCCCTTCCAAGGCTAAGAAAATCTCCAAACCATGCGCTTACCCGGTCACGCTCAGTGGTATAAAAGAGCAGAGAGAGCAGTCAAGTTTTGATCCATGACAACCTGCTTATTTCTTTACACATAAAAGTAGTTATTGGCTATAAAATTATCCACAGAAGCTACTGAGAATCTAAATAATTAAAATTAGGTTTGGCCATAACTTGAACACATACTCGGAGATGATGTGTTAATATGTTCCAACTTTGGATTTGCCTTACGCTTGAAAAATTAACCTAAAAGGAAGTTGTTAAAAGTGATATAATTAAATGGCACTTATAATTTGAGTGACATTTTTATTTTTATATTTCGTTCCAGTTTCTAAATAATAAAATATTTCTTTAAAAACTTCAGTGTTTTAGTCTAACGTGTACATCAGTTTGTTATAACTATATAACGTCCCCTGAACTTTTACTTAGATTTGTTTAATTTAATTTTTTTGCTCTATTCCAATCTTGCCCTACTCTTACTTCAATAGAAAAAGCACACAAGGACACAAGGCTATGCAGACAACTGTATAGCCATTCTGTTAGCATTTAATCTCTCTTTAGGTAAATGCAAATATCGTTGCTCATGGTATTGGACCCTTGTCCGGCAATCATTTGGGGAGCTTTCTCATCCATTTTTCAAGCTGTGTCTACTACAATCAGTCACTGAAAATGTGATCCAGAATATTCGTTCTTGACGAAAACAATAGAATTAAGCTACAGGGCTTTGGAAAATTGCTTTCATATTCAAGCAGGGCTACACATATACAGACACCTTGTTGATGATTTTACTGCCTCGAAGAAAATGTATTGCCGCTGCCACAAGCCTGTCGTTTGGCACTTTGTCACTTACACGTGATGATAAAATTGTGACAAAGAGACTTCTTTTTAATCTTATAGGTCACTGCCTGTAGTCTGGACTCTCCACCCTTCTGTCCTCTTACTTAAGCTAGATAAGGTGGAAAATTCCCTTCAGTTGTCTGTAAATTTCATTTAAACAGTAGGAAACACAGACTTTGTCTTCTGATTTTCAAGTCCCCAAATCTTTCAATGTATCAATTTTATTTCTTCACATTTTAAATTTATTTTTTTAGAAAGAGTTCTGAATGTATTTGAAATGGTTTGTATGAAATTGAACACTGGGTGTATACTGAAGGGTTCAAATACTCTGATGAATCATAAATATAGAAGATAATCTGTTTGACATCATGAGAATCCTGACTATAATATAATTTCATTACTGAGTTTCTTTCTGTTATTATAACCATCAGTTTATACTAACTACTCACATAAGACTATTTGTGCAGATATCCAATCTAGCAGTACATAGTTACCAAAAAAAAAAAAAAAGGCATATCGGAATAAATTTCTCTAACCAATGAGTCCTTGCATAAGAAACAGTGAAGCAAATGAAGAGGAAACACATACACAAAAAAATCTATTTTTGAGCAATTTATTTCTTTTGCTTTTTGATTTCTGAACTTTCTCTTGGGTTTTCATTGGGGGATCTTTCCGTGAAGTCACAAATGCATAGTCTCATTTATTTCTCTGCCACAGATTTTTATTATTTTAACAATGTCTTAGTAATAAAGAAGGCCTCTGTGATTACACTGTCTTAGAGAAGAATATTTTATATTATATGAATGAGGAGAAACTTTCCTTCCAAAGCAACATTTTATTTCTACTAAAGTACCAAGGATGCAATTCAGAATGTCTTCCTCTCGAGTGGTTCCATTGTACAAATGTAGTTTAAAAATTTTTTTAATTTATTTATTTTTGAGAGACAGAGAGAGACAGTGTGATCAGAAGAGGGGCAGAGAGAGAGGGAGACACAGAATCTGAAGACAGGCTCCAGGCTCAGAGCTGTCAGCACAGAGACCAATGTGGAGCTCGAAACTTTGAACCGTGAGACCATGACCTGAGCCAAAGTCAGACAGTTAATCAACTGAGCCACCCAGGCATCCCTACAAATGTATTTTTTTAATCTCTGATTAAATATGCCTTTTTCCTAGCTAGCCTCATTTTACGAGTGGATAAACCATAAAAAAAAGTAATGTTTTACATGTCTGTTAAATCAGAATATAATGTTTAGATAACAGAAACAGGTAGGAGATGAAGCCTTACTAAAGTGCTCTCAGCCACAGCTTCCATTTATTGAGCACCCACTATGACAGGCATTATGCTGGATGCACTATGTGCATTGTCTCTACTACTCCCTGCAATCTGGGAAGAGATTCATTATTTTACCCATTTAACAGATGACAAAAGTGAGGTATATAAGAGGGTTAAGTGTCCAGCTCTGGAGGACAGAGCAAAGAGCCAAGTAATGCTTTATGAACTATGAAAAATGATCCAGGCAAATCATATTGTATTTTCTCACACTAGCAATCGGAGGTTTGACATAGAATAAAACTACTAAGAACCCAAAGGGAAACTTACATGGGGTTTCCATCCTTTTTGCCAGGGTCTCTGTAAGGTTGCCATTGGCTTTCTGTTTTTAGATCAGCAGTTTAGCACTCTGTCTACAATAGCCATTCAGACGATTATGTGTGAGATCATCTTCTAAACATGTCTTCTGATGATGGGAAACTACTTTGGGGGGATGGTTTGTTGGAAGAGGCAGTTAAACATACTTGGTTTTCGGTCTCATTAAATTCTACTTCCTCTTGAGTGAAGGGCCCTCATCTCATGTGGTTGTCTAAGTAGGCGTGCTTTCTCACATTGTGCATGTGACTGTATACACCTGCTTTTGTAGCAGGATACCAAGTCCCTGCTTCTTTTTCATATTTATTTATTTTTGAGAAAGACAGCATGAGCAGGGAAGGGTCAGAGAGAGGGGGACAGAGGATCTGAAGTGGACACTGCTGACAGCAGCAAGCCACACGTAGAGCTTGAACTCACAAACAGGAGATCATAACCTGAGCCGAAGTTGGCCGCTCAACTGACTGCGCCACCCACGTGCCCCAACACTCCTTGCCGCTGATCCCCCGTGGCTCTACGCAGCCACATCTTTGTTGAATGACTTACAGACTCACATACAAAGGAGACGTGGCAAGCAATTTGTTCAACAGTTACGCCCCTCTCCTTTCTGCTTCACCATGAAGTCTTGCCTGATAAATTGGAAAAGAGACCACCACCTCCCACTGCCCTGACCCTGTCTAAAACTGCAGTTCTCATAAGTACACTTAGAGCTAAACAAAGCGAGCAGGTCCACACCTGGCTTCTTTACAGGTGTAGTTTAAAAAAATTTTTTTATGTTTATTTATTTTTGAAAGAGAGACAGAGTATGAGTGGGGGAGGAGCAGAATGAGAGGGAGACACAGAATCTGAAGCAGCTCCAGGCTCTGAGCTGTCAGCATAGAGCCCGATGCGGGGCTCCAACTCGCAGACCATGAGATTAACCTCAGCCGAAGTCGGATGCTCAACTGTCTCAACCACCCAGGGGTGCCTACACGTATGGTTTTTAAATATGGCTCTGGTTGTAAACCATGTCTAAGGTGTAAGGAGGAACCATGACTATTAATATACTTTGCACAGTGCCTAGCACTGCCCTTTGACTGAGAAATCATGGGAGGGAGTCTACTAATATTTATGATGCTAGAAGATTCTAAGAACAGCCACCTTGGGTGGCTTCTTTTCACAGATATAAGTTTCAGACTTACAGTCTGAATACTTGAAATGCTACCTCAGAATTTTACCTCTCCAAAAGATGGTTTTTAATCACAAAAATATGTGTAAATCTCAAACAACATTTGGGCGGGTTGTAAGCCAAAAGTATCCTTTTTGCCTCTAGCAGCATTTTTTGAGTTCTCCCCATAATTGTAAAAAATGTCTGTATGTGTGACCAGAAATTCTTTAATGGCGAATGTTTAAAGATTCTAAAAGCAGAGTAATTGGGTCATTTGTAAAAATATCACAGCCTGTGACTTGCTAAAGAATGTTTTTGCCTTATGCAAATGGGAGGTACTCTTAGGATTTCCTTAAGAAAATGAATAGTTCCTCAAAAATTAATAGCAAAAGCTTTTATAACACATTTTTCCTGCTGAAACTTTAAGAAAAATTATCAAGATGTAGGAGGATGAGGGGAAGGCTGGGGCTCGGAGGCCTCAGGCAGTGGGCATGGCTTAGTAATTTTACCAGGAGCTAAGGTTCATTTCTTTATATTTGCAGGTCTAACAACTGGATTTTATTAGTAAAATAAAGATGATATGATTCATAGTGGACTTATATAAGACATGTAAGTCATAAAGTCAATTTATATATATATATATTTATATACATATATATACATATTGCTGTCATCCCTTCTCCCAGTGTCACCATTCTTAGGAAGCTACGTAGAAATTTCCCTGGTGAGCACAGATTATTGCAAACCTTCAGTTATATTTTGTGGTGAAAATAGATGGGTGATATATATCTCTCATATAGGAATATGGACCCACCCCGACTCGGCTTATTTCTCAACTGTGCCTTGACTCTTGTGTAGACACAAGAGTCAATCAAGAGATACCAAATCGCAACAGATCACTATTACTACTATTACTATTTTTGTTGTCATTGTTGACTTCTGGAATTTATGTTCTATTGTGTTCTGCCTCACTTCTTACACTCAGGCTACATGTTACCAGTTCCTCCTTTGTCAATTTGCTATAGATGGGGAAAACAAATAAACAAAGCAGTTAAAATTATGGCTGAAGATAGTGGTAGGTACAGAATAAAGGCCTAAAGATTTCTTCGGTGAACATGGAGCTCATAAATTTTGGCATCTATGTTACCTGTTTTGGCTATTCATGTATCTTCATTGCTTTTTTTAAAAATGTTTATTCATTTTTGGGGGGAAGGGGTAGAGTGAGGGGGCAGAGGATGACATGGACTCTACTCTGACAGCAGAGACACCAATGAAGGGCTCAAACTCATGACCTGAGTTCTTTATTTTTTGATATTTGCTGTTTCCTAGGTAATTAAAGTTAGTAGAGAAAAGGCTTCTGCACCAGTGCGGTGTTGTATTGCTATTACACATGGTCGGTTCTGTCTCAAGAGGCCTCCTTAGGATGGGGGGGAAGCTAAACTACATAGAAACTGGGTCTCCGGGCACGTGGATGGCTCAGGACACATGGGTGGCTCGGGTGCTTAAGCATCCAACTCTTAATCTTGGCTCAGGTTGTTCTTATGGTCTTGTGATCAAGCTCCACATTAGGCTCTGTGCTGGGCATGGAGCCTGCCTAAGATTCTCTCTACCCCTCTGCACCTCTCCCCTACTCATTCCGTCTCTCCCTCTTTCCCTCTCTCTCTGTCTCAAAGAAAAATCACTTTGAAATAAAAATGTGAGTTTTAAAAAAGTGTGGTGCCTGGGTGGCTCAGTCAGTTGAGCGTCCAACTTTGGCTCAGGTCGTGATCTCATGGTTTGTGGGTTCAAGCCCCACATAGGGCTCTGTGCTGCCAGCTCAGAGCCTGGTGCCTGCTTCAGATTCTGTGTCTCCTCTCTCTCTGTTCCTCCCCCCACTCATGTGTTCTCTCACTCTCAAAAATAAACAAACATTTAAAAAAAAAAGAATAGGAAAAAAGTAAAAAAATTTAAAAAATGGGCCTCTCTTAAAAGAATGGGTACACTACATTTTCTTTAGGGGTGGCACACTAAAAACTAAATAGTTTCTCAGGATGCCTTGACTAATACTACTGCAACTTAGTTCAGAGCTGAGACGACAGTTACTTTAAGTTATAGTTCTCACCTAGAGAAAAACAAACTACCCATTTTAAAATATCTCAAAATACTCCAAATGCCCATCAATCAGAGTCCTAAAATATTTCTGAGTTTTATCCTTTGGAAATCTTTTGCCATAATTTTGTGCTGCTATTTAAACTAAAGTAGTTGAAGCAGTCAACTTGCTATTGGCCTGTCACACCCCCACCTGAGGCAGCAACTACATTTTTATACCTCCTCATAAAACTTTATCATATAATCAGCATAAGGTCAGGAGAAGTTGAATCTTATAATGAAACAGTTTTCAGGAGATGACTTATTTTATCCCAATACCTTTTTTTTATAGATCTTTCTTAATCATGGGATGATTCTGAATGTTTTCTGTTGAACAACATCCAAGACATCTATAGAATATTTCTCTCCTGTATTTTCTGATGAACATCTAATGTATATTCACTTCTCCAATAAGAGACTTTTTTTTCTATCAGAATTTTTAACGAATTCCTTTGGTAATACTATATCTACTTAGTACAAACCATAGTAAACAAATCGCTTTATTTTATTCCTTAAGTTATGTGAGAAATTTGTTTTTCTTTTAAATCAAATTTATTTTTAAAAAACATTTTGTTTTTTATGTTTATTTTTGAGAGAGAGCACATGAGCATGAGCAGGGGAGGGCAGAGAGAGAGAGGGAGACAAAGAATCTGAATCAGGCTCCACGCTCTGTCAGCTCAGAGCCCAATATGGGGCTCAAACCCAGGAACTGTTAGCTGAAGTTGGATGCTTAACCAACTGAGCCACCCAGGTGCCCCTAAATCAAATTTACTTTTAAATTACATTCTACAATGCATCTCTTGAATAGATCTTCTGAATCATGTCAGTGTTTTTTTTTTCTAGAGGAAAAAAGTTAATGCTAAGTAATGCATTTCAAAGATGTTGTATGAATTACAGTCAAATCAAGTTTTTATTTGCTTTGATACCCCTTTAACTGTATCATTTAGAGTAATATAAAAATACATTCCCCCACTTTGCTCCAAACCACCATCATACCTTGAAGCCATTTTTATTTATCTCTAGAAATTTCTAAGCATCACAAAAAACAGTTAAGAATATTGTTTTCAATTAAAACAATATTTTCTAAGTTCATTTATGTATCCATCATACACTAAGAGTTCTGGTAAAAATAACAATCACTTATAAAAAATTTCAAGTGGTATAAAAGTACATCAAGTAAAAAATTAAAAACTCCACGTCTCTTTAAATCCTACAATATCTCAATGTTTGACAACTATCTTGATAAAGAAGTCTTCATTTCAAACTTCGTTTGGCTTTGTTTTGGTTTTGGTTTTTTGCATTACCAGAGGATAACAAAGTTGCTCTCTCATCAAAGAATGAGATGAACTTATACTTGGATGTCATCCAGAGTGAGCAAATATGAGCCTATGAAATTTGTGCCTTGAAGCTGAGAAACAAGTATACCTGAATGCTAGAAGCTAAGGAGTAAGGGGAAAAAAACCTTAGAGGTTGGCCTGGAGAAATATAATATGGTCTGCATTTCAGTGCATCTGCCGGTGTTTAGGGTTATCCATTCTCCTATGTGTCTCCTTAAACTGGTGTTCTCTTTTTTCCTTTAACGATACCAAAACTTGTGTGTCTGTGTTTTTTCTCCTGTGTTTCATTTATTATTCTTTACTGTTTGTTGAGATACAGATCAGAGCATCCAAGGACTCAATTAAAAACAAAAGTAAATAAAAATTCTACAAGATAAGGACAGCTATGAGGTGTTAGGACCCCAAAGCTCATAATCAGATTTCATTTGCTCTGACTTTGAGATGATGCAGAGGATGAAAGTGGAGTGTTCATCTTCTCATATGTGGCTGTTCCAACAAAGTTCTTCAAAATCTCCCTGTACAAAAATACCATAATTACACTAAAAGCAAAGAGAAAATAATGAAAGCTATTGGTAGCATTTATGACAGGAAAAGCCTCTTAGTAACTAAAAATCAAATATTCAAACCTATAAGAAGAAAACACAAGCTACTCCCAATAGAAAATATTTGTAACAACTCTATGTTAAGATAATAGTGAAAGACTGACACCAACTTAAATGTCTAACATCAGGGGATTTTTAAATGACTAATGGCATAGTTATATAGTGAAAGCATTATGTAACTATTTAGATAAAGAATTAGAAATATATATTGACTATTTTAAAATCATGTGGACAGCAGGTTCTTACCCTAAAAGTGTTTTAGTTCCTATCTAAATGGATACGCATTTTAAAAAATTTGATTTTTAGTTTATTTTTGAGAGAGAGAGATAGAGTATGAGTAGGGGAAGGGCAGAAAGAGAGGGAGACCCAGAATCTGAAGCAGGTTCCAGGCTTTAAGCTGGATATGCATTTTCTAAGAACAAAATATTAGTTGAGCCTGAAATGAGAAGGTCCGCTTCTCTGAGAAGCCTTCAGGCTATAAAAAGTAAGTTCCTGTATGGTGGTCATTAATGATACTCATCACATACTCCACTTCTTCTAGCCTTTATAGCATTGCACTCTCCTAACTCCTTAGAGCTGAGGTTGGTCATGTGACTTGTTATAGCCACTCATAAATGAATAGAAGTAGCCACGTCACTTCCAAGAAGAAGATCGTGACCTAATTTGAGATTGCCATACTCTCTTCTTTCTTTCTACTCTGGTGACTAGCAATATTCTAGAAGGTGACTGCTCCATCATTCTGGGTTCTGGAATGAAGGCAGCAGACTCCTAGCTAATCCAAGATGGCTGTGTAGCATAATTCATAAAGCAGTCTCTGTGGTTACATGTTACTGCTACGGAACCCTTGCTGAAACACCATGCTTCTGAAGCGAGAAATTTAGGGTCTACTGGGATATACCATGTATAGTCTTGATCCTGGCTCTAACCCTAAAGAGTTCTGTGATCTTGAGTCAATTATCTAAATGAAATTATAAACCTCAGCCTCCTTGTCTGTATAATAGTCAGATAACAAGACTAATTCAGAGGGCTATTATAGTGATTAAATGAAACAATATTTAGCATAACACTTGGTACATAGTAAACTCTCATTAGACATTAACTACTATATTTACGACTGGAATGGGGACAATTAAGGAGCATACCCCACTTGGGATAGACAAGAGTTGGTGGAAGTGTGTGTGGGAAGTGCACATTCTATAAGGGGCCTTAGGCAAGACCCTAAGACATGGCTATTTGTTTGAATGATGATATCAGACTTCATCATTGTGTCTTTAGAAAGAAAGCCTGGTGCTAGCTAAGTCATTATCCAAAAAGACAAAAAAAAATTTATACTCATCTCAAAGCATGTCCAGTCTAAAGAAGACAATCTTGAGAATATTTGTTTGGCAGCACAGCAGGAAATTAGGAAACACAGGAAATTAGTGCTACCACTTTCCTTTATCTTTCTCCAATAACCAGTAAATAGGATTATGTCCCTGAACCCATGGCTTTTTTTTTTTCATCAGTATGATGCTATCATTTTTCCTATGTAGGTGGCTTGAGGGACAATTGTATAAGGCACCTTGTCTGAGGTCTAGCTTGTGCAGATAAGACATCTGGAATAGCAGTAGCACATTGCCAGGGAATCTTTCCAATTTACTGTTGATTCTCATTATTTGCAGATTCTGCATTTGTGAATTCACGTACTCACGAAAATTGATTTGTAATCCCCAAATGAAATGCAACGCTTCACAGTCATTGACAGACAACTGCAGAGAGGTGAAAAAATTGAGTCCTGTGATGTGCATATTGCTGGCTAAGGTTGAACAGGGCATTGCTCTGCCTCCTTGTTTCAGCTCTCATACTATGAATGGGTGTCCTTCTCTGGTCTGTTTCGTGTTATGTTTTGGTATTTTTGTGCTTTTCATTGGTGACTTTGTTGTTTAAAATGGCCTCCATGCATAGTGCTAACATGCAGTGTCCCCAAGGTCAAGAAGACTATGTTGTGTCCTATGGAAAATACAAGTGTCAGATCAGCTTCTTTGAGGCATGAGTTATAATGCTGTTGGCTGCGATCTGAAAGATAATGAATTAATAATACATACTAAATAAAGTACCTTTAAACAGAAAGATATAACCAAGGCTATGCATTAATTGGTTGATGAAAATGTCATGACTAAAGCCTCACAGGAACCTAATCTGTATACTCCTTAGAAGTAATCATTCTGTGTTCACTAATTTACTGTTCACAGGGACTTTAGAGAAAGAATATAATTACCACTAAAACCAAAAATCAACTGTAGCTTCTTTCAAGTTTCTGTTAAATTGTTTGAGAAAGCACATAAAATGGTGAAGGGCACCTGGGTAGCTTTGTTGGTTAAGTGTCTGACTCTTCATCATCATCATCAGGTCATGATGCTATGGTTGTGGGATCAAACCCCATGTCAGGCTCTGCACTGGGCTGAGTTTGGAACCTGCCTGAGATTCTCTATCTTGCTCTTCCTTTGTCTCTCCCCCACTCACACTTTCTGTCTCTCAATAAACAAACAAACAAACAAACAAACAAACGGATGAATAAAGATGGAACCATGTCAATAGAATACGGAAGTCAGGCCGAACCTAACCTTTTCTACTAAGTGGTAGAAATTTACATGAACTACAGGGTGCATGCAGAAGGATTTCAGAGTTCTCACTGAGCACAGGTCAAATCTTTTCAGACCCTTTCAATATTCTTACTCTGTCAATGAGCACAGGGAGCCCTAAGAATTGATTGAGTGAAAATAACTGGAGGGAAGATTGATCGAGTAGTAAGTTGTAGGTAATATGTTTTTGCATTTCAGTTTCCTTGAGTGTCTGATCCCATAAATATTACTTCCATTTAACATGGAATAGTCCTGAGACACAAACTTGAGGCTTGGCAGATGGAGAAAGCTCACACTATATGATACACAATTCAGTGTGCAGAGACACCAGGTATCTCTCAGGCAATAACAAATTCTAACAGTGTCTACTCCCAGGCAAGAGATTTGTCTCCAAAGGATGATAGCTTTGATTTGAAGAAGTGGTTTTTTTTTTTCTTTCTTAAATCCGGTGGCTCCCATTATAATTATTTTATTGGAGTCTACCATGGAACATACACACTGCACCTGGTCTGGTACCAAGAGAACAAGCACTCTAAGGTTCCTTGAGTCATGATAATGGGGCAGATAATGGGGGCTAGATAACTGCATAGCCTGGATTCTCTAGAAAGCATTCCACCGCTCCTGGCCCTCTAAAAGAGGTAAATGAGTAAAAGTTTTCAAAGAGATATTTTATTTTTAAGATTCAAAATTGCTCAGCAGTTAGTGGGTAGGGAGTTCAAGATGTTCAATTACCTCTTCTGCTTGGAAGTAAAATCCCTACATACCCCACTGGATCTCCAGAAAGTTCCCTAAAGTTGTAATTCCAGTTGTGTATGTATAATAGCTAGACATTCACGATGTTTGCCATTTGTCCAGAGGTAACTGGTAGGATGCCACCAAGGTAGTGAAAAAGGATGATGTGCAGTGAGACTATGAGATAGATAGAAGGTCATAGTACTGCTATGTACTATAGAGTAAGGCACATCACAGGGTCCTCTGTGCTACTAGAGAAGACACTTTCACTCTTCTTGCACTAAAATATTTACCAGCTAACACATAGCAAGACTATTTCCATCATGCTCCTCATCTGTTGACTTCAATCATCACAAGAGACTCAAAGTTCCTAAATCTCTCACTACCTGAATCTTTATCTCCAGTATAGTTCTGTATATCCTTTAACCTGACCCCATCTCTACATGTTCCCAACATTTAAAATCCTTCCACTGGTCCCTCTGGAATTCACAGTCCATTGCCTGCAAAATCCTTTGCATCCTCAACTTGTTTCCAAGTGTTTTCTTTACTCTCTTAACTTAAATGAAATTCATCCTCTCCAGGTCACTGTTTCTCCACAGCCCTAAGAAGGCTGTTGTTTTCTCTTATACATTGCTTGTACCACTGCCCCTTCATGTTCTTCTCAAATAATTCTCCTTCTATACCCCTCATTACTCATCTGCACTATTTTCAAAGTCATGCCATAATCTAAATTCATATAACATACTAAACCCTTTTTGTTTTATCCATTTTCAGGTTCCCGGTTTCTTTGCTCATTTCTTCAGTATTTTATTTTATGGATTCTTGTTGCTATTTCTAATATTACTCCTATAATAGTTCACAGTGATTTATGTGTATAAATAGATCATCTCTCCAATACTCTAGCAGCTCAGTACCTGACCTCCTTTCTGTGAATGACTTTGTTATCCCTCCTCCACCCTATGCCCTGTAGACATGCCCTAGACTTAGTCATGACCAATAATGGCAGAACCTTTATAATCTTACTTTCTAGTGTTCACTGTTTTACCACCATCTTCTACTTTGCAGCTCACATTCTTCAGTACCCTATGACCAAAAATTTTCAACCCTTCAGGATCCTACAACTCACTGCCCTTGCTAATGTATTAATATCTCTCAACCCTCTCTTGTCATCACCATCTGACTTACCCAGCTTGGATTCCACAGTTCATCATTATAACACTATTGCTTTCACCCTCAGCTATTGTGCTGTCTCCCAATTCCTATCTGATCCTATCCTATTATCCTCAATAATAAAACCTCAAAACAGGTTAAACTCAAACTTGGCTATTCAAGGTCTTTATCTGTTTGCTGAGCCTGTCTGGAAAAAAAATATCCAACCATGCTAGCTGGACCATCAACCTCAAATAATGCCTGGAAATGCTGTATCTCTCTATTTACTTTAACTTTCTCTCAAGTGATCATTTTATGCTGAGTCATCTCTTCTCAAACTTCTGATAACCCCTTAGGAATCCTCACTTTTGGGAATGATCTTGCTTTCTATCTCCCCGACCAAATTTGATTAATCAGAAAAGAACATCTAGGAGCTTCCATCCTGCCTTACCTCCTGTAACCATGGATGAATTATTTGTGCTTTTACTTAAAGCCCAGACCTTCACTTGTAATTTGATTCTCATTTCCTTGTGCCTACTCAAATACATTACCACAACAATAATCTCTCCTCTCTCCTTTAAAAGAGAAACACTCTACGCCTCCATATGCCTCCTTCCAAGTGCCCTTTGTGACAAAACTTTAGAAGAGTTGAATCTCCTTGCTGCCTTCACTTCCTCTCTTCCTATGTCTTTTGAGATTGATTGAAAAGTTCTCTGAGGCTAGCATCGAATTGTAGGAAAAGGGAAGGTAAATGAGGTAAGAAAGAAAAGATATAAGCAAAGCATCTGCAAGTCACATATACTAGGTCCTTGTCTCTTAAACACAATCCTAATAAATAAACAGCTGCCTTTCTTGCCTCCTGTCCACATCTTCCTTTCCCTTTTTCATACAACTGAGAGAACCCTTTTGTCAGTGCCTGAGTTGGGTTTTTTTTTTAATACTTTATTGTCAAATTGGTTTCCATATAACACCCAGGGCTCTTCCCCACAAGTGTCCTCCTCCATTACCACCACCTCTTCTCCCCCTCCGCCTCCACCTTCAACCCTCGGGTTCTGGTTCATTTTCAGTATTCAATAGTCTCTCAGATTTTCCATCCTTCTCTCTCCCCAATTCTCTTTCCCTCTTCCCCTCCCCCTGGTCCTCCATTAGGTTTCTCCTGTTCTCCTGTTAGACCTATGAGTGCAAACATATGGTATCTGTCCTTCTCTGCCTGACTTATTTCACTTAGCACACACCCTTGAGGTCCATCCATGTTGCTACAAATGGCCAGATTTCATTCTTTCTCATTGCCATGTAGGACTCCATTGTATATATATATACCACATCTTCTTGATCCATTCATCAGGTGATGGACAGTTAGGCTCTTTCCATGATTTGGCTATTGTTGACAGTGCTGCTATGAACATTGGAGTACATGTGCCCCTATGCGTCAGCACTTCTGTATCCCTTGAGTAAATCCCTAGCAGTGCTATTGCTGGGTCATAAGGGAGTTCTAATGATAGCTTTTTGAGGAACCTCCACACTGTTTTCCAGAGCAGCTGCACCAGTTTACATTCCCACCACCAGTGTAGGAGGGTGCCCATCTCTCCACACCTTCACCAGCATCTATAGTCTCTTGATTTGTTCATTGTAGCCACTATGACTGGCGTGGGTGGTATCTCAGTGTGGTTTTGATTTGTGTTTCCCTGATGATGAGTGATGTTGAGCATCGTTTCCTGTGCCTGTAGGCCATCTGGATGTCCTCTTTGGAGAAGTGTCTGTTTATGTCTTCTGCCCATTTCTTCACTGGTTATTTGCTTTATGGGTGTGGAGTTTGGAGAGTTCCTTGTAGATTTTGGATACTAGCCCTTTATCTGATATGTCCTTTGCAACTATCTTTTCCCATTCTGTTGGTTGCCTATTAGTTTTCTTGATTGTTTCCTTTGCAGTGCAGAAGCTTTTTATTTGGATGAGGTCCCAATAGTTCACTTTTGCTTTCATTTCCCTTGCTTTTGAGGATGTGTCAAGTAGGAAATTGCTGCAGTTGAGATCAAGGAGATTGTTTCCTACTTTCTCCTCGAGGGTTTTGATGGTTTCCTGTCTCACATTCAGGTCCTTCAGCCATTTTGAGTTCATTTTTGTGTATGGTGTAAGAAAGGGGTCTAGTTTCATTCTTCTGCATGTTGCTGTCCAGTTCTCCCAGCACCACCTGCTAAAGAGGCCATCTGTGTTCCATTGAATACTCTTACCTGCTTTGTCAAAAATTAATTGGCCGAACATTTGTGGGCCCAGTTCTGGGTTCTCTATTCTATTCCATTGGACTATGTGTCTGTTTTTGTGCCAATGAGTTGGAGTTTTAAGGCTACTGACCTAAACCTTTATGCTGAACAGAGCCAGATGTAGACTATTCAAGCAGACAATAAATCCCATGTAACATATTTCTCCAAACTCCTACTTCTTTTTGGCCATGGAGACATTTATGAAGTCACACAAATTGAGTTTGGGGTAAAAAAAAAACAAGTATTTACTCTACAAAATTAAGCAAGCATAGGATAGGAATGAAAGTGCAAATTGTTCTCCAGTTTCTTTTTGAGATATTTGGATTATAATGCTTCTTAGCTACAAAAACAAAAAACCCAAAACCCAAGTAAAACAAAACAGAACAACAAAAACCACAAAAAACACACCAACCTGTGAGAATTAAATAGGTGGCTCAACAGGATGTGTTTTCCAGCTAAATAGTAACAAACATTTTACCAAAGTTATGTTTGGGTGTGTAAATACTTTCATGGTTTAAGTTGCATTGACTGTAGGTCATTATATTTTCTTCACAGCATACATTATTATGTGTATCTCAGCTCAGCTAGATACATAAGTTAACACAGCTTCCTAGGTTGAAAACACTTCTACACTTATTCCTAAAATCCTGTAGGCTATACAATTTGCAAATTACTTTTTAAAAAATGAGTTATGTATTTTCTTTATTAAATCTTGAGTAACAGATTCCCTTTTCAAGGCTCCTTAAGATTATCCTTAAGACACCCTTGAATACTTATTTTTAGTCTGTCTAATCTTGAATGAGGAAATATCTGAAAACATCTAATCAGAGCTTTCAGGAAACTTTAAGATAAATTTGCAGAGTCATATTTTGCTTTCTTTGACCCCGAAAAGTTCAATTTATGTGTCCTGGTTATTCTTTTGAAGAGAAGAGGACCAATTAGTCACATGCTAATCAGAGCTTTTGCTTTGAATGTGTAATGAATCATTTTTTCCCAAATCAATCATTAATTTCAACTGAAGAGGCAACTCTGCCACAAATTGCTATGGGTCATTTAGGAAGGAATAATAAGAAGCAGGCTCTATCAGAAATGAAAGAAGATCTATATATTTTCCAGAAGCTGCCTGCTTCAAGAGGTCCTTATCTTATTGATTCTCATTCTTCCGTGTCTAAATTTCTGGGCTCACATCCCAGAGTTTTGGCCCATCACATAAGAGAGGCAGTTATTACCATTAAGTGTTCTAAAACGTCTTTGAGTTTTTCAAAGCTCAAACTCTACTCTGGGCAACCATTCCAAGAAATCTTCCTGAGAAACTTAATTAGGTATCTATCATTGGGCCATTCCAGACTTATCATCACTGTAAAGCAAGAATGCTAATTATATTCGTCCAGCCATTCACTCATTTGTGCATTCATTTGTTCCTCTACCCACTCAACAAGCCTTTGCTGAGAATGTTAGACCACATACTAAACATCAAAGACATGCATGTGATTAACACACAGCTAGTGCCATCAAGGAGCTCACCTTCAGTGGAGAAAACACAAGTGAATAAATAATACAAACCAATCTTATAAGAAATATCTGCATCTAGGTGGCTCAGTCAGTTAAGTGTCTGACTCTTGACTTTGGCTCAGGTCATGAACTCATAGTTCATGAGATGGAGCCCCACTTCGGGCTCTGTGCTGACTGTGTGAAGCCTGTTTGGGATTCTCTCTCTCTCTCTCTCTCTCTCTCTTTCTGCTTCTCCCCCACTAATACACACCCCGGTGCTAGGAGCTGCACCAGCCTTGCTGGATGACAGGGTTATAGTAAGGAAATGGTAGACATAGCATGGCTCCTGCCACAGGGGTGGAAACTGGCATCTCCTTCCACTGCTCATGTAAAATTAAGCCTGTTGCTATTGATTAGGCCTCACAATGTTCCAAATCAGACCGATATTCCCCAGAAGCCTCATGGAAGGAAGCATATTCCCACCTCTATGAGAGGAAGTTAAAGCACTGCAGATGTTTGTTGAAAGGCTCTTCTATTGAGCTTCACAAACTTAAGACATGGAAAATAAAGGGGGTTAAAGAACACATGAATAATGTTTAGGAGAAAAGGCCTAATTTAGGAATAAGAAACAAACAAGAGCCAGGCACAAGTTACTGTGCATACATATGCTAATCTGGTGCCCATTGTGAGGATAGGTAAGAGTAGTTACCACTTAAACTCATATGCAAAGGCCAGCTCCTCTAGGGCGCCTATGGTGCTTACACCTTGAACCTCAAAGAACAAGGTTGATGAAAGGTTTACTTACTAATCATCGGGAATATATTCTTCCTCTTGTGAGCCAAAGAGAATGCCTCCTAGCCCTGTTTATGACTGAATCTTAGCGTTATTGTTATAAAATGTGTTTGCTATCTGCTTCTCATTGAAAACATCCTGCTATCTTCTAAGTTGTAAGATTTACTACCGGTTCAAAAGAATGTGTATGTTATCTGCTTTTCACTGAGAATATCCTGTTGTCCTATGATGTGTAAATTACCTCATTGTAATTAGAATAGTTCTGAAGAAGTGCCTCTGTAAAACCTGCTTCTGCACCCTTTACAAAGCATCTTTATCACTGAGAATTATTTGTAAAAATTCCACTTTTTGATGTCATAAGTCTATAAATAAAGGCCCCAAACCTGGCAAGATAGGAAGAGATAGGATATGATAGAAAAAGAGGATACCAGGATGATGTCAAGAAAGAAACTGCGTGAATCTCTCTCATTTTCCTGTATGCTGATACCCCTTCAGGGAGCCCTGGACCAGCCAGAGCAGGCACCTAGGCCCTCTCTCTCACAAAATAAATGAATAAACATATATAAAAAAAGAAATATCTACACGTTTTTAAACTAATGGTCTTGTTGACAAAAAAAAAAAGTTAATAATTTCCAAAATATTGACTGTTTATTATTAGCTTTCGGCATCTTCTTAAAATATCCGTTTAACACGTTTTAGTATAAACCTGATCATTATTTTGTTCTTTCCTGTTCTCTCTTTTGGGCTTTCAAAAAGTTTCTGTTTTAGTTTATTGTTTTTTAAAATTATACCTTCAACCATTGATTTGTCATTTTTATGTAATGTTTAAAATTAATCATGTTGGAACATCAGTGTTAGGCAGAACATAACCCTGGTGATGGAGGTCCATTTAAAATAATTTAAAATAAAAATTAAGGTGATTCTAAGGAATAAGATTCTAGAGAAACAATGAAAATGATTTTTTAATAAAATATCTAAAATTCCAAACAATCATCTAATTTGGACAGTTATGAGTTGAATAATGGCTCTGATTACTGCTCTATTAATATTGATATTTGTCTTTCATTTTATGTTTTCCTTAAGGAGTAACTAACATAAGGCAAATTTTTTAGCACACTTAAACATGAGAATGATTTGTTATAGGAGGAAATAACGAAATCATTGTCTAAACATAGTACATTTTTAAAAGCCTACTTTCTTCTTTATATAATCCCTGAAAGAAATACTAACAGGTCACCCAAATAAAGTTTTCCTATCCCTAAAACTATTCTTTCTCAACTGTTTTGTTTTGGTAGGAGGTCATGAAGTTTTGTTTTATATAATTATAAGAATGCGATGCACTAAAATTATTTTTAGGAGAAGTCCATGGTGGATTGGTACTGCTCCATGCAACATCTTTAGAACTCCGTTAAAGAGTTCTGAGTGGTTATCTTCTAGAAATATTTAGAAAACTTTCTCAATTTTATGTCCATAGTATCTATTGCTACTACACGTCTTCCTTGACTTACTATAGGGTTATATCCTGATGTGCCCATTGTAAATTGAGAATATCTTAAGCTGAAAATACATTTACTACATCTAACCTATTGATCATCGTATCTTAGGCTAGCTTACCATAAACATGGAAACCCTTACATGGGCCTACCGTTGGGCAAAGTCACCTAACACAAAGACTATTTTATTTAAAAAAAAAGTATTGACTATATTATGTAATTTCTTGAACACTATGCTGAATGTGGAGAAGCAGAATGGTCATATAAGTGCAGAATGGTTTCAAGTGTATCAATTGTTTGCCCTCATGATCATGTGGCTGACTGGGAGCTCAGGTGCACTTGCACTTGCCCAGCATCATGACAGAGTACCAGGTATCTCTAGCCTAAGAAAAGCTCCAAATTCCAAATTCAAAGGTTTCTATTGAATGAGTATCACTTTCACACATTGTAAATTTGAAAAATTAAAGAGTTGGGGACAATCTGTGTGTTTTGTGCTATAATACGCTCTTAAAATTACAATATAACAGTGCTAATATTAGCACTAAAAACAAGATACTGAATGATTCCTTTGTGGTTCTTTTGTCTTTAGAATATGTTCCATTAAGAATATACAGTCAAGGGGAGCCTGAGTGGATCAGTCAGTTAAGCATCTGACTCTTGGTTTTGGCTCAGGTCATGATCTCACAGTTCGTGAGTACAAGGAGAATGGAGGCTCTGTCCTGAAAGCTAGGAGCCTGCTTGGGATTCTCTATCTCTTCCACACACTCTCTCTCTAAAATAAATTAATAAACTAAAAAATATATACAGTCAAAATACCACATTTCAAACTCAGTTGAAGAAATGTGTCAACGTGGTTATTTCATTAACTTTGTGTTATTTATATGTACAGAATAATGTCTTTTAATTTGTCTTTAGTATTTAGGGATTGTTTTTCTTTCTTTTTGATTTTATGTTGTTTTGTAATTATATAAGGCATGTACATGATTCCAAAGCCATAATAATAAAACTAACTATTTTCAGGGAATGTGGGTGGCTCTGTCAGTTAAGCATCCAAATTCAGCTCAAGTCATGATCTCACGATTTATGAGTCCAAGCTCCCCATCAGGCTCTGTCTTGTCAGCCTGGAATTTGCTCTGGATCCTCTCTCTCTCTCTCTCTTACATTGCCCTTCTCTCTCTCAAAAGTAAATAAACAATTTTTAAAAAGTTATTAAAAAAGTATTTTAACAAAAAGGTCAATTCTATCCCTATCTACTCAATTCTGTTCTTTCTCCCAATGTAGGAGACCAATGTTATCAGGTTTTGCTTGATTTTTTCCAGTGATCATTTTGAAAAATACAAGTGAAATATACCTATATAAATATATTGATATTTCCTTAATTTCATCAATATGAACATTAATTTCCATCTTGCTCTTTCACTTATTTTATTTATTTTTAATTTATTTTTAATGTTTTATTTATTTTTGAGACAGCGATAGACAGCATGAGCAGGGGAGTGTCAGAGAGGGAGGGAGACACAGAATCGGAAGACAGGTGTCAGGCTTTGAGCTAGCTGTCAGCACAGAGTCTGACACAGGGTTCAAAACCATGAACCGTGAGATCATGACCTGAGCCAAAGCTGGACACTCAACCGACTGAGCCATCCAGGCGCCCTACTTAACAACATATTTTAGAGACTGGTCCATATCAAGAGGTAGAATCACAAGTCTTTCTCTTTACAGTTGCAAATTAATTTGTAAATGTTCCATAGTTTATATAACAAATCCTTTTTTTTTTAAATTTAGATTGTTTCTAGTCTACAGATTCTATAAATAAGATAAAGAGTATCCTTTTACATATGTCATTTTGTATTTTTGCTTGTGAATCTTTGGGATAGATTTCTTAAAACAGAATTGCTGGGTCAAAGAATGAATGCAGAAGTAATTGTTCCATAGCTCTATTTATTTGTCATTGTGTCTGTCTATCTACCTACCTACCTACCTATCTACCTATCTATCTTAGAGAGAGAAAGAGAGAGAGAGAGAGAGAGAGAGAGAGAGAGAGAGAGAGAGAGAGAGATATGATGATGCAGGCTCCACACTTAGCTTAAAGCTTAACACTGACTCAGTTCCATGACCTGGGGTCATGACCTGAGCTGAAATCAAGAGTTAGATACTCAATGGACTGATTCACTTAGGCGCCCTGTAGCTTTTTATTTTGTTTATTTTTTTGTTTGTTTGTTTTTTAAATGGTTATTTATTTTTGAGAAAGAGAAAGAGCAGAAGTGGGAGAGAGCAATAGAAGGGGTGGGATAGAAAATCTGAAGCAGGCTCTATACTGACAGCAGGGAGCCCATTGCAGGGCTTGAACTCACAAACCATGAGATTGTGACCTGAGCTCAAGTCAGATGCTTAACCAATTGAGCCACCCGGGTGGTCTGCTTTTTATTTTTAATATAATCTTTTAGTCCTTGTCCATATACATGTTTATTTTAAATAATTTCACTCAAATTCATGAGGATTTTTGTATTTACATTTATATAAATGTTCTATGTTTCTATGCCTCTTCTTAATTTTCATCATTCTATAATAGTTTGTCATTGTTGAATGTATCAAAGTAATTTTTATCTTCTATTTCTTTCCTTCCTTATAAAGAGGATACTTGCGAAACTCAAGAGAAGTGATAGTACTTTACATCCAGTGTAAAACACACAAGTAGTTGTGTTTGTGTGCCTGTATGTGCACTTATAAAAATTTCTGTGTATCTTTCAGAGCATCTAATTGCCTAACATTTCCATTTTTTTTTATTTGCTCAGGTAGAATTAAAAAAAAAAAAACCCTGGATTTCATCTTTTAGCAGTTTACCTTATATTATATCCACCAGATGATGAAGAGGAGGACTGGTCCGTGTCAAGAATTCCTATACACTTAAAGCATATGGAGTGACCATGACCAGGAATGCACTTATAAGAAATCACCTAACGTCACTTCCCCTCACTTACTCTCCACTCCTATCTTTTCACCTTGCTGAGTGAATCAAGAGGGAGAATTGTTACCTTGGTGCTGATGCACTTGACTCCTTGTCACTAGCACTTAAAATTCCAATACCCCCTCCTGTGCAGGTGACCTCTTCATTATCACATTTGTGCCTAGACTCAGCTTATCTCAGGAACTGTATTTAAAATTAAAAAGCAACTTAGGAGAAGTGTACGTTGAGTTGACTTGTTATCAGAATCTCTGGGCAACCTGGGAGGTACATGTTGCTAAATTTTCAGTGTGTTTTCTACATCATACAGCAAAAATCCCCAAACTGAAAAGACAACTGTGAGAATTTACTCTAAGTGAACATAAAAATTATTTTAGCTATTAACCTATAGTGAAATTAAAAATTATTCTCTAAATGTAATTATGATCATTTTCCGGTACTTAATTTTCTATTTCTTAATCCAGCTCAGAACCATCATGACTTTTTACGGGAAAAAAAGAGAAATGCAATTTGGTTAAACTTAATACAAGTCACTCAACTATTTATAAACATATGATTTACACAATGAATAAAATCAGACATCATATTCTTTAGCTGTTTTACATTAGAAACTTATTGTCAGGCAAAAATCCATAGTTTTTTCTCTTAAAATACATATCATGCAAAGAGAGAAGTAGAAATATTTTATTATAATTGCTGGCATCACACCCTAATGGTAAAATGATTCAAAATTATTAACATTTGTCACCAAAGCCAAGACAGATATATTTGTTATAGATGAAGAAATCCATGAAAATTGTGTTAAAGTGGATGTGAGAGTCACTTAAGATTATTTACAATACAATTACCTAGGACATTTGAACTGAAAAGGAAACAAAAAGGACATAAATGGACAAAGAAATAAATGACAGAAGGAACTCCTTCTTTTCTTCCTTCAAGGGAGGCCAGTAAGGAAGGGAATCAGGAGCATTTAAAATGTAATAGAGTTGTGTGCAATTTTTTTTCCAGGACCAAGAGCCACACTGTTATCTGGTGAAAAATGAATATGAGACATTTATTGCTGCTGAGGGATTCCCCGGGCCGCCCGTGATAGGTCTGGACTGAGGCTTTGCGTGAAGGTTATGTGAAGATTTTGTCATTCAAAGTCGGCACCACTGACAGGCACTATCCTCAGTAGGGCTAGCCTGAGCTCCAGTGGGTAAACAAAGGGGCAAGATATATTAGAAAGTGCTTGGAATCGTCCTGCCTCTTCACAATTACTCATTCAGATTTATGGTGTATGATTTTGACTCACTCTGGCCAGGGTCACTGATCATGCTATAAAGGGGCTCATCACATTGATCACATGTGTCGAGATGTGCACAAGCAGGTGTAGACATTACAAAAGAAGACTAGGCATTAAATTGCGGTCATACTCATTTTCCATCCCAAACGATCATTTTCTAATTTGATCAACCGCCATTTTCAACAGGCCCAGTAATAAATAAGTTTTTAGCTTTTTCTAAAAGGCAAATTCATTCCCACCGACCAGAAATTTACTGCTCTAGAGGATATTAAGAAAAAATATTCTACAGGTTTTGAAGGCAAGCTTTAAAAAAGAGAAGTCCCCAAATGGTTTTGAAATGCCAGCATCATTGGAATTAAATGAAAGGTTTCCCAAGATGATTACTTTGAAATAAACAACTTTAATCTGGGATTTGTGTCTATGTGGCATTTGCAACTTCTGAAAAGATCAAAATATCAGTTGTTTTACCTTGCAATGCCTCAGTTAGGGATTCTGTGCTTCCCCTTTGCAAAGGAAGCCTCCTCAGCCATTAATTTTCACCGTTTCCAGTTTGTCAGCTCAAAAACCTCACGGTCATCCCAGACTTCTTGTAATTTTTTGTAGCCCACAACCATTCTAACAGGAAATCTGAACAGGGAAATGTGGCATTTTAGAAGTGTAAAAAAAATCCAACCAGTTATATTCAGGAGGTCCCTGACTTATGATGATTCACTTAGAATTTTTTGGGTTTATGATGGTGTGAAAGCAGTCTGTGTTCAATAGAAACTGTATTGGGGAATTTTGAATTCTGATCTTTTTCTGGCCTAGCGAGATGTGGTGTGATACCCACTCTGGGGAGTGTCAGCCATAGCCACCAGTCGTCACCCGATCACGAGGGTCAGGAAATGATACAGTCACAACTCACGTAGCCATTCTGTTCTTCATAGGAGTACAGTTTTCAATAAATTACGGGAGACAACATTTTCTCATTAAACAGGCTTTGTGCTAGATGATTCTGCCCATCTGTAGGCTAACTTTAGTGTCCTGAGAACACTTAAGGTAGGCCGGACTAAGCTATGCTGTTGAGTAGGTGGGGGGCATTCAATGCATTTTTGACTTAACATTTTCAATTTATGATAGGTTTCACGGACGTAACCACAGCGTGAGTAGAGGAGGATCTATGCATCTAAATCCCAGCTGGAACATAGTGTTTTAAATGGGCAATTGGGGGGATACAAAAGCAAGCAAGTCTTTGTTGGTGAATAATAGTAAGAGTACCTGGATCCGGAGTGTGAAGTTTGTCCTGGGCTCGTTACTATGCCCATTGGCCTAGAACCTACATTTTGAGGGATCACAAGAGCAGCGGAGACCAGCCAAGCAGAGGGCTTGCAATGATGGGGCGGTGGACTGGAGACCTGACCCACAACGTCTCCATATCTTGATAGAGGAGGGATCTGGATGAAGGAGAACAGAAGTAGTTTTCTAAGAATCTCCTACCACAAGCTCACATTCACAGGGGCGTAGGGCCTGGATTCATACACTATGTAGCAAAAGGGCAAGCAAAAATAGTCACTGCTGGTTTGTTGTTTTTTTTTTTTTATAGGTTTATCCTCTTCTCCCTAGCCACTTAGGTGATATACTTAAGCAATATAACTAAGAACACTTGGTTCTTATTTCTCTCTACATTTCACTGCTTGGTGCATATTCACTTATAAACGTATGCCTCTCTCCTGCCTAAACTCCAGATATTTATCTCCAACTGACACTAGGCATCTCCGTTTGGGTATGTAAGAGGCTTTTCAAACTTAGCAGTCTTTAACTAAATTTCTGATTTCCCACCATTTCCCACCAAATCTGCTCCACCTACGTCTTCTGCATCTCAGTTGCTCAGACCCAAAACCTTGGAATCAGCTTTCACACTCTGTATCCAATCTGTCGGGAAATTCTGTTGGATCTACTTTCAAGAAATAGCTATTATCTGAGCAATTCTCACCACCCACTGCTAGCTGTCCTAGTCTCTTGCCTGGGTTGTTGCAACCGTCTCCTGATACGTCCCTGCTTCTATCTTTGTCTCCCTGCAGTCAATTCTCAACAGTGTGGCTGCTATTATCCTCCTAAAATATGACACTAATCATGTCACTTTCCTGCTCACACCTTGGAATTCTCCTGGCTTCCCTCAGAGTAAAGCCAAGTTCTTATAGTCCCAAAGATCCCATAGGACCTGGCCATACTGCCTCAGAAACATCTTTGATGTTTCTGGAACACGTTATGACCATGCCCAACCTTGGGACCTTTCCTCTGTTACAATCCTCTTGTCTCGGGTACCCAATGTCTCACTGCCTCACCTTCTTCAAGGCTTACTCATACGTCACCTTCCACATGACTGCTTCCCCCAATCACACTCTACTTGAAATTGCAAGTCACCTCCTCCCTGGCTTTCCTGATCCTTTTTCCTTCCATGTGCTATTCTTTCCATGGCACATAACCTTTTCTCATACTCTATGGTGTGTAATTATTTATTACATTTATTATTTATCACGAGTTTTACTATGTCCAAAAGTAAAAGAAGGACAGGGATCTTTATTGCTTCATTCAGTGATTTCTCTAAAGTACCAGAGTCATGATGACCACATAAAAGGCACCGAAAAAGAGTCAATAAAGGAATTAAATGAAGCTAGAATAATCATGATATCCAAACAAGAAATGGCCAGTGAGGGAGAAAAAAAAATCACAGGTCTTTGTCATTCACAAAAAAATAGAGGTAAAAATTCCTACTGATAAAAATAGATGTAAATGATACTGGAATTAAAATTTAAAAAATAAATTTTAAAAATTAAAATAGATATACAATTCACAAAAAGTTAAAATGCAAACGTTCCAAAGTATAAAAACTGAGGTTAGTGTGAAAATGTAAAGTTGTCCTAACACTAAGAAGTTTATTAATTTTATTAATTTATTACATGATTACCTCACAAAAGAAGGAAGAAGTACTTTATAAAGTCAAAATTTCTAAGTCTTTCTTGGTAAAGTAGGAATAAAGTATTTTCAACCTCCTAAATGGCTACCACACCCAGTTGGAAATTGTTAAAGCATTTTCCTTAAAGTTGAGAAACAAAACCAAGGAAGTCTGTTATCACCATTTATGTGCAATATTTTCCAGAAAGTATTAGTTAGTAATCTAAGACAAAAAGAATAAATTAAAATTATAAGTATTTAGAAGGAAAGAAAAAATGTTATTAATATCTATGGAAAGCATGACTAATTCAATAAATTATACTTTGCCAAGTTTTTGTCCATATGGAAAAAAGTAAGGTGGGTTCTTCCCCAATAACAAACTCAGAAATAAATTCTATATAGTTCTGAGATTTAAAGGTTTAGCATAAAACATTACAGTCCAAAAGACAATGCACATTGTCATAATTTTGGGAGTAAGAAATTCTTAAATAAGATCCCAAAGCAAAAATAACAAAGCCATTGATACATTTTATTGCATTCAAGATAAAAATTTCTAGTTTTCCAAAAACATGATACAGAAATGAAAGCAAAAAGGGGGAGATATTTAAATCCCATATAACAAATACATGCTTATGTCCCAGAAAATATGAACTAATATAAATTCACTACACAAACACAATCAACCTAATAGAAACATGGAACAAAACCATGAACTTTCCTTAGAAGAGGAAATAATAATAGATATTCTGTATATGAAAAATTACTTAGGTGCGTTAGAGCAGTAAACTGCACATTAAAACCACAAGAAGGCTTTTTATACCAAATGGGGTGAGAACAATTTAATAAACTAAGACTATCAAGCATTGGTGAAGATATTGAACTAAAAACTGTTTAACACTGTTGACTTGAGTATAAATTGACTGAACCACTTTAACAGGTTGGCAATATCTAACAAAATGATAACCTAGCAATTGTGTAGGTATGCTAAGAAACTCTTCAACAAGTGTCCAAGAGACATGCACAAGAATGATCATGTTCAATCATCAAGGCAGCAGCTATGAGAGCATCTGAGATTTCACCCTGCTTGCAAGTTACCAAAATGGTCGGTTAGACTTCCATAGATGCTGAGTCTGAAAGACTCAGAGGTGTCAAGGTTAGAGACAAAGTAGAGTTTATTATTCACAGCACAAGTCAGAGTAACATTGTAGCCCACAGCTTCCACAGGATGATGTGGTGAGGGCCGATGTTACTTGTACAAACAGTAGAGTGCATTATAGAAAAGGAGCTTGAGATCAAGATTCTGATCTTCTGTAAGGGGTGCTGACAAACTTGCCCATCCTCTCTTACAGAGAGTGACATTATCCTACTAGCCTGAGATGTAAGAAGTTCTCTCTGGGGAGAAGAGAACTCCATCTCTATTTATGATTCTGGAACTTCTTTAGGGAGGGGGCTATCTCTGTCTTCACTTTCTGGGAACACAAGGTAGTTCTAGAGCAAGTCACTGCTCGCATCTTTCCAAGGCCATTTGCTTATACAAATATTCTTAAAATGGTAATACTGGAGCAAATTGGCTGTGAGTGCCTGAAGGTTTAGCAATAGGAGAGAGTAATGGAGAATTCTCCACCCACAGTTCATAGCAGCATGGTTTATGATAGTACAACAAAGCAAAACACAACCACAATGCTTTATGACAGAAGCCTGGGGAAATATATTGTGAAATATCCAACAAAGAAATACTATGCAGAAGTTAAAAATGAAATTAACTACAGCTTTTTTCATCATGCATCAATTCTATATTAAGAAGCAGAGAAATACATAGAAATATAGATTTGAGTTCAGAAACAGGTAAAATTAGTAAAATAGTTTGATTAGTTGAACTCATAGGAAATAAAATTATAAAGGAAAATGAGAAGAGTTAACATAAAATAGTGTTTAACTTTGAGGGGAAGGAAAGGGAGTGGAATAAGGGAGAGACACACAGGATACTCCAAAGGTACTGGTAATATTGTATTTCTTGAGCTGGATAATAGGTATTCTTTTTATTTATGCTCTTTGAACTGTATATGAAAGTTATATACAGTCTTTTGCATATGTGATATATTTCACAATTTAAAAAAGCTAAGAATAGTTCAAAAACTAGATTACAAATGGGATAGAGGAAAAAGACACAAAAAACCCTTCCATATGGAAGCATTCTAGTCAATATTTAGTATATACTAGCACTGTCCAATTGAACTTCATGTAGTGACTGAAACATTTTATAATTCTATAATGTTCAATAATTGTGAATGGCAGCCACTAAACTGCTGTGCAGTTAAAGTGTGGCTAGTGCAACTGAGGCAATGAATTTTATTTTAAAATGTTTTAAAATGTTTATTATTTTTTAATGTTTATTTATTTTTGAGAGAAAGAGGGTGCAACCCGGGGAGGGACCAAGAGAGAGAGGGAGACAGAATCTGAGGCAGGCTCCAGGCTCTGAGTTGTCAGCACAGAGCCAGCACGCGGCTCAAACTCACAAACTGTGAGATCACAACCTGAGCTGAAGTCAGACACTCAACCACCTGAGCCATCCAGCAACCCTACCAATTTTAATTTTTAAGTTTAATTAACTGAAATTTAAATGAACCCATGGCTAGTGCCTACCATTTTGAATGGAGCAGATACAGACCAGAGGATCCAAAACAAGTCATGTCCGCCAAAAGCAGGGGACAGTTTCCCTATGACTCATCAAAGATGGATTCTCTTTTTATTTCTCTTTTTCCTTTTCCAGCCCCAATTATTATTTTCTATTTTTTCCTATAAATAGTGCTAAGATAAAGATAACAAAGAGAAGAATTATATTTTAGTAATAATAAATAATAATAAGGCAGGGTGGTGAGAAACAACATGGTCTGGATGATTAAGTACCAGGTTGGAAGCAGGAATGAAGGAGGAGAGTTGCACTTTGGTAAGAAAGCATTCCTGTTCTAGCGGTACAAAAAGATAACTTGAGAGAAAGACAAAGCTAGGCAGAAGTATGCATGCATATCATTCAACAAACATTTATTGAGCACTTCTGAATACGATGATGAGATACAGGCTTTCAGTTACTGAATGTGTAAGGCAGTAATAATTTTTTTTTTAAGTATAAGCATTTTTTTAATGTTTATTTATTTTTGAGAGATAGAGAGAAAGAGAGAGAGCATGCACACTGGGGAAGGGCAGAGAGAGGAAGACACAGAATCTGAAGCAGGTTTCAGGCTCCAAGCTGTCAGCCCAGAGCCTGACGCGGGGCTTGAACCCACAGACTGTGAGATCATGATCTGAGCCGAAGCCGGATGCTCAACCAACTGAGCCACCCAGGCACCCCAGCAGTAATAATTTCTAATCTTGTAATGGTTTAGCACCTTTCTCTGTGCTTCAAACTTAATGGAAGCCTTTGTTTTAGCAGCAGAAAACTGAAGGGTAAAGTAACTTTTCTGAGGTCACATACCTCTGACCTCCTACAGTCAGTGGCCTAAAAAGAAAAAAATGATCACTGAACAAGAAATTAAAAACTGGGAACATTTTCAAAGAAGACAATGCTGGAGCTCTGAGAGTGCATAATAGGAAGATGACTTAAGAAGTGTATTAGTTTGCTATTGCTATGTAACAAATTATCTCAAAATTTAGTGACTTATAACAAAACCAATTAGTGTTTCATAGTTTCTGTGGTTCAGGAATTCAGGAACAGCTTGGTTGGGTTCTATCATAAGAGGGCCATCAACATGTCAACTGGGGAACATATTTGCAAACCATGTATCTGATTATAGCTAACATATGTAAGAAAATCCCACAATTCAGCAGCAAATAAACAAACAAAAGCCCCATCAACTATCTGTGTAAGAAATGGACAGGGGACCTGAATAGACATTTTTCCAAGGGAGATATACAAATAGCTAACAGGTATATGAAACGGTGTTCAACATCACTAATCCTCATGGAAATACAATTCAAAACATAATAGATATCACTTCACACCTTTGAGGATGGTCATTATTTAAAATTTTTTTTAAATGTTTTATTTATTTTTGAGAGAGAAAGCATGAGCAGGGGAGGGTCAGAGACAGAGGGAGACACAGAATCCAAAGACAGGCTCCAGGCTCTGAGCTAGATATCAGCACAGAGGCTGACGTGGGGTTCAAACCCACAACCTTGAGATCATGACCTGAGCTGAAGCTGAACACTCAACTGACTGAGCCACCCAGGTGGCCCTCATTATTTTTAAAAAATGGAGAAAAGGGGACCCTGGCATGCTCTTGGTGGGAATGAAAATTCGTATATCTGCTATGGAAATTAGCATGGAGGTTGCTCAAATAGTTAGAAACAAACCCAGTAACCCTGCTCTTGGGTATTTAGCAAAAGGAACTGAAATCAGGATCTTGAAGAACTCCCATGTACATGGCAGTATAATTCACTATAACCACAACACGGAAACAACCTAAATGTCCACTGAGAGGTGAATAGATTTAAAGAATGTGGTAGAAGAGTGACATCACCACACAGTGACATAGGTCATTCCTAAATTGAGACTGAAGCAACCCCTCCAACACTGACACCAATACATATGGGGTTAGAAGGATAAGAGAAATGGCTCCATATTGATCACATTTTCCCTCCCTTGGGCAGGCACAATACCATACTGAGAAGTCTTCTCTGAGCCTATGGTTCCTCTGGTAGGAAAAGGAGCTCAGTGTGGACATCCGGCTTCACCAGCATTGTGGGTAGCTCCTTGGGAGTCCCCATACTGGTCTCCACTCATGGGTATGGAGGAATGTGCAAGGCTGGACCACTGGGAATCTGACGTGATGGAGAAGGAGGAAGGGACTTGCAACAATCCACACTTGGATATTGGCAGACTGAATTCCTACCTGCAGGGGCCAAGTGGTAGTCCAAACCAATGCCTTTACTCATGCGGAGAGCCAAGATGGTGGCACAGTCAGCCTGATTTTGGAGCTCAGATGAAGAGCCATTCTAACTCTGGGGCCTGGGCTGTGCCTTCTCACAGAGGAGCTGAGTCTTAGCCTTGCACATTGCTGAGTGTACATGGTGGTCTTGCCTGACCAGGTCTTGCCTGACCGGGAAGTTTGGTCTGAGCATCTGGGAAGCTGCATAGCCCGACAACACGCAAATGGGGATCCTAGGAGACAACACTGCATACCAGCAGAGCAAAGCAGGTATCCCCATTCAGGCAGAGAACTTGGGGTATGGTTATGCTTCAGACAAGACTCTGAAGGGACTTTCTGGCTCTGGAGTCAGTTCTGCCACCCAGTCTGAGCAAGGGAGCTAATTAGTAACTTTGCTTATTGCAAAAGGTAGCTTCTGTCCCCGCCTGACCAGGAAGCCTGTCCTGAGTACCTTTGAAATGGCTTGGCCCAGCAGCATTTCAAAAGAGAGCCTAGCCAGCAGTTCTGTGTGTCTTCAGTGACAAGCTGAGACCACATCTAACCAGAGAACTTGGTGCATAGGTCTGCCTTCTTAGTTCTCCCGATGAGAGTCTTGTTAGCCCTGGGGTTGACTCTGCAACCAGCTCCCACCTCCCCACCCTGAACAGAGAAGGTAACCTGCAACCTACTGAATACAATTGCCATCACGACAAATCAGAGCTCCTGGGAATCTTGGTGGTCCATTCTACAGCCCCAATTACAGTGGCACTTGATTGGGGAACCTGACCACAGTACTGACTATGGCCCCTCTATCCAGGGAGCTTATCTAGCAGGTCTCTTTGATTTAATTTCCAAAGAAAGAGCTTTGCTGGTCATGGGGCCTGTTTGGCAACCCAGCTGGGCAGAACAGCTAAATTATAGTTCTGCCTAAAGCTGAATACAGCCTCAGACTTACCTGACTGGTAATCTAATTAGAGCTCTCAGGATTCTACACAGCTCATCTTGTAACTCTGATTACACAGGCACTTGATGGAAAACACAGCCAGAAGCCCTACCCATCTGCAGAGCAAGGACAGTGGCTCATAAGACCATGGAATTTGGTTCCTAGTTCTGCCTAATTTGATCTCCATGTAAGAGTCTTGATAGCTTTGGGGCATGTATAGGACCTCTCCCAGGCAGAGAAACTAACTCATAACCCCGCCCACTGCTGAATGCAGACCCTAGCCCACCTAACCAGGGGACCTAACCAGAGCACACAGGGAGCTATATAGCCCATCCTACAGTCCTGTTTATAGTGACACCTGAAGAGATCACAGCCCGGGGCTTTTCCCATCTACAGAGGAAAACTGGTGGTTTGTTAGGCCAGGAAATTTAATGCACAATATAGCCTCGTTTGGGTCACCCCCCCCCCCCAAAATTAGCACTGCTGGCTTTGAACCTCACTCTGCTGCCCTGTCAGGGAAGGGAAGCTAATTTATTATCCCACTTCTTGTTTAGTATATACCCAGAACAGACCATTTAGAAAGCCTGACCAGAACCACTAGGCAACCATGGGTTCAATCCTACAGCTTTGCTTGGACAGGAAAACAAGTCATGGTCTTATTTAACTATTGTCAGGCAGTGGCACACTTCTCCCTTATGACTCCAAAGCATAAGCAGTAGCCTTGTCCCCAAAATAGGGGGACACACTTCACCTGCCCAAGGATGTTCCTATTGACACCTAGAACACCAATTTAAGCAGAGTGGTGAGGAACTTTCTCTGCCAACATGAACCTGCAAAGTCTAGAACAGAAAACTGTTTAAGTTCATAGATACAGAAGGAATCAAGAATCATGAAACATCATGAAAATATGACACTACTCAAGGAAACTAATAAAACTCCAATAATTGACCCTAAAGAAATAGAGACCTGCACTCAAAGAATTTAGGAGAACCCTCTTAATGAAGTTTTTTGAACTATAAGAATACACAGACAAGTAAGCAAGAGTATGAAAACAATGAATAAACAAAATGAGAGGTTCAAGAAAGAAATTAAAATCATTAAAAAGAACCAGGCAGAAATCTCAGAGCTGAAAAATAAAATCACTGAAATGAAGAATTTAATAAAATTCAATAGAAAGAAGATTTGACCATGCAGAAGAAAGTATTAGTGACTTAATTTAGGGCATTTGCAATTATCCAGTCAGAAGAACCAAAAGAGAAAAGAATGAAAAAGAGTAAAGAAAACCTGTGAAACCTGTAGAAAAATATACAAAGAAATAATATTCACATGATGAGAATTTCAGGAGAAAAGAATGAGAAAGGGACAGATACTATATTTAATAGAATAATGGCTAAAAGCCTTCCAAACTTGGAGAAAGAAATGGATAGACAGGTGCATGAGGTCCAGAGAGCCCCAAGTAAGTTGAACTTGAATAATATTACATTATAATTAATTTGTCACAAGTGAAAAAAAGAAAGAATTATGAAAGCAGCAAGATAAAAACGTCCAGTTATATATAAGGGAACATCCCCCCCCATAAATCTAAGGGTGGGTTTCCCAAAAGGAATTCTTCAGGCAAGAAAAGAATAAAATGATATATTTAAAACATAGAAAGAAAACAAAATAACCCTGTCAACCAAGAATTCTATACTAGATGAAGTGGTCCTTCAGAAATGAAGGGGAGATAATGACTTATCTGAGCAAACAAAAACAGGGAGTTCATCATTTCTACACTTGCCTTACAAGAAATGCTAAAGAGAGTTCTTTGAAAGTAAAATACTAATTAACATCATAAAAACATAAGAAAGCATTATAAAGTCACTGGTAACGGTAACTATATAGTCAAAGTTAGATTCTCTAATATGGTAGTCGTAGTATAATTGGCTTTCTAGTCCATAAGTTAAAAAACAAATGTGATAAAAAATAAAACAGAATTACAATAATGTGTCATTAAATATACAATATAAAAACATATAAACAGTAACATCTGTAACATAAACTCTGAGAAAGAGGAAAAGTAAAAGTGTACAGTTTTATGGTAACCATAAAAAAAACTGTATTTACTACACAGAAGAACATGATAAAGAAGTCAAAGCCTACTGATATCAAAAGCATTAACCCCCTGCAAATTACAACAGGATAAGAAATAAGAAACAATGGATCAATAAAATATCCAGAAAACAAACAATAAAATGGCAATAGTAAGTCTTATTCTAACAATAATTACTTTAAATCTTGACTGAATGGATAAAACGCAAGAAAACAAAACCAAAAATCTAGCAATATGCTGCCTACAAGAGATTCACTTTAGTCTTGCCAGCATACTTACACTTAGAAGGAAGGGCTATAAATTAAAAAAAAAATCTGTTCTGCAAATGGTAACCAAATGTAAGCAGAGATCGCTTACTTATATCACAAAAGAAAGACTTAAAATGAAAAATTATAGAAACACAGAAGGTCATTATATAATAATAAGGGATCAATCTATTAAGAAGATATAACAATTATAAGTATTGGTGCACCCAACATTAAAGCAACTAAATATATAGTGAAAACTAACAGAGCTAAAAGGAAAAAAAAAAAAAGGAGCAATACAGTAGTAGCTGGTAACTTTAAATTCCATTCTCAACAATAGATCGATCATCCAGGCTGAGAGAATGAGTAAGGAAACAGCGGATTTGAACAATACTGTAGACCAAATGAACTTAACAGAAATATACAAAACATTCTATCTGACGACATTCTTCTCAAGCATGTATGAAATACTTCCTAGGATAGAGGCCATATTAAACCACAAAACAAGTTGTGGCAAATTAAAGAAAAAATAGAAATGATACCAAGTAGCCTCTCTGACCACCATGGTATGAAACTAGAAATCAATAACGAGAAAAAATGTGGGAAACTCACATATATGTGGAAATTAAGCAACATTCTCCTGAAACAATATTCTCCTGAATAGATCAAAGAAGAAATTAAAGGTGGGTGGGGGGATGGGCGAAATAGGAGAAGAGGATTAAGAGTACAAGCATGGAGGGGCGCCTGGGTGGCTCAGTCTGTTAAAGCATCTGACTTTGGCTCAGGTCATGATCTCAAGGTTTGTGGGTTCCAGCCCTGCGTCCAGCTCTGTGCTGACAGCTAGCTCAGAGCCTGGAGCCTGTCTTTGGATTCTGTGTCTCCCTCTCTCTCC
>NC_043709.1:114597534-114626287 GCF_006229205.1 Suricata suricatta
CAATGATTGGATCACTGTACCTGTGTCACAATTTCCTGTAACTCCCCCCTTCCCAAACTCATAAAAACCCTACCCCCCCCTTTGTTCGGGGCTCTCCGCATGGATCCACTGCACGGGTAAAGTCTGTGAGCCCAAGCTTAGGCCCGGCCAGCCTAAACTCATAATAAAGCCCTTTGCTTTTGCATGCGTGACTCGGTCTCCCTGGTGGTCTCTGGTTTTGGGGGGCGATATTGGAAACTTGGTTATAACACAAGCATGGTGAGCACTGAGTAATGAAGACAAATGCTGAATCACTAGAGTGTAGCCCTGAAACTAATATAACACTGTAGGTTAACTATCCCGAATTAACATTTTTTTTTAATTACTAGATTTTGAAGGAAAAGATCCATGCATCAAGAACACACCGAGAGGCAAATACAACTGAAATCAAACTGTGACCGTTTTTCTACTTTTCCAAACCACTCTGTAATCCCCAACAATTCCTGGGACGTTTGTACCCCACAGTCAAGCCAGTACATATTGTTGGAGGTCTTCTCCTTCATGAGAGGGACGGCGATCCCGTTAAGACACTGTTCCCAATCACACATTTTTCAAGTGTTGGGTTTATGCCTGGCAGAAGAAGAAACAGTACAAAGGAAGGACATTTGATCCCTGACCGGCCAGGCAGGCCAGATCTCCAGCTGTGCTCTCAGCTGGCTGTCTTATTCTTTTTGGCTTGAGGCATCTTTTGTATTCTGTAAGAAAACAAGAGACCCAGCAAGGACACCTCATTATCCGATTAAACCTAATAGAGCAGGAGTCAGGAGCTAAATCTTAGAAACCATTTGAATGGAGGGAATTATTAATGGAGTTTCAGCAACTTCAGGGAAAAAACTGCTGTGCCTCTTCTACACATATTTTGTTTTGTTTTGTTTGGCCAAAACATCAAGTAATCCTAGCTGAAAGTGCCTTTTTTCAAAATGGGGAGATGGACTCTTCATGGTTCTGGAAGCTTCTAACGCATACCACGTTCTTGTTAAACAAACCTCGTAGGTGATGGAGTTCTGGATCAGATTCCTTTTGCAACACAGCTTCTTTTTTAATGTTTATTTCTGAGAGACAGAGAGAGAGAGAGTTTGTGAGCAGGGAAGAGACAGAGAGGGAGACACAGCATCTGAAGCAGGCTCCAGGTTCTGAGCAGTCAGCACAGAGCCCGACTCAGGGCTTGAACTCACCAATCACGTGAGATCATGGCCTGAGCTGAAGACAGACACCTAACTGACTGAGCCACCCACCTTTGCAACATAGCTTTCTGAAATATATTTTATACCTATTTAATTGATCCAAAATAAGTGTGGGTAATCAGGATAGGAAAGCCTATCGTAGACTCTAGGCTTTGGGGAGAAATTTCCCTTGGGTTCCTATATCTTGATACTTGTTTGCTTGTCCTATGTAGTATTTATGTCACCTCCTTCACATCCAATTTCTTCTTTAGGCTTCTTCCATTTTTATGTTAAAATCTTTATGTCTCTACTCTTTGTGAACAAAAGATAACTCTTTCCTAGATCCTGCCCCCCCCCCCACATATGTGCACGCGCACACACAAACACCGAATCCATCCTTTCCCCCTTTAGTTCCTAACTTAAAAAGGGATGACACCAACTACCATCTTTTTTCAAAAATCCTGAGTTCCAAATTTTTAAACCTTTGGGTTTTTATAATTTTCTCAACGTCACTAACTTCTCCCTCTTTACTTCTCTCCCTTGAATATACCAGGCTTACTCTGTCTCACCTTTGACCTTTCCATATGCTGTTCCCCCTTCAGGAACATTCCTTTATATTTATTATCCCTATTTATATTGTGTTATTGTTACATGTTTATCTCCGTCTCATCTTAGCCTGTGTGCTAGAAGCAAAGACTATATTTCACTGTTGAGTCTTCCTCGCTCAATGCAATGCCTCTCACTCAGTAGTTGTTCAGTGAATATTTGTGGGCTGACCACATGGATTATGCACAAATCACTGCATCCTTTATTTTACCACGAGGACTCTCAGTGCTCCTTCCCACTCCTCCTTTTCCTATTGGTCTTAGTTCTGTTTAATCTCCTTCCATTTCTTTTAGTACTTCGCAGCAGCCTCTTGTTTTAGCTCTATTTCAGAATCTTTCCCCTCCATTGTCTGGCACACAGCTGCAGAGTTCTGCTCACAAAGCACAATTTGGACCACACCACTTCCTCGCTAAGAAATTTTCAATGACTCCTCACTGCTTGTATTATAAAGGTCACACCTAAGGAATTTCTACAGGCAGTGATAATATCCTTCCCTGGTTTCCATTTTGCCACTCTTGTTCTACAAATCTCCACCCCAGTAAGCTGACTACCTGTATCATGATTTTCTGTGCATGCCTTCTCCTCCCTTGCTCATTAGAGCGGATGAATCTTCTCCCTCCACTGGAATTTAGCCATGCTACCAGGCTCAGCTCAAGTGGCCACTCCTCTGTAAGTATTTCCCTGACTCCCCTGGGGGACCATCTAGTTTTTTTTTTCCACCTGTGTTCCCAAAGCACTTTGTTTTTTTACCTCCTTTAGGCATCTGTTAAGGGTATTTTTCTACTTGCAGTTTAGCGATAAGGTGATCTTATTCATTTTTGTACTGCCCAGAGGACCTTGCCCATATGTGCTCACTAAGTGCTTATTGAATCAAATTCGCTAGATATTAAGACTCAGAGTTAAGCTTTAAAATCATAGTACATTATGTAACTTATTTTTTTATCCAAAACACTGGATGGTGATCACACCCAAAAACCTAGTGGTAGTTGTTAGAGTTTCACATTTAATGCCTTTCTTTTCCAGCATAGGACTTTCCCTAACTTATATGAAAGAAATATTAGCTTAATTGACCAGGACATGAAACCCCCCCTTAAATATTATAATAAATAACATGAAAATAAACATGCTTTCCATGTTTAAAAGTTGATTAAGGAACACTATGGTTAAAGCAGTTGGGAAACAAATGAGGCTCATTTAGTATTTCAGAGATGGTCTTCAGTGTGTCCTCAAATTCTTCACATGCTGAAAATTTGCCAAAGGAAAGAACGGTCCTTTTGGTTTTATTCTGCAATAGTGACCATTCCTTTTAGACCCTGCACTCAGTGATATACTTACTGCACATAAGCAAGCACTTGTGTAGCAGCGCAACAATCAGGGGCTCCTATCTTCCTTTCCATTTGTTCATTCTGTGTGTGACCCTGGAAAAGTCATCTCACTTCTTTTGAAGGGAGCTAGTTGCCTCACTAGCAATACTGAGATACTTTTATCTGACTGAGGGCAGGGAGCTTGCTGAGATGACCTGTGATACTATTTTATTTTTCTTTAATTTTGTTATTTTCTTTTTCACCCTTTCTGAAGCTCCCATTGGGTTATGGGCACTCAAATCTCAATGAACTCCTTCAACGTTATCAATGCCATCGGGATCCCAAATGCTCTAATGAAGACTGATAATGTGCTCAGTCCTGCATGGGGCATGTTGGGTATAGTTCGTGTTCTGTCTACTGGAAGGACTCTCTAAATAAGACAGAGAAATCAGAGGACTCTGCAGGAGAGCTTGCAGACAAGGCAGAAGTATCTATGCCCTTGCCATGTCTCGGGATGATCAAACATCACAAGAGATTAGTCTCTCAGAAAAGGAATTTGCTTCTATGAACAACCCCCAAGGATGGACTCAAGTCATTCTGGGATCCGCCACAGAGCCTGCATATGCAGGAGAGCTACTTCAGGGCAGGAGTCAGGAAGTATTCCTTCTGCTAGAATGATCTTCAAGTGGATGGCTTCTCTGAAATAGAAGTCCAAAGACATATTAAGTGTCATCTGCAAGCGACAAAAATCATATTTGCTTATTAGCGGGGTTAATAGGCACCTTTCAGCAGGTCTTACTTCAAATTGCGTTTTCTCAGGCATGGATGAAGGGGCTTTTGAAATTTAATCAGGCACAAAAAAGTTACATGCACTGTTTCTATGATAACCGTGTCCACCTGATAGAAACCTTGTCAGCAGACTATGTTTTAGTGACCTCAACATCTTTCCCCAGAGATCTATAAGAAACCACAAATAGACTTTAGCAATCAAATCAACATTTCATGGGTGGCCTCCCCTGCTCACCCCAAACAATTCATAGACAGCTACATATTTTGATTCTCTTCCTCTCAGGAGGCACGGAATTGTTTGATGAGGTAGCATGAAGACACTGCAACATTTTTCCTTCCAGGTGGACTGGTAGCCACTGTCTCTTGAGTGGATGGGAGACTTTGACCTCCAAGGTCATGTCCATTCCCCTAATTTAAAAAGAAAAGAATGGGAGAATGCTTTGGATACGGACTGGCCAGCACTCTGTAACCTAAGGAAGAAGAATGCTTTCCTACTTTCTAAGCAGTTTATCAAATCTGCCAAAATACAGACCTTCATTCCAGAAAACCTTAAGGAAATAGATACCTTTGGACAACACTAAAAATAATTTCAAATCACGCCTTCTCTGATACATTCTTAGTGTATATTAGAAGTCATTTTCTTTTAGGTAAAGAACGTTTATGGAGTGAATACATCCTACATAACTACTAGTTATCTTGTTTTTCTTGCAGGAATGGTAGATATCCTTTATCATATATTCTAGTCAAAACTCTCACATAAATTATGTACATGATACATCTAACACATATTGTCTCTGAACATCTGCCTAACCCCTCTCTACTAGAAACTAAATTTCTTGAGAAATTGCTTGTTGATTATCCTGTAAACACTCAAATAGTCATAATGTTTATGAATGCTCATTAAACATAAGCTGATTATACTGTTTGCTTGACATTCTTTATTTGAGCTAATGTACCTCAAAAGACAACTTTTTAAAAACAAATCATTATTAGATCAATGTGTCCATGACACATGGCCTTCTTGATACTCTTGGGACACAGGAAAAGACACAGGCACCAACATGGGTTGGTGCAATTATTAAGATCTTGGCTATGCTAATAGAGCACAAGACTTTTCTATTGAAAACAACAAAAAATCCTCATAATTTGAGCCTGTCATGTTGAGCAGATACAATAAGACTTGGCTGAAGGCAAAAAAAGAACACAAACTGGTAGCCTGAATCATAAACCTACTAAGTACTGGAATATACCATGACATACAGTCTTTGACTCAAACTTCAGAGTTAAGAAAATACAGATGTAAGACTGCACAAGACATGAACAATCTTGAACTGTTAAGCTTCTCTGAAAATTGATCTTAGCACAGCTGAGCTGTAGAGTGAAAGCAAGTTGATTTATGTCGAAATAAATTACTGAGTGTCATTTCTGAAGGCCTAGAAGATGCTGTAGGTTGCATATTAGTGGGTTTATGTCTAATTTTAGGGACTTGGACATTTCTGTTAACGTTACCATTTTTCTTGCCATACCAAAGGAGATCAAAATAAGTGCCATTTACTGAGAACTAACTGATAGTTTCCCCAGGTTGCAATGTTTTAATTAGAGAGATAAAAAGAAAAGGCCACACTTCTCTTGTTCAGTGAAGGGAGTCCTTTATCAAAGCTTTATGAGAGCATGAGACAGATTTTTATTTGATAATGAGAAGCAAAATGTACAAAAAAGAAATTGGAAAAAAAAGACTTTTAGCAATAAAGTGGTACTAGATGGGTTTTCTTTTTTTATTTGTAAATAACTTTAGCAGAAATTAGCACATTTTGAAACTAGATTTACTTTTATTATATGAAAAAGTACCAAAACCTTTTGGAAATGCCTAGATTGATAAATAGAGTACAAAAACTAGTCCCCCACCCCCACCCCGACTAGAATTTGAAACATTTGGTTCTATTGCTTTTCTTTTCTTTGCTTTTACAGGTATTTTCTTTTAAATCACTCTATTCCTACAGAAAAGAACTCAGCATGAAAATAAAAATCCATGCAATCTATAAGAAAGAATGCATTATTTTGGTATCTGAGTTGTTCAAAATCATTAACTTACTGTCTCTTAATTTTGTTGTTTCATTTATGGCAATAAAAACAATTACAAGTATAAGGAAACATTTTCTTAAGCGAATTTTGTGTGAAATGTATTTTACAAATAAAGTTTATAGGACTTTTAGAAAATAAAATATTTGCATTTATATTAAGTATACAACTCAGTCTTAATAATACACTTCCTATTTTCTAACAGATATGAATGTCTAAAAAAGTTAAAAAAGGAAATCACTTTTTCATGGCATGTATGAAAAAAGGTCAGAAAATTTTACTGTGAATTAAAACAAATTAAAAAGAACAAGTGACCTTTTCTTTTTCTATCCTTTCTAGGAAATATAGGGCACAATAAGAAGCATCAAAAGCAAAGCAAGTAAATAAATAAAAGAAAAAACCGGGGTGCCCCTGGGTGGCTCAGTCGGTGAAGCATCTCACTTTGGCTCAGGTCATGATCTCCTGATTCATGAGTTCGAGCCCCACATCGGGCTCTGTGCTGACAGCCTAGAGTCTGGAGCCTGCTTCAGATTCTGTATCCACCCCCCTCCCCTGTTCATGCTCTGTCTCTGTCTCTCTCAAGAATAAATAAAACATTTAAAAATTAAAAAAAAATAAATGGATTGTACTTATTCAGTTGGTTCCCTTAGACTATAGCCCTGAACTAGGATCAGGATATTTGGGAGCAAGAATCCAGGCCTGCTTCGCCTTTCGATTTAATTTTACAGAGAGCTAGGACAATGGTAACGTCATCAGTGAGGGCATGCTGTACAAGATTTATCTTCCTATGTTCAAACAAATTATTAGATTTATCTTTTTTGGTATCATAGGTCTTCATTGAGTCAAATAAAACGTATTTTGTTTACTACATTGGAAAGATATAAATGCTAACTACTGTTTAACTTTATTTTATGAGAGTGAATATTATATTCTTCTTTCCAGTGACCTTTTATTGCCTCGTGAATAAAGAAATAATTTGCTAGACAGAAATAGCAGCAAGAGAGTGATGGAATTTATGAGCAGGCCAAGTCTTCTAAAACTGAGAGATAAATGTGATATTTTCAGAACAAAAATAGATAATTTTTCTGTACCCCATTTTCAAAACTTTCACTAACTTTACATCATGCAGCAAATAGTATACAAGATTTAAAAGGCAGACAACTCATCAATCTTTTGTAACAGAAAAATAAAGTTGAAATCTGTGACAGACATGATATTTTGCCAAACTCCTAAACATTTGCTCCTTTAAAAAAATATCAAAAAAGGAACATAAAAATAGAAGTAAGGAGAGTGCTTTTCACACGAGGAAAAAAGAATAATCTAATAGCAGCAAAATAAAAGAGTATAGCAAAGTGGTTAAGAGTAGGACTTCTGGAACATTACAGAACATTTTAGAGTGTTAGGATACCGGGAAATTACCTGCTGCCTGAACCTGCTTCCTCTTGTATAAGATGGAGATCACATCATGAGATGAGAGGTCTAAGGCACCTTTCATGGTGCCTAGACCATTTTAACCACTTGATAAATGCTAAAATTATTACGAATTTTAGTTAACAACTCATTTTTTTTTTTTTTTTACCAGATCTGTGTAACCTATGGTTGCCTACATTGAAATTGTGGCCATTCAGCAAAAATTTGCAAAACACATGAATCTGTGGTCCAGTCTTTCTTGAAGTCCTCTGGACAATCTTTTCCCTGAGATTCCTTGGTCTTGACATTGTATCAGAACATCGCAGTTTGAAAGAAACTTAATAATCAAGTTTTCAGGGATTCTGCTTATGATAGAGAAATCTGGGAAGAATATTGGTAACCATCCTTGCAATAAGAAAATAGACAGCTGGTCTATGAAATCTTAACATTTACTGGATGCATGATAGAGGTGAGATCACAGGGAAAAGCTAAAGATGAAGATGGCAGACCAGAAACATTAATAAAAAATATTCGAGAAATACAGTGATGATCCTAAGCATAAACTGCCATCAGAATAAATTGAACTCAGGGGTGCATATAGTGTCCACAGCACAAAACCTGAATCCAAATCAAGTTATGGCTACACTGACTCAGTTCATATACTAATAACCTAACAAATAAAGAAACACTTCCAGGAATAAGTGTTTTTTTAAGTCAGACACTGTTGTATAATGTAATAGATCTAACCCTCAAACAAGAAGTGTAAGAAACATAAAGAGTCAAGAATAAAACAACACACTGGTAAGAAAATCAATAGCAGAAGACTCCAGTATGATCCAGATGTTGGCACTATAACACAAGGGTTTAACAAAAAACATGATTCGTGTATCATTATGATTAATAGTGGAAAAGGTAGACAACATATGAGTGGATGGAGATATCAGGAGAAGAGTAAAAGCTATAAGAAAAAAATGGAAATGTAGAAATAAAATGAACAGGACAGCACAGTAACAGAAATGAAAAATTCCTCTGATGGACTCTGAAGAAGGAAAGAATTTCACACCATTGAGGAAGGGATTTATAAATCAAAGATAGGTCGAAAGAAATTACCCAAAGTAGAGTAAAAAATGAAACAGAACAGCTGATAGCTGTGAGACATCAAACCCTCTAACATATGTATAGTTGGAATATCAGAAACATGGGGCAAAACAAATACTCACAGAAATAATGATTGAAGGGCGCCTGGGTGGCTCAGTTGGTTCAGTGTCTGACTTTGGCTCAGGTCATGACCTCACAGTCCATGAGTTTGAGTCCTGTCTCGGGCTCTCTGCTGACAGCTCAGCGCCTGGAGCCTGCCTTGGATTCTGTGTCTTTCTCTCTCTCTCTCTGCCCCTCTCCTGCTCTGTCTCTCTCTCAGAAATAAACAAACATTCAGAACTTATTTAAAAAAAATAATGATTGAGCATTTCCAAGGACTAATAAAAGACACCAAAACATAGCTCCAGGAAGCTCAGAGAAGTTAAGCAGGATGAATAGCAGAGAAATTCACCCAATCATTTAAACTGCTGAAAACCAAAGATAAAGTCTTGAAAGTATCTCAGGAAAAAAAAAAAGACACATTGTATCCAGAGAAACAAAGTTAAGAGTTACATTAGACTTATTATAAACAATGAAAGTAAAAGACAGTTCACTGAGATCTTTGGAAGTGTTCAAATTTAAAAAAAACTGTCAACCTCAATTTCTATATCCAATTGAAATATTTTTCAGTAATGGAAAAAAAAATAAGCTTTACACAAAAACTGAGAACATTCTTAACCAAAATACATGTGCTACAAGAAATGTTAAAGAAACTTCTCTGGGCAGAATAAATATACCAGAGACAAACTAGGCCCTACACAAAGAAATGAAGAGTGCTGGAAATGACATAAATGAATATTATATATAATGTATTATTTTATTTTTTTTTAAATTTTTGTTTATTTTCGAGAGACAGACAGACAGAGAGACAGAGCATGGGAGGGGCAGAGAGAGAGGGAGACACAGAATCTGAAGCAGGCTCCAGGCTCTAAGTTGTCAGCACAGAGCTCAATGTGGGGCTCAGACTCACAAACTGCAAGATCATGACCTGAACTTAAGTTGGATGCTTACCCAACTGAGCCACCCAGGCACCACTATTATTTTCTTATTTAAATTGCTGTAATAGAAAACTGCCTCTTTACAACAAAAACAGTAGTGATGGGTGTCAGTGTTGTATGTACTGTGTATAGCGAACAACAAAAAATATATGGTAACCACTATATAAAAGATGGAAGTGAGTAGTTGGGAGTATACTGTTGTAAGTTCATTAAACTATATGGGAAAATGTATATTATTTGCATTCAGGCTGTGATTAAAGTTGTATATATAAGCTCTATATAAAGTTGTATATAGAAATGAAAAATGACATTTTAGGGAGTTATAAATTGTAAGCTAATAGTGGAAGCAAATGTGTAATCATAAAGTACTTCGTCCAATAGAAGGCAGGAATAGGAATATATAATGTATTATTTTTAAAAAAATAAAATAATACATTATATATAATATTTATGAAATAAAAATAACTAGAAATATGGTCCACTTTTACTAACAATAGGAATAATTATATTACCTATTAAACAGTATAAGTACATCTATTAAAAGATACAGATTTAATTAAAAATTAAATTAAGCAAGTATAATACTACCTACAAGAAACCCACTATAAATATAAAGACAGAGGGGCGTCTGGGTGGCTTAGTCGGTTGAACGTCCAGCTTCAGCTCAGGACATGATCTTGTGGTTCATGGGTTTGAGCTCCATGTCAAGCTCTGTGCTGAAAGCTGGCTCAAAGCCTGGAGCCTGCTTTGAATTCTATATCTCCCTCTCTCTCTCTGAGCTTCCCCTGCTCACACACTCTCTCTCTCTGTCTCTCTCTCTCTCAAAAATAAAACATTAGAAAAAAATTTAAAAATATAAAGATATAGATAGGTAAACATGATATACAATGAACCATCTAAACAATAACCAAAATAAAACTCAAGTAACTACATTGATATCAGAGTACTGACTTTATAACATGGAATATTTTGAGGGAAAAAGAAGAATATTATTTATAAATAAAGGTCCAATGTACGAATAAGATCTAATGAGCCAAAATATGTATACATCTAACAACAGTGCTTAAAAATACATAAGGCACAAAAACAGACATATAGACCAATGGAATGGAATAGCGAACCCAGAACTGGGCCCACAAATGTACAGCCAATTAACTTTTGACAAAGCAGGAAAGAGTATCCAATGGAAAACAGATGGCCTCTTTAGCAGGTGGTGCTGGGAGAACTGGACAGCAACATGCAAAAGAATGAAACTAGACCACTTTCTTACACCATACACAAAAATAAACTTAAAATGGCTGAAGGACCTGAATGTGAGACAGGAAACCATCAAAACCCTCAAGAAGAAAGTAGGAAACAACCTCCTTGACCTCAACTGCAGCAATTTCCTACTTGACACATCCTCAAAGGCAAGAGAAATGAAAGCAAAAATGAACTATTGGGACCTCATCCAAATAAAAACTTCTGCACTGCAAAGGAAACAATCAAGAAAACTAATAGGCAGCTGATGGAATGGGAAAAGATAGTTGCAAAGGACATATCAGATAAAAGGCTAGTATCCACAATCCACAAGGAACTCCCCAAACTCCACACCCAAAAAACAAATAACCAGTGAACAAATGGGCAGAAGACATAAACAGACACTTCTCCAAAGAGGACATCCAGATGGCCTACAGGCACATGAAAGGATGCTCAGCATGACTCGTCATCAGGGAAATACAAATCAAAACCACACTGAGATACCACCTCACGCCAGTCAGAGTGGCTACAATGAACAAATCAAAAGACTATAGATGCTGGCGAGGATGTGGAGAGATGGGCACCCTCCTACACTGTTGGTGGCAATGTAAACTGGTGCAGCCTCTCTGGAAAACAGTGTGGAGGTTCCTCAAAAAGCTATCCATAGAACTCCCTATGACCCAGCAATAGCACTGCTAGGGATTTCCCCAAGGGATACAGAAATGCTGACGCATAGGGGAACATGTACCCCAATGTTCATAGCAGCACTGTCAACAATAGGCATCATGAAAAGAGCCTATATGTCCATCACTTGATGAATGGATCAAGAAGATGTGGTATATATATATACAATGGAGTATTACATGGCAATGAGAAAGAATGAAATCTGGCCATTTGTAGCAAAGTGGATGGACCATGAGGGTGTTGTGCTACGCGAAATAAGTCAGGCGGAGAAGGACAGATACCATATGTTTGCACTCATAGGTCTAACAGGAGAACAGGAGAAACCTAATGGAGGACTATGGGGAGGGGAAGAGAAAAAGAGAGTTGGGGAGAGAGAAGGACGCAAAACCTGAGAGACTATTGAATACGGAAAACAAACCTGAACCGGAGGGTTGAAGTTGGGGTGGGGGGGGGGAAGCGGTGGTGGTAACGGAGGAGGGCACTTGTGGGGAAGAGCCCTGGGTGTTATATGGAAACCAATTTGACAATAAATTATTTAACAGGAAATTAAAAAAATACATAAGGCAAACAGCTATAAAACTGATGAGGAAAAGAGACAAAGCCACAATCATAAGGTAACATTGTGCTTTTCACTCAGTAATAAACAAAACAGGTAGTCTATAGGCAAAGATACAGAAGATATAAATAACACAATGAACCAATTTGATGTAATTGACATTTATAGAACACTCCACCCAGTAACAACAAAATAAAATTCTTCTCAAGTCTTCATAGAAATTTAGTCAACATATTCTAGACCATGAATGATAAAACAGGAAATTTTAGAAAGCATAAATCATGCAAAGTATTTTCTTTAACCATAACAAATTATATTAGAAACTGATACCAAAAAGATTTTGGAAAATCTGCAAATACTTGATTCCAAGACTTCCTATACTGGTACGGATATCAAGATGGTAATATATTGGCAAAAGAATAGACATAAAAGTCAGTAGAACAAAACGTATATGATCACTTGATTTTCAACAGAGGAACTGGCAATTTAATGAAGAAAGGATAAACTCACTACTACATTTATTTAGCAATAAATGGTGCTAAAACAATTGGATATTAATAAAGAAAATAAGGAAACCTTGGTTCATATCATGCACCACAACAAAAATGAAATAAAAGATAGATCAAAAACTTAAATATAAAATGTACAATTATAAAACATATACAAGAAAAGAGGAATAAATCTTTGCAACCTCTGGTGTGATGGTGACTTCTTAGGTGTGATACCAAGACACCGGCACAAAAGAAAAAACTGGTAAATTAGCTTACATCAAATTTAGACTTCTGTTCTTTGAAGTTCACTGTTACAGAATGAAAAGCTAAGTGAGAAACAGAGAGAATGTTTTCAAAACACATTTTTAATTAAGATCTTCTATCTAATATATAAAAAGAGCTCTCTAAATCAATGCTTAGAAAACAACTCAACTGAAATCAGACTTTTGAAAGACTTTTGAAAAAACCCACTGCACCAAAAATGCATGGATAAGATTATGATCTAGAAGTCAGGTCAGTAGAAAATATACAGACTGAGGCACAGACACAATAAAGGAAAGTAGGGAAAATACCATAAGGCTTTTGCCAAGCATAGAACCATTGTGTAATTGGAGCCCCAAAAAAGAGAAGAGTGAATATGGCTGAATAATCTTTTGAGGACAGAATGGCCAGGTACTTTCCAGGGCTAATGAAAAATATCAATTCATGTAGAAAACCAACTTGACAATAAACTATAAAATAAAAAAAGAAAGAAAGAAAAACATCAATTCACAGATTCAAGAAACTGCTAGCCTCGAGAAGGATAAACATAAAGAAAACCAAACTTAAGAATATTAGTAAAACTGCTGGGTGTCCTGGGTGGCTCAGTCGGTTAAGTGTCAGACTTCTGTCCACATCATGATCTCAAGGCTTGTGAGTTTGAGCCCCACCTCAGGTTCTGTGCTGACAAATCAGAGCCTGGAGCCTGCTTTGAATTCTGTGTGTATCTCTCTCTCTCTGCCCCTCCCCAGCTCTTGCTCTGTCTCTCTCTCAAAAATAAATAAATATTAAAATAAATAATTTAAAAAAATTAGTATAACTGCTAAAAAACAGAGACAAAGAAACTCTTCAACAACCAGAGAATAATTACACATTTTTAGAGAACAATTGTAAGACTTAAAGCTGATTTTCCAACGAACTGTGGAAGCCACATGAAAACAGAATGACATCATCAAAGTAGTGAGTTTATAAAACTGCCATCCTAGAATTTTATAACCAGAGAAAAAAATTCCTTCAATAATAATTACATCGTGGGGCACCTGGGTAGCTTACTTGGTTAAAGCAACCGACCCTTAATTTCAGCTGGAGTAACAATCCACACTTCATGAGTTTGAGTTTCACATTGGGCTCCTTGTTGGCCATATGGAGCCTTCTTGGGAATCTCTCTGTCTCTCTGTCTCTTTGTCTCTCTCTTTCTCTCTCTCTGCTCCACCCCCTGATCACTCACTCTCTCTCTCTCTCTCTCTCTCTCTCTCAAAATAAATAAACTTCAAAAAAATGATAAAATTTTAACAGACAAAAATGAGACCACCTTTCACCAGCCTATCTATACTAAAATAAATCATAACAGAGTTTCATTGGAAGTAAAATGACCCCAGAGAGGAATGTAACAATGAATGGAGAATGTCAAAAAAGGAAAGATGTATGTAAATAGAAATGACTATTGACTTTATAAAACAAGAAACAGTATCTTGGGTGTTAAAATATGTGTGGAATTAAACAGTGTTACAACAATAATACAGAGATGGGAGAGGGTAAATGGAGTTGATATGGTCTAAAACTCTAGTATTGTCCTCGAAGTGGGCAAGTATTGATTTGCATATAATTTTACTTTTTGCCTTTTAGATTTTTTGCATGAGATTTTATTAAGTTAAAAATCCTTATTTCAAGTTATAAGGCAGCTGTTAAAGGAATAGGTAAATAAGGCAGACCTAACTAGTTAATAGAGGGGAAGATGAAATAATCAAGACATCTGTTAGTCAATAAAACAGAATAGAAAATACACAATCAATAGCAGAGGAAGAGGAGTATAAAATGGGAGTTGTGTGCAAACAGAGAACACATATTGAGTCATTGTTTTAAATACAAATAGAGTTGTACATTAAGTGTATGTAAGCTATGTAATCTAATTTGAAGACTAAGACTGACAGAATTATTATAAAAAACACATTCAATGTAAGCTGCTTATAAAAACATATGTCAAAATAAGAAAACAGAAATGTTGGGAAAAAATAAGGGAAAAAGGTAAACTATGCAAACATTAAGCAAAGAATAGCTCCTTTAACAACACTAAAAACTTTCATAGAAGACAAAGGCAAAACTAGAAATAAGTAGGATTATTTCGTAATAATTATGGGTTCAATCTAAAGTGAAGATAACACAGTTCTAAATTTGTATATAAGAACATAATTTCAAATATAAAAATAAAGAATTTATAGAACTAAAAGGAGAGGTACTACAAATCCACAATTATAATGTGACAGTATTATGTTTCTCTCAATAGCTTTTAGAACAAATATTCAAATGTATCTATTTGACAGACTTGGAGCGATTACTATTTGCTGCTAGGTTTCCCCTCACAGACCTAAGAAAAAATATCTTTGCATTTTCTGTCTGACGGTGGCAGCCAAGATTGAATGGAGGAATATAGGAATTATAAAAATATGGAGGAACTCATATTGCAACTAAGATATAACCTCATAAACAGTGGAGAGTCTGTTCTATTCCAAAAAAAGGAATCTAAAATTTGAATTTATATGAGAAAATAAAACTCAGTAAGAACGTAGAATATCTGAACAACACAATACACTGCACAAAATGACAGAAAGTACACATGTATTTTATACAAAAACTGACCATATTCTGGGTCAGTAAGAAAGGCTCGATAAATTTTTAAAAATTGAAATACTTTATATAATTTTATTTCACCACAGCAGAATTAAGCTAGAATATGATGTCAAAACAACTAAAATATATCACACTACTTGGAAATTAAACATTAATCAATAACCCAGGATAAAAAAAATTAAATTTAGAAAATATTTATGAAAATGATTTCAAACTGTGGAATATAGAGAAATCAGTGCCTAGAAGGAAATTTATAATCTTAAATGCATTTCCCAGAAAAAAAATACAGGCTAAAAATGAGTTAACTCAGCTTCTATCATAAGAAACTAAGAAAAAAGAACATTACAAGTGAACCCAAAGAAAGTTTAAACAGGTGAATAATAAAAAATAACAGCATAAATCAAAATAATAGAAAACAGTGGTCACAAGGTACAAGCTTCCAGTTATAAAATAAATAAGTCCTGAGGACATAATGTTGAAAATGGTAACTATACTTAATAATTCTGTAGTATGTATTTAAAAGTTGCTAAGAGAGTGGATTTTGAAAGCTCTTATCACAAGAAAAATAATCTTTAACTATGTGAGGTGATGGATATTAATTTGACTTACTGTGGTGATCATTTTGCAATAAATATATACTGAATCATTATGTTCTACTAACATAATGTCACATGTCAATTGCATCTCAATAAATAAATCAAAAATTAAAATTTCAACAAAAACTAAAGTTGATTCTTTGAAAACATTAAGAAAAAGATTACAAATCATTACATTAGGAATGTAAACCTGGACACTACCCTGAAAAAATTCTCATCAGAGGGATAATGGAAAGATATGAGTGAGCAACGTTCTACACAATATTTAATAAGTTAGATAATATTAAACATTCTAGGAAAACAGAAGAAAGAAATTTTTAGTAGTTCTACTTAAATAAAAGATATTGAATCATTACAAAACATATAATGAGGGAAACTCCATAACAAGATGGCTTTACCGGTGAATCATTCCATATATTTAAAAATGAAATCATTTGGTATGCTTGGGTGGCTCAGTCGATGAAGCGACCAACTTTGGCTCAGGTCAAGATCTCTTTGTTTGTGGGTTCGAGTCCCCACACTGGGCTCTGTGCTGACAGCTCAGAGCCTGGAGCCTGCTTCAGATTCTGTCTGTCTGTCTGTCTGTCTCTCTCTGCCCCTCCCCCACTCACACTCTCTCAAAAATGGGTAAATATTTAAAATCTTTAAAAAAATCACATCACCATGTACTGACTGCTGCAGAATAAAGAAAAAAGGAATGCATACCCATCCTTTTTATGAAAATAGAATAAACTTCATAGTGAAAACTGGCAAGGGACAGTACACAAAGGCTAATCCTCATCATGACATGAGAGACAAAAGTCTAAAATATTAGCAAATTTAATATGGAGATATAGACAATGATAATATGAGAACACCAAGTGACACTCATTTTAGAAATACAAGACGGTGACATCTTGATAGATGAAGAAAAAGCATGTGACAAACTTCAGCACTGATTCATGATACAAATTCCTGGTACACCAAGGATAAAAGTAAAAATTGTATTTAGATAGAAAAACTACAAAGAAAATCAGTAGAAATTACTAAAAGTTTTTCTTTTTTTCTAAAATCAAGGATCAGCCAAAGTTATTTGCTATTCTCAGTTGATTTCAATTTTATCCTGGAGATTTAGTCAGTATAGGAAGAAAGGAAAATATTATAAGGATTAGAAAATAATAAAAGAGAAGGCTATTATTTGTAGATGTCATTTTTGTGTCTATAGACAATTGGAATACAAAGACAACTAAATATAAAATTAATATACAAGAATTAGCTATATTTCTATACATCAGTGACACACAATTAAAAATAAATTTATAAAAGGATCATTTACAATACTATCCAAAATAACAAATGGGAATAAATCTAACAAATAATGTCAAAACCATTATACTTCACAACACCAAAAACTGCTACAAAAACTACTACTAAACATTACTATGAGAGCAAAAGATGACTCTGGTAAATGGAAAAATATGCCATGCTCGTGGATGTGAATTTTCAACTTTGCAAAGATATTGATTATCCCTGAAATAGTCCATAAACTTAATGTAATAAGAATACAATCAGTTTGTGGAAATAGACAAGCTAAGTATAAAACAACCCGAGAAATAGTTTAACCAAAGGTTGGTTGAAGAAAGAGAAATGTTAAAGACAAAAATATAACTGAGAGATGTATATTACTAGATGTCAAGATCTACCTTACCCACACATTTATCAAATGACAAAAGTGGAATTGCAGAACAGTGTTGAAGAACAGCAAAATATTAAGAAGTATTTTAAAACTTGAGGAGTATATGGTTAGATAAATATTTTTAACAAGATTCAAAAACCCTAAATATAAAGAAAAATTGGGCAACCTGGCCGCACTGAAGTTAATTTGCCATGCAACAAAGGATCTCATAGCCTTTTAAAAAATGAGATAAGCTACAGAAATGCATTTGCATATAAACAAAAGAAAGTTGACATACAGAACATTTTAAAAATCTTGTAAGTCAATAACAAAATAACACAAAAGAAAAATAACCAAACGATAAGTATGGGAAATATATAGAAAAGGAAACTCAAATAGCCAAAATACATGAAAAGATGATTAATCTCGCCAGGATCCATGCAAATGTAATTTGAAGCAAAAGCCAGATATAGTTTTGTATTAATCAAATTGGCAAAAATTAAAAATCCTGATAACATTAAGTGTTGAAGATGTGGGAGCAAGATTTCTACATGTTGGTGATGGGAATGTATTTTGGTACCTCACTTTAGAGACCAATGTGGCAATAATTTCCTGTAACACAGAGAATGAACAGGCCCAATGATTCCACTCCCAGACTTGGTGCTGTTCAATACACACTGTCCTAATGAAAAACTAGGAACAATATAAATCAATAGAGGAATGGATAAATCGTGCCATGTTATTGGCTGGGAGGGAGGTTTTACAATTTCAGAGTTGTTGTAACTTCAGAGAAAGGGATCTATAGTCACAATAATGATGACAAGCGGATGATTTTCAATGTTTTATGTCTCAATATGTGAAAGCTAATACTTGCAATATCTAGGTGTTTTCACAGATATTTCTTACCTTCTCCTTTACATTTTTATGTTTGAAATATTTTATAATCAAAAAGAAAATAAAGTAGGTTAAGTGAACTTGTCCTGGGATTAACACAGTTCAAACGGAGAGATGGGAGATAGGTGAAGAAACTGAACGGGTGAAATTAACACTTCTTGAACACTGGATTAATGAGAAAAAAATGGAAAAGGAGAGAGTAGCATGAGGAAGGGAAGGGGAGAGGGGAGACGGAGAGAACAATCACAGAAGAAACTGCAGCATGAATGTGAGGTGAGGGGGAGTGTGGGGGTGGGTAGGGAACCGGTGGGGCAGGAGGCTCGGGAAGGAGAGGATGAGTTTCACTTCTGAAGACTGACTTTTGGATACTGATAAGACATTCCGTTATAGAAGTAGTTGATACTGGCCAAAATGGGGAGAGAAATTAAGGATGAAGCTGTAGTGTTTCAAAGCAACAGAATTGGGTTAGCTAAATTCCAAGGATGTGAGGATTAGGAGAGGAAGAAAAAGAACCACTACAAAATCCTTGGCACAACCTTTGCATTGGAGTGTCAGCCTCTGAAGAGCTGCCAGGGCAGAAGGGGCAGAAGACACAGCTGGGGGTGGGGAGGCACCAGGGAAGGCTGGCCCAGAAGTCAGTGCCCAAGAGGACTTCACGAAGTGGTGGTCATGGGTGTTAATGTTATGGAGACTTGGAAGGGGAGAGAAGGCGGGTAATGCTGCTGTGTTTAGCAACAAAGGGGTCCCTGATGACTTCAGAATGATGACAAGAGAGAAAAAGGCAATGGTGGCTACCAGGGTGTTGGTTGGGCTACCAAACATATGTAATAAACATCAGAGGACAGAGGAGCCATGCTTTTGGGACTGTGTGTCAGCTGAGAGGTGAGATTCTGCCCATTCTGGTTGCTCCTCTTGAGACCGGCCTTCTTCCAGACTCGGTGAGGGCTCCTCCAGGGCTTGCCATCCTCTCACCTTCCTCCTCTGGGTCTTAGCTGAAGAGCGCTGGGGAGCTGACTGAGAAATAGAACTGTTTATCCCAGCCCTGCCTAAATAAATGTCACTTCACTATTCCCTGCATCTGAATCACTGATAGCCTGTATTTCGCTGATCTTGTTTATCCTTGAAGCTGTCCTCAAACACTTTCCTGTCTCCTGAATTGCATACAAATGGATGAATATTTGAAAAAGTGTAATTGCTGTTGTTTGTTATTTTGTCCTGCCACCGTGCTTTCTTATACCATCTGGACTGGAGGTGGACTTGTTAAAAAAAAAAAAAACACCCAGAAAGGATAGTCTCACGAATTTGAGCCTACAAGAGAGAAGGAAGTCCTTAGTCTCTCCCCCAGAAAACAGATCTTTACAGAGTTTCCTGGCCAAACATGCAGCCAAGATGTTGCTAAATCTGGGAAGCTTATCAAGTGCAAACTGTGAGTCTTCTCCTCACAACTGTGTTCAGCTACACATGGTCTGTTTGTTGCTTTAAATGAACATCACAGGAATAATCACAACAGACACCTGTATGGCACTGTGCACTTTTCAAATTATTGCCACATGCAAGAGATAATCTCATCTTCCCAAGGACCTTGTGAGGTTCTGAGATTCTGAGAGGCGAAAAGCAAGGCAAGTCTGCGATGGGACCAGGTCTCTACCCACCCAGTGCTCTGCAACGTTGTGGTGTATCTTCAGTACATTTCATAGCTGAGACTTTTGGTTTCTGCCTTTGCCTATAACAGCAGTTACGTAGGAGGAAATGAAAAGGTAAATGTTCATCCTATATTGATAGATGTATGACTGATTCACCATTTCTTTGTGCAAAGGGTAGGATCTAGTATATCCACCAGAGCCTCCCTTCAAGGAGAGCATTGTTTGTTTGGAGGAAATTACTTGGAAAACCAATCATGCTGGAAACCTGGGTCCAAATGGAGCTTGGACTTGCCTTGAAGGAGGAAAGGAGAGGAACTTTTGGTTTAATCATAAAGAAAGAGGATGAGAGAAGGAAAATTAAAGACGTGGAGCCGGGGGAAAAGCAGAGGTTTTATGTTTTGTGTTATGACCTTTCCTTGATCCTTCAAATCTACAGTTTAATTATGTGCCTCTTGGTACATGTGGGGTGACTGTGTGGTTTGAGGACAAGAGGTAGATATTTTGTGTTCATATTTTAAAAATTAACATGAGAAAATGGGAGTTCAATTGGGATGTCAGAAAAGTTGTGGGGACCTCTCTGTACTGTGATTTGCTATGGATTGAGGATTTAGGCCAAGTTCAACTGCATGTCTAAAGAGGAAGAAGCCTCAGCAACACAGGGGTTATTTCAGAAATTAGCATTTTGAAAGTATTTATTTGCATGTCTTTGATCATCTAATTCAGTACACAAAAGAAAAAATAATTATATATGTGTACATGGGTATAAATGTATAATAATAACTTATTCAAGAAAAATGTGTCATAGTGATATAAAATTGCAGTTTTATAGAGGAAGAACTAGAGGAAGAACATTATATTTTTCACTCTACTCTCTTCCAAAGGCAACGTTGGCTAACTATGAGTGGCTGCTCTTTGGAGACATTCAAGAAGATGCTGAGGATATCTGTTGAGAACATTGTAGAGACAATCTTCACTGCTAGAGCATTGATTTTTATCAACTCTAAAATGTGACCCTCATTATTTTATTTTAATTAGAAGAGAAAAATGAGGGGCTATGAAGTCATCAGAAATACTACCCAAGGTAATTTCCAAACCTTAACATAACAAAAGGCAAGCATAGCAAAGAATTAAAATACAATTGGGAATTCAACTTCATTTTCTGACAAAGTTATTTTTTTTCCACTAATTGCTTAATATCAGCTTGATCTTCAATCTATTTATTCCTCACTCAGACTGTTTGGATTCTGAAAGAGCTAGAGAAGGTTCAATATACTCATATAATCCATTTCAGATCTTTATTTCACACTAAAGATAGATTTTCCCTTTTCTTCATTATTGCTGAGAAAAGATATATGTGTCAGGTTGTCCTTGCAAGAAAGATATTGCTAGAAAACTCTAGGAGGAAAACACAACAACAACAACAACAAATCCCAACAAGAACAAAAACAAGAGAGTTCGTCTTTCACTTTTGTCTGCTAATACTGAACAGTGAAAGTGAGCCCAGCCCAGAGATTGGTTCCAGGTGAAGAAGACAGACAGGCAGGCATAAGTAACACCATGCAGGCTGGGAAAATTGTGGAGAGTGGGGAAGAGCAGTAAAATTTAATGCCACATTGATAAATCATCAGCTTAAACTACTTGAGACACGAAGGAGGCAAGCTGAAGGTAGAATTGGCCCCTTCAATGAAGGAAGTGAGAGAAAAAGGAAAGGGAGGAATATGAAAGGAAACCACAGAGGAGCAAGGGATATGAAAAGTATATTGGTTTCCTTTTTGCTGCTACAGTAAGTTAACCCCAACTTCTAGTGGCTTAAGGTACACATATTTATTATCTTAGAGTTCTGGAGTCATAAGTCCAAAACCAGTGGGTTAGAATCAAGGTACTGGCAGGATTGTGTTTCATGTAGAAGCTCTAGAGGAGAATGCATTTCTTGCTTTTTCAACTTCTATTGGTTGCTGTTATTTCTTAGCTCCTGAATACATCACTTTTGGTGTCATGGTCTAACTGCCTTCTGTGATTGTAACCTTCTGATGTCCCTTTTAAAAGGACTCCTGAGGGGGCACCTGGGTGGCTCAGTTGGTTTAGCATCCAACTTTAGCTCAGGTCATGATCTGAGTTTGTGAGTTTGAGCCCTGCATTGGACTCTGTGCTGACAGCTCAGAACCTGGATCCTGCTTCAGATTCCACCTTTCTCTCTGCCCCTCCACTGCTTGCTCTCTCTCTCTCTCTCTCTTAAAAATATATAAACATTAAAAACTAAAAATAAAAGAAAATAAAAGAACCCCTGAAATTACACTGGACCCACCTTGATAATCCAAGATAATTTCCCCATCTCAAGATCCTTATTTCAATCAGATTCATGAAGTCCTTTTCACCATAAAAGGTAATGAACAAGTTTCTGGGATTAGAAAGTAGACATATTTTTTTCGGGGGTGGGGGGCAGGATCCAGCCTAGTACAGAAGGTGTTCAAAAAGTATCATAAGGATTATTTGTGATCACAGTTAAGTGTGTGGATGGGCATTTAAGTACACAAGGAACAACCAGCTCAATTATCCCTGAAGCCTTTGAATAGGGTGAATAGCCAATGTCGATATACATTGGTAAGATACCCGTTTTGTGTCAGGGGCAGTGTAGGGATTTGGAGAGAGACAGACTCTTAGCCCTAGTTATGAGGTAAATATCTGATGCTTTTTCTCATCTCCTTGCCACTCTGCTATACTTGTTCTTGTCACGGAAAATGATTTAACTTCCAGTTCTCTACTTAGAGATTCACTCCCTTCACAGAGCATTCTATGAGCTACTACAGTCCTCTATAAGACGGCATATTCCCTGGCCTCACTTCTTTCATGGGTAGATAAGATGGATATTATCCTTCCTGAAGCCAAGGGAAACAAACTCCATGAGTCTCTGAATTGTCCTCTATTCCACTAGTTTGGGTCCAATGACTAAGTTTGTTGAGGTAGTGTGGAGAGAAGGGAAAGAAGAAGATATCAAAGAATAGCATAACAGTAGCCTTCTCTTCCACTCCCTAGCATGGTGAACCTGTGTGATATTTCATGTGTCAACTGAACACTTAGGAATATAATGAGTCAACATGCTGATACTCCATTGCAGAGCAGGAAGATCTCAGCAGGCAGAAGTTGCAGGAAAATCCACCTGTGTTGTGAGCTATGGAATGGGGGTAAGATGGTCGTCAAACCAGAACTAGATCTTCCCTATCAGGAAACTCAGTAGTGGGGAAATCTCTGCAGTTCCTCCTTCAAGAAACTGCATAAGTGTTACATGTGAATGTCCATTCATATACCCTGAATATTCTACCTATAATCACACCCACCACACAGTGGCTATTAACAATGTGCCAGCCACACAGAGAACATCCACAATCAGTCTATTTTATATGGAGAAAGACTTGACATTTTATATTTTCTTTCAAACATCCCCAACAGAGAAGGAACAAGTATCTAGAAGAGGAAGGGGGAAAGTTGTTTGAGAGCCAGATCAGCTCCTTTCTCCCTTCTCTATGAAGAAGGGTACAAGGAGAACATTGAGTCAGAACTGAAATGAAACATTTAAAATAAATAGAACTGAATTTTAAATAGTAGAATGACAAGGTTTAAATAACTGTAAGTGTTTGAAAAAGTATAGAATCTGGCCAACATGTTATTAAAGAATTGGAATAAACCATTTCATTTATATGCCCAAGAAGCTGGAGCCAGCTAATAAACTAGTTACATAAGCATTTAGGTTAGAATATTATAGTTAATTGTTTACTCTTGCAGCTCCTTGAGACCAGAGACTACTGCACCATGGAGAAAATTTAATTGCAAGGGACCTAAACCTGGTCCAATTACCTCACCAAAAAGTATGTTTATTATAAGCATAGAGACTTGACTGAAATCAAGGACAAGATGAAAAAGCAAGTCTTGTGAACAACATAACTTTGGGAACTTTGGCAACTGGGAGTTCAGGTTCATCAACCTTCAAACTAATGCTCCACTGATAATGAAATTCAGCCAGTATTTGGCTCAGATTCTTTTACTTCAAATGAGACAGAGACAGAGAGAAAGGGAGGCAAACAGACAAACAGACTTAGCCAAGCTTATGAATTTATTCAGTTAAGGTTGGATAAGGGATTGGCATGCTTATGAGTAGCCGGTTTGGAGTCTATAAACATTATTGAGTCATTTAATAAATGAAATTTGTTTGGTTTGAGAATCTTAGATTTCAGTGGTTGATAATAATCAGCGTACTTCAATAGCTAGAATATGAATGTCTTCCACCTATCCTGAAGTGGTGCATTTTGTTTGTTTGTTTTTAATGTTTATTTATCTGTGAGAGAGAAAGAGAGAGAGCACGAAAGACAGAGTGTGATCAGGGGAGGGGCACAGAGAGAAGGAGACACAGAATGTGAAACAGGCTCCAGGCTTTGAGCTGTCAGCACAGAGCCTGATGTGGAACTCAAACCTGTGAGATCATGGCCTGAGCTGAAGTTGGATGCTCAACCAAGTTAGCCACCCAAGCACCCCAGAAGTGGTGCATTTTGAGTGGAGATATACTGGAGAAGCCCACATCCTATTTCTTGTTTCACTGAAAGTGTTTATAATTAATACTTTTTTGCTTCAGCATTTTACTATAATTGCAGCAACGAGCCTCAGTGTTAGGGACTGGTCAGCCTGCTGCTACAACTGTTCCACCCACTTTGAAGACATTTATCCTGAAGAGTTTCTTTTCTTCTTTTCATAACCTTTAAGTACCTGTGAAAATCAGTGTGTTGACTTGGCAATCATGTAAAACCTCAATAGATTAAGAAAATAGCCCAAATGAGTTAGCCATACAGTCAAGAGTAGGAGTGGGAGGGGGAAAGAGTATCTTCTCAAGGAGTTTCATCAGAAAAATGTGGACTTTTCAAATTATCAACCTCCTTAACCCCAGGAATTCTAACAAACTCCCAATGGCATGTAATTCTACATGACACTGGCCCATAAACCTTTCCAGGACATTTCTTCATTGAGTCAGCATCTGTGGTGCTGGGAGAGAATGAAAGTAAATACACATGAACTGGGTCAGATCTTACCAGTTGATGGTTAAAGGGGTACAAGATGATGGAGGATAGTAACTACACAATGAAAGAGACAAATGGAAAAGAGATATTCACCAAGGGGGCTTTGATTCCAGACCTTCTCAACTGAGGAAAATTCCAGACTAGTTCTTTTAAGTTTGTCCTTATATGGTTTTTCTAAAGTTAAGTGTTTTGTCTTTAAGTGTTATTTATAGAGGAGTTCAAGTTCACATAAGTTATTTGTGTTTTTAAATTCACAGAGTTCTACATAAACATTGATAGAGATGGGAAGAGAAGAAGCATATGGGAGTGTCACAGGGAAGGTTCTTCCATCGAGAAGTCAGATCTAAACTTAGATGTCAGATGACGATGGAAAAATACAGCATAATAAGCCCTTCCTCTTCTGGAAGAGTGCCAATTTGTGAATCTTTTGGATTTAAGACCAAAACTCTAATCTCAGAATCTCTGTGAATTCTCGTGCTTTTTTTCCCCCTATGCTCCAGACTCAAAAATTACGGTGTCTTCAGTTATTATTTCAAGGGAGATACAAGAGGTTAAATAGAAATAAAAATGCCAGAATGGGGAAAATCAGAAAGTACCATCAGAGTCATCATAAAGAAAGTATGTACACATAACACATGTACATATATAGAAGTAACAGTTAAGTGATAACAAAAGGAGCTCCTCCAACTTTGAAACAGGGAGTAAGGCACTTAAGGACATCGATTTTCATATTATGTTCCAGCAGCTCCAAACTTTATGTGATTCACTACACAAACCATCTTCACTTATGATACCCCAATGCTTACTATCCATCCCCATTTTTTCCTCAAGTAACTCTTATTTGAGCTTTAACACTCAGCTTTAGTGAAGCCAAAGTGATTGATATATAAATTATAAGCCAAAATCTCGCTTTCTCTCTCCCTCTGCCCCTCCCTTCCACCCTCCCCCGCCACCTCTCTCTCTGGCTATTGAAGAAATGAAAAAACTAGGTGGCTCATGAGAAAATGTAACTTTCCTAGAATTATCACAATGATGCCACAGGTAAGTTTTTCTCTTACTCTGTATGTAAGACATTTCCTAGACATACTGTTTTAGCTAGTGGAACTACTTTGTCAGGTGAATTCTTTCATGGAAACTTGATACATAACACAGATCAATGGGAAGCAGACCCCCAGGGTCTCCGTCCAACTACCAGGGTGCTTTTTGGACACCTTTATGTCTTATTGAACACATTTGAAATCAAGAGCTCAGAGATAACTGGAGCATTAGAAAAAGAATCCTCAGTTCTTCATTTTTCAAAATGTCTTGTTTTAATTTATAAGGAAAATGGTCTTATGTAGGTATGGATTATCCTGAGCTGGCCTATAAAATCTGTAATTAATATTGTCACTATAGTGCACAGTAGAATTAGTGGTAATACATCTTTCTCAACTGTGAAATAGGAATAATAATGTATATCTTGCTCACTTCATAGAGATAATTGAAGATAATTGAAGAAAATGAATATAAAAACACACAGCAAACAATTATGCATTAAATAAGTGCTGCTCTTTCTCTATTTTTGACAATAGAAGCTAAAGAGTGGGCCTCTAGATTTATGTCAAATGTGATTTTACTGAAATTAGCAAAATGTAACCACAGATAGTTTTCTTCTTTTCATATAACTGGGGACAGAGTATAAGAAAACCTGTAAAACTTTTGCAAATGTCAGTTCATTGTTTTTGCTTTTCTGGAATTCACCAAACACCTGATGGAGAATGAAAACAAAAAAATTAAAATCTATCTTCAGTAATCTTAGAAGACAATTCTAACTGAGAGTTGCCAAAATATGTGTGAGTCCTGCCAAAAAAAGCTATGACTGGGCAGGAGGTGAGATGGATAAAGTACTAATAAACATAGGGACTGGCAGGAAGGCTTGGCGTTCGGACCTCCAGAAAAGCATCAGCAAAGTACATTTCTTGTCCTTCTTGAACTTAAGAGGCTACCCCTAAAGTACTCAGAGACTCTATTCCTTGCTTGCAAAAATGGGTGTGGTAACTTGAATGAGAAGAGCTGGTGGGGAGAAATCTTCTGCCAGGTGGGTAAGACTTGAGTCTACACTTTGGATGCTGTGTGTATGGTAAAACTGCCTCAGAACTTTCAACATCATTATCTACCATGAGAAAGTTATTAAACTTGAATGCTAAAGAAAACATACTTTTTGTTAAGCATGTAAAAGAGCTAGTCCTGGTAAGGTAAGTATCATACTGGGACACTTTTAAGACTAAAATGGGACAAGACAATTGCTAAATGGAATGAGATGCTAAATAGTCATATGGTAACATCATCTTGAACACACTGGAACCTATAAATCACCTTACTTTAAGACAGAAACTTTAGGCTGACATAAAGTTTCTGTGCAGTCACATTCAGTTTTGAAGACAGTAGAGCAATACTACAGATTTTTAAAGAAAGTTGTCAATTTCATATCTGGAAAATTCTTCCTCAGTTATAGACCAATTACATCAAACACGCCAGAACTCAAAGAATATCTTCCTCAAAATACTTCTTGAATAAAAAATTACTGGATGACTTCAGCAAGGGATGGTGTGGGAAATTATGATGCAAGCACTGTTGGTGAGAAGTGCAAATAATTACCTGAAGAACAAACAGATGTGGGTATTGGAGTGAAAAGAAGAGTAAGTAACATGTACCCTGACAATGCAGAAATGCCATAAATAAAAAAAATCTGGAGGAGAAAGAGGAAGAAGGAAGGGAGAGGGAGTTTATTGATTCTTTCATCTATGAAAGCTGGGAGTTAAAGGATATCATTTAAAGACAATCAACTTTATTTAAAGTACTTAAGAATATAAAACTAAACACTAAAGAATATTATTGGCTGACAGTGAATGGAGAAAGAGAGAGAAGATAAAGGGTAGAAGGTGAAAGGCACTGATCTGATCAACGTTTATAGTAGGAACCTAAAGGTTGTTTAGGAGTGTAACTAAATAAGAACCTTTAGAACAAAGTAAAATCTTATATACAAAAGGAACTAAACTTCAGCAAAGTGAAACTTGTTTTAAAAAACTATTTAAAAAGTGGTGCCTGGGTGGCTTTGTCGTTTGTGTCCAACTTCAGCTCAAGTCATAATCTCACAGTTCATGGGTTCAGGTCCAGTGTTGGGCTCAGTGCTGACAGCTCAGAGCCTGGAGGCTCCTTCAGATTCTGTGCCCCCCTCTGTCTCTGGCCCTACCCCCCTTCTGTGTGTGCACTCTCTCTCTCAAAAATAAATAAGCATTAAAAGTATTAAAAACTACTAAAAGAATTCTTCCCAATGGTTAAGAAAAAACAACCAACTTTATAGGAAATGAACAAAAAACTTGAATAGACTTCAGGAAAAATGAATTCATTCATAACAAGATAAATAAAAATGAACAACTACTCACATACCTCTTTCACCTAAACAATGGACAAAAGTCTAAAAGTCTCATCATATATTATATGGTGAGGCTTTAGGAAGACTCTTTAAAAAAGGCTTTATTT
>NC_043709.1:114626387-114627831 GCF_006229205.1 Suricata suricatta
GATGCATAAGATGGAGTCCTAGACCTCTAGGATTTCTAATATAGGTGAGGAAACATAAATTAAATAAATGGACAAAAGCAAATGGATCACATACTATCAAATTTTAATTGATAGAAGAGATAGACATAAAGGCCCCTGAAGGAGTAAATGAGGAGAAAACCACTTAAACATGTGAAAGTGAAACAGCATAAATAAATTAATCTCTTCACACTCCTAAATAATTATTACACACAGTTATGTGCCAAACCAATTAATTTGAAATCATTAACAACATGCAAACAACAAAATGCAAAGAAGCATTATTATCCTGTATGCCACTCAGATCATTTAAAGATGTTTCTTTAAGGGAAGTTTCATTTACTGAGTGTCTGATACTATGCACATGCTATTTCATTCTTTCAGTTCCCAGCTAAACCTGTGGAGTAAACTCAGAGTAAAAAGTAAAAATCTCCCTCAAGATCATTCAGCTAGTGTCTAAGCCAAAATTTGAAGCCAGATCTGGGTGACATCAAAGCCGATGCTTCTTCCAGTATTTGCTTCTGTTTGGTTTAAGACATAAATCATGTAGAGTCCCTACACATCAAGGATCATTCCTGCACTGAATGTGCCCAGCCTCTGTCAGATTCATGTTTTCTGAATGTCATTAATTACATTCAGTAAAAGAGATAAATCACAACTCTGTGAGACAACTTTTAAAACCATTCATCTCTAACACCAACACAAGTATTTTATGGAGTCCGGGGATGTGTTCTGTTCTCTGTCACTAGAGCTTCTTCCTTTCTTCTCTCAAATTAATCCAAGTTAGTTACACAGTGTTCACAACTCTAATCAATTGATGTTTCCATGGGGGCCTTTCACTACCCTCCTAGTCAAATTTCTTTCTTAAACACCTATGCCTCTTACACACTACCATGGTGCTATATCCCTCTTGGTTATAGCACTTACTGCATTGATAGCTTTACACCTTTCTGAGTGTGAGGATTTGATGAATACCTCTTTATAAACTCCATGAGGACAGAGACAATGCTTTTGCTCAATATCATTTCAAATCCTAGTATATCACACCTTCTTAGTACATGGATCTTCTCAAAAGGCAGTGAAATGAATGGATGAATGATATTATCCTTGACCTTTGGGATACATGAAGGGACCAAGCAAAGAAATGCTTATTAGGATTGTTTTAGAAATAGCAATGGATCACAACACAATTGGTTTGACTCTGATAGGGGCTTCTGTGTGAGAATGGAGAGCTGAGTTTGCATAGGTTTTTATTTAGTTTTGGAAAGTAGAAAGCTGGCATGTTTGTTTGAACAAAGACCCCTTGGAAATGATATTCTATAAGAAGCTAATGTAATATCTTTTTCATGTCCTATCAAAACCGAGTAAGTAACTGTGACCCAATCTCACAGGAATTTTAGCACAAATAATTTATTTGGTATGGGTA
>NC_043709.1:114627931-114629378 GCF_006229205.1 Suricata suricatta
GATGCATAAGATGGAGTCCTAGACCTCTAGGATTTCTAATATAGGTGAGGAAACATAAATTAAATAAATGGACAAAAGCAAATGGATCACATACTATCAAATTTTAATTGATAGAAGAGATAGACATAAAGGCCCCTGAAGGAGTAAATGAGGAGAAAACCACTTAAACATGTGAAAGTGAAACAGCATAAATTAATTAATCTCTTCACACTCCTAAATAATTATTACACACAGTTATGTGCCAAACCAATTAATTTGAAATCATTAACAACATGCAAACAACAAAATGCAAAGAAGCATTATTATCCTGTATGCCACTCAGATCATTTAAAGATGTTTCTTTAAGGGAAGTTTCATTTACTGAGTGTCTGATACTATGCACATGCTATTTCATTCTTTCAGTTCCCAGCTAAACCTGTGGAGTAAACTCAGAGTAAAAAGTAAAAATCTCCCTCAAGATCATTCAGCTAGTGTCTAAGCCAAAATTTGAAGCCAGATCTGGGTGACATCAAAGCCGATGCTTCTTCCAGTATTTGCTTCTGTTTGGTTTAAGACATAAATCATGTAGAGTCCCTACACATCAAGGATCATTCCTGCACTGAATGTACCCAGCCTGTGTCAGATTCATGTTTTCTGAATGTCATTAATTACATTCAGTAAAAGAGATAAATCACAACTCTGTGAGACAACTTTTAAAACCATTCATCTCTAACACCAACACAAGTATTTTATGGAGTCCGGGGATGTGTTCTGTTCTCTGTCACTAGAGCTTCTTCCTTTCTTCTCTCAAATTAATCCAAGTTAGTTACACAGTGTTCACAACTCTAATCAATTGATGTTTCCATGGGGGCCTTTCACTACCCTCCTAGTCAAATTTCTTTCTTAAACACCTATGCCTCTTACACACTACCATGGTGTTATATCCCTCTTGGTTATAGCACTTACTGCATTGATAGCTTTTCACCTTTCTGAGTGTGAGGATTTGATGAATACCTCTTTATAAACTCCATGAGGACAGAGACAATGCTTTTGCTCAATATCATTTCAAATCCTAGTATATCACACCTTCTTAGTACATGGATCTTCTCAAAAGGCAGTGAAATGAATGGATGAATGATATTATCCTTGACCTTTGGGATACATGAAGGGACCAAGCAAAGAAATGCTTATTAGGATTGTTTTAGAAATAGCAATGGATCACAACACAATTGGTTTGACTCTGATAGGGGCTTCTTCTGTGTGTGAATGGAGAGCTGAGTTTGCATAGGTTTTTATTTAGTTTTGGAAAGTAGAAAGCTGGCGTGTTTGTTTGAACAAAGACCCCTTGGAAATGATATTCTATAAGAAGCTAATGTAATATCTTTTTCATGTCCTATCAAAACCGAGTAAGTAACTGTGACCCAATCTCACAGGAATTTTAGCACAAATAATTTATTTGGTATGGGTA
>NC_043709.1:114629478-114649399 GCF_006229205.1 Suricata suricatta
TTCATTTATTGGGGTTTCCTACACATACACAAAACATAATGCAATTCTATCTGGTCAAAACATTAAGCTCCTGCTAAGAACTTCACATTTATTGTTTTATTTTTACAATTCTGATTGGCTTATTTTATCACTGTATTAATTTGAGAAATTGAAGCTCTGAAAGGCTAAGTAACTTGCAGAAGTCACAAAGACATTGAACTGTGAGGTTAAGATCAGAATTAATGCCAGTTTATCTAGCTCCCAAGCCCACTGCCATTCTCATTAAACCTTATTACTTTCCAATATATGCTACAAGAGACAAAGAGGTAGTGAGGAAGACAAGTTCCATTCTGTCAAGGAATGGGATTGAGGAAGATCTTTCTGTGAAAGATGAATAGATTCTCACCAAAGAACAAAGATGAAGGTATCAAAATGCACAGGAGAATGAACTTGGGTAGCTGGAGGTGAGGTGAGGAAGGTCAGTTTGGATCCAGACTGCGAATTCTCTTGAATGCAATGCTAAAGAGTTTGAATCTTCATAACTGAAGGGGTGCTGTGGGAAAATTTTTTCAAGGGGCATTAACAAGCAGGATTATTTGTATTTTTGGAAGGAATATGGGTATAAATTGTGAGAGATCAGAGGCAAAAAAAAAACTATTAAGAGTATACAAATAACATAAGGAAGAGGTGGCAAAAACTTTGAGTAGCATCAAAGAAAAAAACGATGGGATTAATTCTGGAGCCATGTTGGAGTGGTTTTCTATAGGAATGGAGATCATTTGAGTAACAAAGGGGAAATAATGTTAATTTTTCTACCTTATAATACTCGAATAGGCTGTGGTACCATTAAGCAAAAGAGATATTTTTGGTGGAGAAGGGTTTGTTGTTTAGTATTGATAAGATCATTTAGTTTGGGACATGCTCATTTGGGGCCATGTGCAAGGTATCCAGGGGGAGAAAAGTAGTTTACAAGTGGAAATTTAGGAACAAAACTTAGGAAAAAAGACCACACCAGGGATATGAATAAGGAGTTATTAAAGTCATAGGAGAATCAGGGATTGTGGGTATAGGACCAAAGACTGAACAACAGTGTGAGGTATATTTAATTCCAAGTAGTCAGGAACCATGACTAGTTTGTTCACTACACTAACTCCACACCATGTGTTGTATCTGGCTCACAATAGACAGTATCTGTCTTAAATGAATAGATGTATAAATAAGGGATGAAAGGAAGGGAAGTTTTTAAGGAGTCTCAAATAAAGGGACAAGATGAAAATAGTTAGAAGTGGGGCGCCTGGGTGGCTTGGTCGGTTAAGCCTGCGACTTCGGCTCAGGTCAGATCTCACGTCTGTGAGTTTGAGCCCTGCATCAGGCTCTGTGCTGACAGCTAGCTCAGAGCCTGGAGCCTGCTTCCGGTTTTGTGTCTCCTTCTCTCTCTGCCCCTCCCCCTCTCATGCTCAGTCTCTCTCTGTATCAAATATAAATAAAAACATTAAAAAATTAAAAAAAAAAGAAAATAGAAGTGAAACTGAAGAGGAAAATGTGTAGTGGCACAATGTGGGAGAACTCGCTAGGACGGAAGGGAGTATTCAATGTATTAAATGCTAATTTAACTTAATTTTCTTAAAATCAGCCACTCTACACACACATCAGACGAATTTTCCCTGAACTTTGTTTGCTTTTTTAAAAAAATTATGTCATTAGTCTTCTCAAAAATTGCAAACATTTTCCAGGAAGCTAAAATTCTAACTTCCATGGGACAATTAAGATTCTCTTCAATTTGGCACGGACCCATATTTCCAGATATAGTGCTCACTGTTCTAAATCCCTCCTTCTCCTCCTGTTTCTTCACTGTTTTCCAAACAAGTCAAGGTTTTACCTGTTCAAAGACTCTATCCATCATCCTTCCCTGTGCCTTTTATAATTTATCTTCCACAGCTCATCTAGAGTCCCATTTCATTCATGAAAGCCCCTTGACTGTTTTAGCACACCCTGGTATATGCTTTCACTGAGTTCATTCTTGCCTAGGTCATGCCCCCTGACACCAGTGTTTGGAGCACCTATAAAAGCAAAGAAAATCTACGGATTTATCTTGCTATAAGTCAAAGCTTCCATTCTCGGGTTTTAGCAGTCTCTACAGGGATGCGTCAAGTGTGAGCTGCTCATCTGATTTTGAAGCTCCTTCCCCCATGGCTCATAGCTATAGTGACCCCAGGAACAAAAACAAAAACAAACAAAAGGAAGGCTGCTGCATGAGAACCATTTTCTTCACATCTTGTGTTTGTGCTTGTCATTCTGGGAGCTAAGAAAACTTGCCATCTATTTAAAAATATATATCTATTGACTTATCAGTGTAGAGCCAGTTGTGCTAAATAAAGGGAGAATGGAGATAAGAGTGTGTGGATGGTGATGCTTGTCGTGGGTAATGTAGATATCGATGCTGTGTGAGGATGCTCATGGGAGAATGTAGATATGGGTGTTGATAGCGATGCTCGTGGAAGGACGTAAATATGGATGTTGAGTGATAATGCGGTGGAGGGTTATTTGGCTGTAGTTGAAATTTTCTCTTCCCACCCCCATCAAATAGCCCTTTTAGAATAACATCTACTTTTTCCTTTTTAAAATTCAGTTATCAAGTCCTCTGAGAACTCCTTTTCTGACCTGGATTATAACAACACTGGTTAGGTGCTCCCATCACATTTTTTATTGTTCTGAACACACTAAAGTATAACTGTGAGTGTAACTAATCTCCACCCCACAAGATGTTTTAAAGAAGGAGGACTTATATTTTTTAAAAAATACATATATTTCCTCTAATGCTGACCATGGAATTTGAATCGTTAGTGTTGAATAAATATTTGGTGCATAAATAAAATGAATCAATATGATTGTAGGTCTTCCATAATTATTGAAGCAATTAATTTAAAGGTACTAGCCTCTTAGTTTCTGGGGGGTGCCATACTATGCTTTTAAAACTCTGGAACAATTTTAGTCTTTTCAGAAGGTTTTTGAACAAAGGAAAAGAAGGAAAAAGACATCAGCAGTAAGGGTGTGAAGGCGATGTTCAACACTAGTGTTGAATTTAATAGGAGGGATTTAGGGGTAAGATACTGAGCAGAAAATAGTGATGTTAATGGCCACCTCCTAGATTCTTGAGGCATCAACTAACTGAATTTAACAAGAGATGTATAGAAAACCCTTCTGACTTGGGACACCTGGGTGGTTCAGTTGGTTAGGCTTCCAGCTGCTGGTATTGGCTCAGGTCATGATTTCATGGCTCATGGGTTTGAGCCCACACTGGTGGCCTGCTTGGGATTCTCTCTCTCCCTCTCTCTGCCTCTCCCCTTTTCTTTCTCTCTCTTTCTCTCAAAATAAATAAATAAACTTATACAAAAAGAGAAAATCCCTCTGACTTAAAAATCCTTTTTATGAGAAAGATAAATCCTACTGACAAGAAAATACCCCAGAAAGTAAGTGAAAACACAATGGCGAACCCAATGAACGATATGTAAATAGAGGAAGAGGGGCAAAGCAAAGGTGAGTCCTAGGACCTATGAGGGACTCACTGTACACGTTTTGTCAGCACCCTGAGAAGCCACCTACAGCTGTGGGTGACTCTCATACTTGCATGTGAGGGATGGGCTATAATAAAGTGAACGAAAGCGCCGTGGGAGAGACAGGCACTAGCTTTGCCAGGTACTGCTGCAGCCCATCCCTGGCACTGACCATGCAGACAGAAACTGGCTGTCCTGAGAAGAGGAACCTAGCATAGCAGTTCGCTGCACACAGAGAGTCAATGGCACTGAGACTCAGATCTATGTGGGCACTGCCCAGGGTTTCAGCTTCTGCTCCACTTCCCTCAGGCTGCCGTATTGTGAATTGGTAGTGATAATTTACAGTGGATTTATTTTTTCCCTTTCTCTATTGTCTAAATATGAAAGAATTGGGCAAAAGTCCACATCCATCTTTGACAGACCCCGTTTCTACGCTGAATTCACCAGAAGCCAGTGGACCTCTCACTGTAAGGATAAGCAAACAGAAAAGCGATAGACCAGATCTGCCAGAAAATATTTCAGTCTCAAATAAGAGGAATACTACAAAGAATCAAAACAGATACCCTCCCCTGACACAGGTTTACCGAAAAAGGAGGAAATCCCCAATTCATGCTATTTGTGTCATTCAAGAGAATATACTATCCAAAACAAAAGGAAAAACTTAAATCAACAGAGGCCACATGGGGTTAAAAATGATGACAGTATAAAAATAAGACTTGTGGCAGTATATATCAGCTTAGATGCCACAGAAAACCAAATTGTAGATCAGAAGACAAAATTAAACAACTCTTCCAGAGTCCAGGGGAAAATAACGAGTAGTAGGCATGGAATCTAGCTTTAGGAGATTTTAGTAATGTATGAACCATGCTGTAAGTGCATTCACAAAACCACTGCCAACCACACCCCTCCCCCCACCATCACATGCTTCCATGTAATTTTCTTTGCTTTTTTTAATGTTTTTTATTTATTTTTGAGACAGAGACAGTGGGAGCAGGGGAGGGTCAGAGAAAGAGGGAGACACAGAATCCGAAGCAGGCTCCAGACTCTGAGCTGTCAGCACAGATCCTGACGCGGGGCCGGAACCCACAAACCATGAGATCATACCTGAGCTGAAGCCGGATGCTCAACTGACTGAGCCACCCAGGCGCCCTCCCCCCGCTTTTTTTAGTGTGGTGAAAAAACTCTTAACAGGAGATATATCTTGGTGACAGATCTTTAAGTGCACAACAGTTTTTTCAACTGTAGATACTATGTTGTATCACAGGTCTCTAGAATTTACTCCTCTTACCTAACTGAAGTTTGATGCCCCTTGAAAATGACTTCAAATTTCCATATACAAGGTGGCCCATTCCCCCTTTCTTTTGTCCAGGGGCTTGGTACTTGTCCTCAGCCCAGAGAAAATGTGGAGATGTCACAGAAGACAACAAAGAACCAGGATTTATTTTTCCTAGGTTTCTTATAATTTAGATGATATATCTGTGATCTCAACCCTTTCAGATCTCTTTTTATAAAACTATTTTTTTAACTATTTATTTTGAGTGAGAGGGAAATCATGAGCAAGGGAGGAGCAGAGAGAGGGAGAGAGAATCCCAAGCAGGCACAGAACCTGACATTGGGCGTGATCACACAAACCAGGAGATTATGACCTGAGCTGAAAGTAAGAGTCTAACACTTAACCTACTGAGCCATTCAGGGACTCCTCAGATGGCTTTTAATTACACTAATTACACAATAATTGGGTCTGTAAAAGCAGCAACTTTTCTTATACATAACATCTTTTCTTTTTCTTATTTTTTATTTTGGGGAGAGTGCAGGTGGGGGAGGGGCAGATGAGTCGGCCGCGCCCCTTTTTCGAACGGTTCCTGTGGGGGAGGGGTGAGTGGACGAAAGGAGACAAGGGGACAAGTCTGCAGTTGCTGATCAAGTCCGTTTATTGAAAGTCACATGAGGGTATATATAGGACAAAGCGAGAGGGCAGGTTCCTTTGGCTCCTGGGGAAACTTAGCTAAATGCGATTGGCTGTAGCATTGGCGGGAATAGGGCCAGAGAGTGGAAAAGTACCGATGACTCAGAGGAGGTCTATGTATACGATAAGGCCAAGACAATCAACCGGCGGCGATGGAAAGTCCCCAACTGCCTGTGGGGTCCCCGTAAGTGGAGTGCTGAGCGCACTATCTCCTGATCTCAGGAGGAACTTTGTCAATAGCCCAGGAACGACCGGTTCCCAGCAGGCAGACAGAGGTGGGAACAGAGGATCCATATTGGTCTCTGTGCTGACAGTGACGAGCTTGATATGGAATTCGATCTCACAAACTGATCTTGACCTGAGGTGATGTTGGACGCTCAACTGACTGAGCCACCCAGTTGCCCCTATACAAAGCATCTTTGACTTACCTCTTATATCCTGACAGCTGCCTACTGAGGGAAACTGTATTATGTGCTCTGAACGGCCACCAAAGAAGTGACCGTAGACTTTTGACTTCCAGTTTTGCAGAAATTATAAAGTTGAACCCCACAAAGCATTTTTCTCAACCATTTTCATTACACAGAAGAGGGTCACATTAGGAGGAATTTATTCTTAGTAGAAAATTGGAGGGCGCCTGGGTGACTCAGTCGGTTAAGCATCTGACTTCGGCTCAGGTCATGATCTCACAGCCATGGGTTCAAGCCCCGTATTGGGCTCTGTGCTGACAGCTAGCTCAGAACCTGGAGCCTGTCTTCAGATTCTGTGTCTCCCTCTCTCTCTAACCTTCCCCTGCTCATGCTGTTTTTCTTGCTCTCAAAAATAAATAAAAACATTAAAAAATTTATAAAAAAAGAAAACTGGAACGTGTCTTAACTCTCTGTGGTGGGCTGTGATATCATCAATGTCTTTTGTGCCATGGCCATGAAAGACACTGCTCATCTCCAGACTTACAGGAAACAAGAAAAAACATAATCTAGAAAAATCTTTGCAAAACACACTATCCTCACAGCCAGACAGAGAAAAGCTAAACAATGTGTATAAACAGAGACCAGATGATTATCCCTAACTGTGCAGAGCCACCACCGCAGCTTACAAACCTGGTAGGAGTCTAGCACAGACAGACCAAATGAAATAACCCCCTATATATTTAAAAACACTTTTTAGACCAGGCAAAACATAAAAGCCATTTATAAAGAATATTAACTTTGTAGATATAGTCCTAATAGTTTATTCTTGCTTTTGTTTCCCTTGCCTCAGTAGACATATATAGAAAAATGTCACTGTGGCTGATGTCAGAGACATTACTGACTATATTCTCTTTTAATAGTGTTATGGTTTTGTGTTTCACAGTTAGGCTTTTATTTCATTTTGACTTTATTTTTCTGTATGGTCTAAGAAAGTGATCTGGTTTCATTCTTTTGCATGTAGCTATGCAATTTCCTTAGCACCATTTATTGAAGAGAGTGTCTTTCCCATTATTCTTGGCTCTTTTTCATAGACGACTAGACTATGTAGGCATGGGTTTATTTCTGGGCTCTCTAATGTGTTCCATTGATCTATGTGTCCTTTCTGTACCAGTACCATACTGTTTTATTAGTACAACTTTGTTGTATATTTTGACATCTGGCATTATGATACCTCCAACTTTGCTCTTCTTAACATTGCTTTGGCTATTTGGGTCTTTTGTGGTTCCATACAAATTTTAGAATTATTTGTTCTGGTTCTATAAAAACATGCTGTTGGTATTTTTATAGGAAATGCACTAAATCCAGAGATTGCTTTGGAGAGTATAAACATTTTAACAATATGGATACTTCCAATCCATGAGCATGGACTACCTTTCCATTTATTTGTGTCATCTTCAATTTCTTTCATCCGTGTTTTACAAATTTTCAGAATATGTGTCTTTCATTTCCTTGGTTAAGTGTATTCCTAAGTATTTTATTATTTTTGATGCAATTATCAATGAATTTTTTTCTTAATTTCTCTTTCTGCTATTTCATTATCAGTGTATAGAAATTCGACCAAGAAAAAAATGTGCCCCATATGTAAAATATGTGGTGAAAATTGTACAATCAAAATGAACTTCTAGAAGTATGTAAGGAGATAAAACAGATGGCCCTAAAAATCAAGTTGGTATCAGCAACTATTGAAAAGTTTGTGTCAGAGAATTGGAGGTAAAATTGGGAAGCAAAAGTTGTACACTGACTTGGGCTACAAATATTAAGGACAAAGAAAGATATTCTTAAATATTTAAGGGCTGAAGAAGTAAACAATTGTTACTCTCTTGTAAAAGTGTCACTCAAAATTTTACTCCCTAGTACACCATAGCAAGTAAGGTGAAATCTTTAAAGAAGGGGAACCAGTAGAACCATGTTGGTAAGCAATGAAATCATATGAACATGTTTATGCACAAATATAAGAAAACTCCAAAAGGTAAAGAGAGACAAGTAGAATGGCTAAGGATCTTGAATCTTAGAAAAAATAAGGCAGAGTGTCCTGGGTTTTCTTTTTGATTCATATGTCCCAGACTTGGGGCTGAAGAACCTGGGAACCTAGAAATATCAATAGGATGGACAAAAAAGTTCCAGCAAAATCCTGTTGTCTTTAGCCAAAGGATAGGAAAAGAATAGCCTAACAAGTTAGAAAAGGTCTAGGAGATAACTGTTCTACTCCAGCCAACTGCCACAGTAACCAGGAAGTCCCTCCATCATCTGCTTTACCTACCAGAGTAATGTCAGAGAAAGCCAGCTAAAAGAGAAGACTTAAATAAGATGTAGAGATGGTAGAATTGTCTGAAAACGATTTTAAGCCAGACATAATAAAAATACTTTAATGGCATAAAAGGATCAAAGAAATTCTCCAGAAACAAGGTCAAAACAAGTAATAAAATGGCACTAAATTCATATCTGTCAATAATTACTTTGAATATAAATGGACTAAATTCTCCTATCAAAAGACATGGAGTGTCAGAATGGATTAAAAAAAAAAACACCAAGATCCATCTATATGCTGCCTAAAAGAGAATAAAAGTGCTGGGGTGGAGAAACATTTATCACACAAATAAATGACAAAAGAAAGAGTATCAATACTTATACCAGACAAAAGAGACTTTTTGTTCTTGTACTGTTTTTGTCCTGCTTTGGTATTAAGGTAATACTAGCCTCATAGAATGATGGTGTTCCTCTATTTCATTATTTGTAAGATTTTGATAAACTTGTCATTAATTATAATTTGTTTTTAAAATTTATTATTTACTTATTATTACATAATTACTTTATTTATTTGAGAGAGGCAGGGAGAGGCGGGAGAGAGAAGAACAGAAATAGAGAATCCCAGCAGGCTCCAGGCTGTGGACCTGACATGGGGCTTGAACTCACAAACTACGAGATCATGACCTGAGCCAAAATCAAGAGTTAGATGAACTCACCAAACCATGAGATTATGACCTGAGCCAAAATCAAGAGTTAGAAGCCTAACAGCGAAGTAACCCAGGAGCCCCAAGGTTGTCATTATTTGTGTCAACATTTGGTGGGTTTGCCAATGAAGCCATGTAGTCTTGAGCTTTTCTGTGCTGGGAGAGTTTTTTTGTTTTTTGTTTTTAACATTTATTTATTTCTGAGAGACAGAAAACGGAGCATGGGTGGGGGAGGGGCAGTGAGAGAAGGCGACACAGAATCTGAAATAGGCTCCAGGCTCTGAGCTGTCAGTACAGAGCCCAATGCGGGGCTCAAACCCACAAACTGTGAGATCATGACCTGAGCTGAAGTTGGCACTTAACCAACTGAGCCACCCAGGTGCCCCTGTGGTGGGGGCTTTTTAATCCCCAGTGCAAATTTCGTTCTTGTTATTTGTTTCAGAAGATCTCCTATTCTGTTGAGTTCAAGACTCATGCTTCAATCTTGGTAATCCGTGCATTTTTAGGAATAACCTGTTTTTTTCCTAAGTTATCTGATTTGTTAATATATGCTTGTTTATAGTAATCTGCTATCACACTATGTATATTTGTGTCATTGGTTGTATTGCTTTCAATTCTATTTCTATTTCTATTTTGGTTTTTGAGTTTTCCCTCTCTTCTTTCTTAATGTAGTTAAAGCATTACCATCTTTTTATTTTTTACTTTTTTTGGGAAAAAAACAGTCATTACTTCCAATATTATGTTATTGTTTATTCTAGTCTCCATTTTATTTATTTCTGAATTTTCTTTGTTATTTCCTTTCTGTAGTAAATTTAAATCTCTTCTTTTTCTGATTCCTCATGGTATAATGTTAAGTTGATTATTTGATCTTTTTTTCTTAATACAAGCATTTATCACATAATTTTCACTCTAACCTCTGCTTTGGCTGCATCCCGTCGGTTTTGGAATATTATGATTTCTTTTTCTTTTGTTTTGAGACATATTTTGATTTCTCATTTTATCTGGCCCACTGCTTGGGCAGTAGTGTGTTGTTTAATATTTACATATCAGATACTTAACATTTACATTGGACATATTCGAGCTTTGTTTAATTGTTGATCTTTAGTTTTATACCATTTTGGTCAAACAATATACCTGGTCTGATTTCAGTCTTCTTAAATTGGTAATAATTCTTATGTCTCTTCTTACGTGATTTAACCAGAAGATTCTTCTGTGTATACCTGAAGAAAATGTGTATTCTATTTTCTTTGATGGAATGTTTTATATACATCTTTTAGAACCATGTATTCTGAAATATTCTTCAAGTAAAAAGAAATGTTCATGTTGTTGAAAATAATAGTTTTAATGGAGGACACTCATTTAAAATAAAACATATGAGAGGGATGGTAGGTGGGGGATGACTGAAATAGGTGAAAGGGATAAAGAACACACTTGTCAAGATGAGCATTGAGCAATGATGTACAGAATTGTTGAATCACTTTAATGTATACCTGAAACTAATAAAACAATGTATGTTAACTATACTGTAATTGAAATAAATTGAAATAAAATAACTTAATAAAAATTTTTAATGCTTCAATGAGCAATATCAACATGCTTGAATGCAAATGAAAAGTAGAAAGCCTCAGCAAAGAAAAAGAAGACATAAAGAAGAGTCAAATGAATATTTTAGAATTTAAAAATATAGCAACTGAAATAAAAAACTAAATGGATAGCTCAAGGGCAGATGGAGGTAGCATCAGTGGATTTGAAGATAGAAAAATAAAATGTACCCCTAAATCTGAACAACAGAGAGAAAACAGACAAAAACTATTCACAAAACCTCAGGGATCTGTGACACTATAAAAACAATTGAACATTTATGTCTTTAGAAAACAAACCTAAATGGCTTAAATTTCTAAATTTGGAAAAAGAAAAACAAGATAAACTCAATTAGGTCTACCAAGATCCATCCTAGTCAAGCTTGTGAATGTGATGGAAAAAGAAAAATCATGAAAGTAGAAAGAGAGTATGACACCATACCTACAGGGGAAAAAATAATTTACAAAACAGTGGATTTGTCATTGAAAACCATGAAGATCAGAAGGAAACGGCACACATTTAAATGTGCTCAATGGATGGGACTGTCAATCTAGAATCCTGTATCTAGTGAAAATATCCTCAATGAAGGGGATCTTGAGACATTATTACACGAAGGAAAAGTAAGAGAATTTGTAGTCAGCATATCTACCTGAAAGTAATAAGTATATGAAGTTGTCTAAACAAAAAGGAAATGATAAAAAATAGGACCATGGGATATCAATAAGAAGAAAGGACAAAAAGAATAAAATATGATAAACATATTTTCCTTCCTTTGCTGAAATATGTGTGAGTATTAAAGAAGAATATAATGTTATCTAATCTGGCTCTACATCTACATAAAGGCAACATTTAAGACATTTCTAAATAGGAAGTAATATTCTTTACTACATTGAAACTGATAATATGTTAACACTCATAGAAGGTTGTTTATATATATATAATGTAATACTTAGAGTAACCACTAAGAAAGCTCTACAAAGGAATACAATAAAAAAACACTGAAAGCAAATCAAAATGGTATTCTAAAAATTATACAAGACGTGAAAAGAAAATGAAAAAGAACAAACAAAAAACAAGAAGCACTTATACTCCAATATACTAATAATTTAATGAAATGTTCATGGTCAAACTCTACCAATTAAGAGACAGAGATTGGCAGCTGGATTTCAAAACATGACCTAACTAAATGCTGTCCACAAGAAATTCATCAAATATAATGATATAAGTAGGTTGATAGTAAGGAATCGAAAAAGATATCAGGCAAACGTTAATTACAGGAAAGGAGAAGTGATTATATTAATACCAGATAAAGTTAACATCAAATCATGTAAAATTACTAAAGAGATGAATGTCACATAATGATAAAAGTGTTAGTCTACTGAAAAGACATAGTAACCCTAAATGTATATACACAAACAGCATAGCTGAAAATATATGAAAAACAAAAACTAATGAAAATGAAACAGAAAACATAGAAGTCCACAATTATAGATGGAGACTCTAACAACCATCCCTCAATAATTAGGACAATCAAAAGAATATGGAAGAACCTGGCAACAAAATCAATAGAATCTCATAGACATTTTTAGACACTGCATCAAACAATAGCAGAATGTACATATTTCAATTGCCAAATGAACATATACCAAGATAGACCATATCCTGGTCATAAAAAATGACTCAACACATTTAAAGTATTAAAAATCACATGACCACAATGAAAGCAATTAGAAATTAATAACTGAAAGATAAAAGGGAAATCTCCAAATACTTGGGAACTAAACAGCATACTTGTAAGTAATCCATGGGTCAAAGGGAAAGTCTCTGGGAAAGTTAAAAAAAAAACTTACATTGAATTGAATACCAATGAAAAAATTGTAACATCAAAAATTGTGGAGCAGTGATAAAGCAGAAATGAGGGACTATTTGTAGTACTACATGATTACATTAGAGAAGATGAAAACTCTCAAACAAATAATCTAAGATCTCATCAAAACCCAGAAAAAGATGAGAAAAATAAACCCAAAGCAAGAAGGAAGGAAGTAACAAAAGTCACAGCAGATCAATTCATTGAAAACATAAAAACAATAAGGAAAATCATGAACTAAAAAGTTGTTTACTTGAAAAGATAAAAAATTGATGAACATCTAGCCAGATGCATAACAAAAAGTGAGAAGACATAAATGACCATTATCAGGAATGAAATGGGGATATCACTACTGACCATACCTACATCAAGAGAGCAATGAGGGAATACAACCCACCTTAAGGTGAAATGAACTGATTCCTCAAAACACACCAACTAAAATTCAAGCAATAATACTGAGGGAGAAAACACATACAGATCAATGGAATAGGATAGAGAATCCAGAAATAGATACATTGAATCAGTATAAGTGATATTTTTGAGATATACCATACGATATATAACATCATATAGATTTAAAGGGAACAGCTTGTTGATTTGATACATTTATACATTGCAATATGGCTACTATCATAGATTAGTTAAAATCTCTATTATGGAGCATATAATCATTTCTTTTTTTTGTGGTGAGAACATTTAAGGCCTAATCTCCTAGTAGTTTTGATGTATATAATACAGTACTGCTAATTACAATCACCATGTTGTACATTAGATCGTCAGAACTTATTCACTGTAAGTTTGTACACTGTGACCAACATCTCCTCAATTCCGTCACCTTCCTCAACCTCCAGGTCCTGGTAACTACCTTTCTACTCCAAGCTGAATCAATCTCCTTATTCTTTATTGGATTGTTTAGATTTTCTATATCTTCTTGATTCAGTCTTGGAGAGGTGTATGCTTCTAACTTATCCATTTTTTCAAGGTTATCTAATTTGTTGGAATATAAATGTTCATAATTGTTTCTTATGATCCTTTGAATTTTTGTAGCATTGGTTATAATATCTCCTTTTTCATTTCTGATTTGTCTTCTTTTTTTCTTAGCTAAAGTTTTGTTTATCTTTTCAAAAAAACAGCTCCTGGTTTTATGGCTCTTTTCTTTTTCTTTTTCTGGCCTCTATTTCATTTATTTTCACTTTGATTCTTGTTATTTCTTTAGTTGTACTAATTTTGAGTTTAGTTGTTCCCTTTTTCTAGTTTCTTGGTTGTTAAATTAGGTTATTTGAGTTTTTTCCCAATATATGTATTACTATACACTTCTCTTTCAGAAGTGTTTTTGTAGCATTGAGAGGTTATGGTGTGTTGTGTTTTCTTTTAAAAAATTTTTATTTTAATGTTTATTTACTTTTGAGAGAAAGAGAGGGAGAGACAGAGACAGGGGAGGGACAGAGAGAAGGAGACACAGAATCTGAAGCAGGCTCCAGGCTCTGAGATGTGAGCACAGAGCCTGATGCGGGGCTCAAATTCACGGACCTGAAGATCATGACCTGAGCTGAAATCGCTCGCTTAACCCACTGAGCTGCCCTGGTGTCCCTGGTGTGTTGTGTTTTCATTTTCATTTGTTTCAAGATATTTTTTTAAATTTCCCTTTAGGTTTCTTCTTTGATTCATTGGTTGTTCAGGACTGTTACTCAGTTCTGACATGTTTGTGAATGTTCCAGTTTTCTTCTTGTTAATTCCTAGTGTCTCAACATGGTGGTCAGAAGGGATACTTGGTCTGATTTCAATCTTAATTTGCTAAGATTTTTTTGGTGCCTTATTGTATGACTTGTCTTGGATATGTATTACATTGCTGTGGAACGGAATGTTATATCTTTATGTTTAATTTAAAATATGGTTCAAGTCTAATGTTTCCTTGTTGAGGTTTTTCTGAATGACCTACCCACTGCTGAAAATAGTGTGTTGAAGGTCCCTACTATCATATTACTGTCGTTTCTCCCTTCAGATATGTTAGGAGTTGGTTAATATATTTAGATGCTCTGATGTTAAGCATGTGTATCAACTGTTTTATGTTCTTGATGCCTTGACACCTTTATTATTATATAGCGACTTTTCTCTTGTTGCTAGTTTGGCTTACTGTCTATGTTGTCTGATATAAGTATAGCCACCCCCACCACTTGCTTTTGTTTTTCACTTGTATGAAATATCTTTTTCTGTTCCTTTGCTTTGGACATATGTGTATCCTTAAAGCTGAAGTAAGCGTCTTATCGGCAGTATATATGTAGGTCTTAAATTTTATCCATCCAGCTACTCTATGCCTTTTGACTTTTAATTCATAATTACTAACATGTAAGGACTTACTAATGCCATCTTATTCATTGCTATCTAATTGTTTAGTATTTCTATTGTTCCTTTTATCCTCCCTTACTGCCTACATTTATGAATTGTGATTTTCCATAGTGGTGTGCCCTGATTATTCCCTTCTCTTTATCTTTTGGGAATCTACCGTAAATTTTTGCTTTGAAGGAATCATGAACTTACATAAAACCTCTTATAGATATTAATAGTCCATTTTATGATGATAGCAACTTAACTCTGCATACCAAATACCTACCCTTTTTTGCTAATTTTATTATAATTTACCTCTTTTTACGTTTGAGAAATTATAGTATCTCGTTATATTTTAATATTAATTAATAGAATTAATTTAAGCAATGAACACTCCATATTACAGAATTAGACTTTTCTGAATCTGACATGTATTGCTTTGACCACTGTGTTGCATATTTTCATGTTACTAATTAGTGTATTTTCATTTCACCTTGAAAACTTCTTTGCAGCATTTCTTGTAAGGCAGATCTAGTGGCCATAAATTCCCTCTGCTTTCCTTTGTCCAGGAAAGTCTTTATTTACCCATCATTTCTGAAAGATAACTTGGCCCAATATAGTATTCTCTACTGGCAATTGTTTTCTGTCAGCACTTTGAATACATGTTTACGAAAGGTCCACATCCCACTCTCTTCTGGCGTATAAGGTTTCTGCTGAGAAATCCACTGATAGCCTAATGGGTGTTCCTCTGTAGGTTACAAACTTTTTTTCCCACTGCTGCTTTCAGGATTCCCTTTCTTCTTTGATTTCTGACAGTTTTATTATAAGAAAACCGTGTCTTAGAGAAGACCACTTTGAATCAAAATAATGGGGCAATCTATCAGCTTCCTCAACTTGGATATTCAAGTCTCTCCCTCGGCTTGGGAAGTTCTAAGTGATTAGTGCTTTAAATAAGTATCACGCCCTTCTTTCTTTCATTTTGACTTTGATTATTTTCATGGTGTCCAACAGAACACATAGGCTTTCTTTACTCATTTTCGTTAGTTTTCCTTTTTTCTCCTCTGGTTTATTTCAGAGTTCCTAGTCTCTAAAACTCACTGACTCTGTCTTTTGTCTAATCGGTTCTACTGTTGATGCTTTGTATTACTTTCTTCATTTTATTCAATGAATTTTCATCTCCAGAATGTTTGTTTGGTTCCTTTTTAATAAGTTCTATCTCTTTGTTAAAGTTCTCATTTTGTTTGTGTATTGTTTTCCTGATTTCACTGAATTGTCTATGTTTCTTTGTAGTTCCCTGTGTAGAAATTCTTTGAATTTCCTAAAAATAGCTATTATGAATTCTTACTGGGTACATTTCAGACTCATGTGTCTTTGGGTTCAGTTATTAGAGGATTATTATGACCTTTGGTGATGTCAGGTCTCCTTGATTTTTCATGTTTGAATTTGCATTGCCATAACTAATTAAGTTGAGGATATTTTCACTTATTGTTGGACATTCAGGTACCTCTTTTGTAAAGTGCCTGTTAATGTATTTTGTCCATGTAATCAAGAAAGAGTCTGACTCCAGTTTTGAGGTCTGAAGAGGGACATTCCCCTCCTGTCTCACATTTGGGTAAGAAAGACTTTAGCACTTTGAGAAATTTAGACCATGCAAATTTTGGCTTGCATATGGGAACACTCACTGCAGACCCACTACCAACTGACAATAAAAGCCATTTTCAGACTGGACTGCATGTCTATTCTTCCTCCAAATCTTCAATATGTGAGTAGCAAAATGTCTTATTCCCCTTCTTGTATACATCGCATCCTCAGTCTTGACATCTGAACCACTTTTGATGAGGGGAAATCCTGGATCTTGCCTTTGTGGGGCAAACGCAAATGGTCCATTTATATACTAAGTTATCTACATTTTGCAGAATGAGTTGTAACAATTCTTTATATTTCTATACCACCCAAATTTGGGCATGGTCTTTTTACATGGTCATTGTCAGATTCTGGAGTTATGGTTAGTCTAGCTTCATAAAATGAACCAAAAAATGCCTTTTTTTCTATAGTCTGGAATAGACTGTTCACAATTGAAATTATTTATTTTGAATATTTGGTAGAACTTCAAAGTAAAGACATTTGACCTGAATTTCCTTTTGTGGAAAATGTTTGACCAAAGTCTCTCTTCCATTTCTCTTCTTTTTTTTAAAAAAATATTTATTTATTCACTTTTTAACACTTATTTATTTTTGAGAGACAGAGACACAGAGTTGAGTGAGGGAGGGTCAGAGAGAGAGGGAGACACAGAATCAGAAGCAGGCTCCAGGCTTTAAGTTGTCAGCACAGAGCCTGACGTGGGGCTAGAACCTATGAACTGTGAGATCATGACCTAAGCTAAAGTCAGCTGCTTAACTGACTGAGCCATCCAGGTGCCCCTCTTTCTTTCATTGCTTAAGTCTGTTTATATATTATTAACATTAAGAAATTAATAAGAATATTAATAAGAATTATATAAGAAATATATTATAAGTATATTTCAATTGTTTTCACATATTTGACATAAAATTGTTCATAATTTTAAATTATTTCCTTTTAATATGTCTTCAGAACCCATAGTTATATTTCCCTTTTGCTTTATTGTTTATCTTTGTCTTTTTCCTTGACAAATATTGCCAGAATCATTTGAATTTTATTAATCTTTTTATTGAAACAAATTTACATTTGTTAATCTTTCTTTTCCCTCTAGCATTCATATCTTTTAAACACTTTCATATTTTGCATCACTTTACACCTCTGCTGAATTCTGGATAATTTCTTCAAATCTAACTTCCAGCCTTCTATTTCTCTCTTCTGCTGTGTTTAATTTGTTGTTAAATCATCCATATGATTTTTAATTTTGATGAATAATTTTTCATTTCTCTTTGGTTCTTTTTTCAAATTCTACTTGGATATTCTTTATAGTTTTTCTTTCTCTATATAGATTGTCAAGCTTTCTTTTATTTTGTACATGTATTTAACATTGTTTTTTTTATGACATGGTTTTGATATTTCAGTATCTAAATTACTTGCAGGTTTTCTCTTGCTGTTTCTTGTTTCTGTCACTTCTCTTTTATGAAGACATTGCTTTCATATGTGTTTGGTTGTTGTTGTTAGTATTAATTGTGAGCTGCTCAATTTCCTTGGCTTTTTCTTTTTAGCAATTCCTTTAGGCTGAGATCAGAATTAGAATAAAAAACTATTTAACAAGTTCTGTGATATGAACACTGTGAAATCAAAACAGATGGTAGTTTTGGTAGGGTTGATATTGAAAATATTTAAAAACTGGTATGTCATGGATATCAAACAATCTAAAGAGATGATGGCTCAGTCAGGTGCTGTATAGAAGGGTTGAATCACTCACTACATTGTACCCCTGAAACTAATGTTACACTATATGTTAACAAACGGGAATTTAAATTAAAACTTTACAAAAAGATGTTGGCTCAATCAAAATTGACACCAACTGTAGCAAAACCCTGTAAGAATGTATGAATGTACCCTGGATAAGTAATAGCATTTGCCTAGTGAGAATACATTCCTTTAGAGAGAATTTGCATTTGGTTTGTCTAGGTGGCTGGAGCCATTACTATCCAAGACAACTTTAAAATACATTTTGCCTTGGGGTGCCTGTGTGGCTCAGTTGGTTAAGTGTCGGGCTTCGGCTCAGGTCATGATCTCGTGGTTCGTGGGTTTGAGCCCCACGTCGGGCTCTGTGCTGACAGCTAGCTCAGAGCCTGGAGCCTGCTTCAGATTCTGTGTCTCCCTCTCTCTCTGCCCCTCCCCTGCTCGTGCTGTCTCTCTCTGTCTCTCAAAAATAAATAAAAAGCATTAAAAATAATAATAAATAAATAAAATACATTTTGCCTTGAGAGTCACTGACATTTAATGTCTTATAAATGCTAGCTATAATCTTTCCAAGTAGTCATATTTTTTTTGTTTAATTTTTGTTTTATTTTATTTTTTTATAACACAATTTATTTTTTGTAACATATGCAATTATTTTCCATCATTTACAATACAGTAGTTACAATGACACTCCAAACAGAAAAGCAAAGTAAAATATCAAAACCCCAACTTCTATTTCATGTACTTAGACTTATACAGAAATTAGAAGGTTAAATAACAACTAGTTAATCACCTAATTTCATAGCTATCTGAAGTGGCGATCATTATATAGCAGCTTATCTATGATACATTCAAGATAAATGATACAATTTATTACTTGCCCATAAGCTACAACACAGCCTGCTTAATACTTTTCCTTAAATTCCACCTCTATACTACAATATACTTGAGGTCCATGCAAAAAAGTAGCTACCTTTTATATAGGAAATGGATGATTAAGTCTTTGGTGTTGTAAAAGCAACTTCATTTAAACATAACCACCCCAACCACCAAAAGAAGAAGAAGAAGAAGAAGAAAAAGAAAAGAAAAGAATAAGGGAAAAACCCAAGACACACTTCCTAGGGGAAAAAAAACCAACATGTAATTTCTGTCCTTGACAGAATGTATTAAATAAGCAAGCACCCCCAACAAGCAAAACAAGTACTACAATGTAAAAATATTAAAAAAAAAGAAAACCCTCTCACATGCATAAATGAAAGATTGCACACAAAGAACTCACATCTTTTCAAGCTTCAGTAGTAAATATTCTGCTACTATGTGTTAAATACTGCATGGTTTGCCCAAGCTAAGATGAAACCACATCATGAATCAATAAGTATTTTGCATTTTCTTTCATTATCTACTCAAAGTCATGCCTACTGCACCTCTAAACATTTCATTAAATCCAATGATACAGCAAACACTCCCAAAATAAACTTAGATTTTTTTTTTTCAAAACCACACTGAGATGCCACCTCACACCAGTCAGAGTGGCTACAATGAACAAATCAAGAGACTATAGATGCTGGCGAGGGTGTGGAGAGATGGGCACTCTCCTACACCATTGGTGGGAATGTAAACTGGTGCAGCCACTCTGGAAAACAGTGTGGAGGTTCCTCAAAAAGCTATCCATAGAACTCCCTTATGACCCAGCAATAGCACTGCTAGGGATTTACCCAAGGGATACAGAAGTGCTGATGCATAGGAGCACATGTACCCCAATGTTCATAGCAGCACTGTCAACAATAGCCAAAACATGGAAAAAGCCTAAATGTCCATCAACTGATGAATGGATCAAGAAGATGTGGTATATATACACAATA